>NC_084470.1:21587321-21907500 GCF_027409185.1 Cynocephalus volans
TTAGCATTAACTTACACCCACCCAGAATTTCCATACTTGTTACAACTCATAAAATATATATATATTTTTCCATTTTTTAAAAAATTGAAACAATTGATTGTACATATCTGTGGGGTATAGCATTGAATATCAATACCTGTGTGCAATATGTGTGCTCAAATAAGATTAATTACTATTTATCATTACACAGCATATTCATTTTTGTGGCCCATTGCCAACTTCTCACTAACCCTCCCTTGTCTTCCCCCTTTCTCTCCTCTGGAGGCCTCAGTTCCATTCTCTCCTTTTGAAAGTTCAATGAATTATTGTGATTGTTGCATCTTTCTTTTTTATTTGTTTGGTATTTTAGCTCCTACATATGAGTGAGAACATGCAGTGTTTCTCTTTCTGTGCTTGGCTTATTTCTTTTAACATAATTTTCTCTAAATTCATCCATGTTGCTGTAAATGGCAGTATTTCATTCTTTTTTATGACAAAGTAGTACTCCATTGTGTAAATATACCATATTATCCTTATCCAGTCATCCATCAATGGACATAGGTTGGCTCCAACTCTTAGCTATTATAAACAGAGCTGCCATAAATATGGGAATACTGGTATCCCTTCTACATGATAATTTCCATTCCTTTGGGTATATACCCAGCAGCAAGATTGCAGGATTATATAGCAGTTCTATGTATAGTTGTTTTTCCATAATGTTTTCCATAATGGCTACACTAATTTACAGTCCCACCAACAGTGCAGGAGGGTTCCCTTTTCCCTGCTTTCTCACCAGCATTTGTTATTGTTTTTTTGATAATGGCCAGTCTAACTGGCATGAGATGATATGTCAATGTGGTTTTGATTTGCATTTCACTGCTTAGTGATGTTGAGCATTTTTTTCATGTGTCTGTTGGCCATATGTATATCTTCATTTGAGAAATACCTATTTAGCTCCTTTGCTGATTTTTTAATTGGGTTACTTATTTTTTTTTTTTTTTTTTTTTTTACTGTTCAGTTGTTTGAGTTCCTTGTGTATTCTGGGTATTAATCTCTTGTCAGAACCATAGTTTGCAAATATTTTCTCCCATTCTGTAGGTTGCCTTTTCATTCTGTTGTTTCTTTTGCTGTACAGAAACTTTTTAGTTTGATATAATCCCATTTGTTTATTTTTTCTTTTGTTGCCTTTGCTTTTGGGGTCTTATTCATAAAATCTTTGCCTAGTCCCACTTCCTGAAGTGTTTCCATTGATAAATTAAGATTAGTAAAAAAATGAAATTGGAGCATGGAGTATTAAAAGGTTTCTGGGAAATTCTGAAACTAAGTAAGATACATACTGGGTACATAGAAAAGAGTTGCACCTGAGGGTGATTCATTGAAGGTGTGTGGGGACTGCAGTTCCCAATAGGATGGATGAATTCTTGTTTTCTGGCACCTTGAACATTTTCCTCTACCATACAATACTGAAATAAAACAAACATTTGTGCTAGACCACATTTCATTCCACATTCTCATATAAGTCACAAAATATGTCATGTATCATTTAAGTTATTTATGTTGCTTTTTAACTTCTACTTGATTCTTTCCAAACACAAAACAAAGGTTGGACAGAGATATATAGGAGGCTGCAGAGATGAAAGAAGCCCATTTCTCTCACCATGAAAATTAAGTCCAAACAACCTTTTTTTTTTTATAGCTGATAGCATCCAGATCAACTATCTTCATTTTATAGGCAAATTTTCTGGGAAAATCAAGCTGAATTACTTCTAATTACTCAAACATCCCTTAGCTGTTTCAATAAGCATAATTATATATTATAGACATTTTTTGGAGTGACAGAGAAAGGCAGCCTTGATGAACATCCCCATGACCAAAATGCAGATATAATGGTCTTAAGCTACCTTAACGTTGTTGGATCCTAATTTTTCCATCTCTAGAATTAATGGAAAGTAGCACTTACTATTTCCTTTGTTAGCTAAATCTCTTTTACTCTTCTTTAAAATGGACGGCCCATAATTGGGTCAACAATGTATGCATTGTTAGAAGCTGAATGAATCTTTGTGGATTACCAGGATTGTATTTGCTGTAGACTGGATGCCCCCCCAACCTCACTGAAGCTTAATCTTCACTGTTAAGTTTAGAGGGTGGGAAGTCCTATCATAGTAATTGAAAGGTGGGGCCTTGAAGAGGTGATTAAATTGTAGGACCACGCCTTAGTGAATAGATTAAAAATGCTGGTCAGTGATGTGGTTCTGAGGGCTTTAACAGAAGAGAGGAGAGTCTGTCTTTCTCTCTCTTGCTATCTCTCTCTGCTCCACCATTTTCACAATGTGATACCCTGCCATCGCTGAAGCCACCACCAAAGAGAGGCTTCACCAGGTGTGTTCCTTGGACTTTCAGCCTGAAACTGTAAGCAATAAATCTGATTTTCTTACAAAGTACCCAGTTCCAGGTGTTTTGTTACAGAAACAGACTAAAACAGTATTAATAATTCATTGGTTTCTAAGGAGGAACTGCTCAGAAACTCTGAGTCTAGTTTCACATCTGTAATTAAATTATGATGTAACTTTGAGCAAATTATGGTTAAAAGAAGGATACTGATACTTGCTATCCCTACTAAAGGGAGTCTTGTAAAACATTAAATTAATTATTACAGATGCATATGCACACATGCTTTCGATATTTGTATACACTTAAAAAAAAAACCACTCTATTGAATGAACTATAAATATCTGAGTGATGTGTTTCCCTAAACCAGTTACCAACTCTCCCATGAAAACTAAATGAACAAAAAGCTATATTAGGATACATATCATAGAATTCCAAAAATGCATCTTGCAATACCCTGTCCAACCATTCTACCTTCCTCTCAGACTGATCCTCAATTCAGAAACCCTAGGGAATCATTTATTAATTTATGCACACATTTATTCATTTAGTCAAGAAAATTTATTGATCCCCTACCAAAAGCCAGGTACTGTTCTTCTGTATGTTTTACAAGTGTGTTCAGGGAACGTGGCAGTGAACAAAACAGATAGCTCCACCCTATAGTTGGAGGAAGGGAAAAATAAATGAATAAGCAAACATATAAACACAAGTATAAACACATATATAAAAATAAAATGAAAGGATATGAAGTAAATACTATACCAGTTAAGTGCTAGAGAGAAGTGAAAAGCAGAGAAGAGAAATGAAGAAAGTTAGTTGGTGAAGGGAGGTTACAATTTAAAATTAAGTGATCACTGAAGGCCTTATGGGGAAGGTGAAATTTAGGAAGAAACATAAAGTGGTTGTGGGAGAGAGTAATGTGGCTGTCTGGGGAGTAAGTATCACAGGTGGAGGCAACAACCTGATGGGAAGGGCATGAGGCAAGAGTGTGCCCAGCATGTTCAGGGAACAGAGAACATCTGTGGGGGGATGGAGGAAACACAGTGCAGAGGAGAAGGAAATGACGTAGGAAAGGAAATGGCAGACTCAGATTGTTAGGACCTAGGAGGCATTTTGAGGACTTTGGCTTCTGTTTTGGGTATGCCATTGAAGAGAAGTGAGTGATATGTTTTACAGGATCTCTTTGGATGCTATGTTAATAAGAGACCGTAGGACAGCAAGGCCAAGAGAGGTAGACCAATAATTGATTCACAGAAGTGATTAATTCACAAAAGTGCCTCTTTCTCACTGAAGTTATAGAGCAGGGATTGGCGAGAAATGGCCCACAAATAAATGGCCCACCATGGATACAAAAATAAGGAGGGTATTCTGATAGGACTTCCAACTGGTAGAAGGAAGTATTGAAAGTCTTAAAAGATCACCTAATCTTGTGAGATTGACAGCTTTATTTTCATGTCAAGCAAGTTGTACAAGTGCCAGATATTCATATGAACTTCCGGATGCTTCTCTGAACTAAAAAGTTCAACCTCTTGAGGTTTGCTCTTTTGTGAGTGGAAATTTACACCTGACATGCCATTTTTTAGACTCAGGAATTTGGGGTGGGCATTAAGCCTTCACCCTCAAGTGGTATTGAGCTCCTGGTGAAATATAATTATTATGAAACAAAATTCCTGAAAAGAAAATAGTAGCTAACCAAGGCTTAAGTATCAAATAAGTGCTTGTATATTCATCTATAATACATGAAATTATTGTACCTACCTACTAAGAGTGTTCTCTTTAGGAAATGAAAGGTATTTGAGACATAGTATTTTTGTTTTGTTTTCTCACAAAGATTGTGACCTTCTGAGCAGAAACTACATTTCACTAACATCTATATAACCAACGCCAAACACACCATCTGGTACACAATCAATACATCTGCAATGATTGGATTAACAGATGGAGATATGACTTTTTTCCAGATTAACACATTCTTAAGGAAGAGCCAAGACATGAACCAATAGAAATATTTTGTTTCTAGTCACAAAGTGGCAACTGACATATAAATGACACAGAGAAGTGCTACCACAATTCAAAGAAGGCATAAAAGTTCTCATGGGATTTGTATAAGAAAAGCCATTGCAAGGAGAAGGAGATGGCTTTTGAGTTAATCAGGGAGGGGTCACAGAGAACCTAGATTTTGTCCTAAGCTTGAGTTTAAATTGAGACTGCAATGTGGTAATATTATAGATGACGGTAATGGCATCAACTTATACTGAGACTTGTAGAGATTATGAGGGTTGTCCTAGATCCAAAACCAAGTACATCTGAAACTGAAAATTTAAAAACTCAAGGTGTTTCTGTGGTGCCATGTTGCCTTTCACAGTAGTTTTTTGGTGGAGTGCTGGAAATAGGCTCTAGATGGAGGGTAGGAAATAATGGCATTGCAGATTGGTGAAATGCATCTAAATGGGACTCTTATCCTGCTCTCAATGAGTGTGGAAAACTCATCAAATGGTTCAGTGAAAAGATTAATGTGGAGAGTGACTGCAGAAAAATGGCAGACTAGGAAGCTCCAAGCTCTCCTTCCCCCAATGGAAACACCAAAAAATTAACCAGAAATTGGCTGAACTAACTTTATAGGAGCTCTGAAATACAGTCAAAGGACTACAGCCCAATTAGGAAAATCAAACAAACAAAAAAACCAAAAAGCAACATTTTTAAATGGTGGGAAATTTTTTGGTGTTTTCATTTACCTTTGCCCCAACCCCCTTTTCCTCCCTGGTGTATCATGGTTTGAACTTACTTTAGGTGGTTTCAGTCCCTTTTTTTTTTTTTTTTTACATTCTTCAATCTTGATGGAATAGGGGGCAATGACTACTCTATCTAATTACTGTTGGAAATGGGTGCAAGTCAGGGTATGAGGGAAGGAACTGTTTTGCACTTAATTGTAGATATTTACGTGTAGTCTGGAAAATCATCACATTGTTAGGTGATTTGCATTTGCAAGACAGGCAACACACAGAGTTTTATGAAGAAAAAAATAAATCCCAATATGCATAATATTATGATTCCAGCTTGAGCAAGTCCTCAAAGGTAGATCCCTGTGAGACCCATGAAAACATGTTCTCTAATTAAGTCCATATTCCTCAAGAGACACTTGCTGGAACCAAGTGGCTTGTTGTCTAATCTTATGCCAATGTTGTCTAATCAACCTAGGCAGAAGAGTTAATGGAAATACAACAAGATGTATTAGCCACAGTATAAATGCTTCCCTGTTCAGCTAGTATATAGTCTAGTGCTATTTTATTATCTAAAACAACCTTAGCTAAAGAATCGAAGCTCTGTTGTTGAGCAAGTCATGCCTATCTGGTTTCATTGGCAAGTATTTTGAAGGTGAGGCAAAGATTCCTGAGCACATGTTCATGGGCTGCTATGGACATGTGCTCCCCAAGGCAATGGTGTCCCTCCATAGAAGTATCTAATCAAGTCCCCTTGAGAGCCAGGGAACTGCTTATCTGTTGTCTCCCAAACTGAGTTTCCATCCAGTATGGATCTTCTAGCTCTGGGAAAAAGTTTTTAAGAGCTAGTTCAATGTTGGGTTCCATTGGGCCTACGTATGGAAAAAGTGGTAGTTAAATATCCCAACATACAAGTGCTTCCTACACTTCAACTGTTAATACACCCATAAGCCCATGGCATACCTCAGTGCCCTTCACAAATAGATATCCTGGAGGAGCACAGAGGACACCAGACAAGTTGGAACCTTCTTTTGTGGAAACTTCTTTGTCTTCCTATATTTCAAGACGGGTATTGAATTCAGTTACTGACCTCTTTGACCGCTGATTATTATAGAAAATATTGTGAGGACCTTCAGGGAGATATTCAGCAGGCACGAGTGAGTCAGGCCAAAAAGCAAGGTCCAACCCAGTGAGAAGGCAGAATAGAATAGGCAAATTCTCTGAGCAGGCATCACCCTGCCAGGTTTTCTGTATCTGGAACAATTCAAAAGGTTAAAGAATTACTTCTAGTGAACCTAGGAAAGCAGTAAGTGGTGGTATTTAACCTATCAAGGATAACTTTCCACTCTTGGGGTTTCAGGGTGTTCTTCACTGGGAACTAGGAGTGGAATTGGCATTAGTAGGTAGTATCTGACTGTTAGGCATCAGCCCACCAATTTAGCAATCACTCTGTTTTCTTACTAGAGCATAAGCTTCTGCTTAAGCCATCCACAGATTATTTGTCCCATGGGTTTTCCCAAAAGTAAAGGGGAAATGTTAACACATCAGGAAATAGGGGAAAAGGAGGAAAGAGACGGCTTTCATGATAGCAGGGAAATCTTGATAGTGATCTTGGGGGAAAGCAAGCTGACCTCATCTTAAGGATACTGTGTGCTTCTGGGGAAGAATTTCCTTGGTTAGCTTTACCTTAAAGTCTCCAACAGGTGTACAGTTTCAGGATTCCAGAGGGACCCTTTTACATTGTGAGGTATTATGGACCCAAGTTTAGAGGCCCTGAAACTCTGCTGCAGTGTGGGTGGTGAGGAGGGCCTGGAGCACTTACGAATGGTGGAAACAGATGGGTCCTCTGACAAACGTTCTTCCTCATAGTGGTGGCTCCTCTAGGCGTAGAATGTTTCTTCTGTTCAGGTGTGCCCAAGGTGCTCTGATGGAAAGCAGAAGCAGAAGGGCTTCCAGCCTTGGGTGTGGAAACGTCTGCTGTCATCACACTGCCTGCGTTCTGGGCAGGTGGGCCAAAGTTGTACTGAGGAACAGAAGAGGCACATGAGTCTCCAACCATGGGAGTGCTCCTGTCCCCAACAGCTGCACTATCTGTGTTCTGTGCAGGTGGACCCCAGGTGCTTAGCATGAAGGTGTAAGAGGAAGTGGGTTCAAACCCAGGGATGGTGCTGGCGTTTGCAACCACAGCAAATGAGGTTAGGCCAGGTGAGCCCAGGAACCGTAAGTTACTGTCCCATGTCATCACACTGCCTGTGTTCTGAACAGGTGGGCTCCAGGTACCTGGAATGAAGGTGGCACTGGAAGTGTGTCCAAATACAGGGGTGGTGCTGGGCTGTCCTGTCCCAGCAGCTGTGCTGTGGCTAAATGGGTCCCAGATTACCTGAGCAAAACTGGGAACAGAAGTGGTGCTAGGTGTTCCACTCAGTCCTGCCCCAGAGTTGAGTTGTCTGGATGTAGAACTGGGGCCTGGGGGGTCATGGTGACCCCAAAGCTCCCATCACCCATATGAGTTGCAGGTCCCATAAAGGCCAGTGGACCCTGAGTGCTGTTGGCAAACAATGAGGTACTGTCCCCAGAGCCAGCCATGCCACTGGCACTTCCAGAGCCAGAAGTCACGGCTTTGCTAATGAGGAAACACTTGGGGTGTTACCAAAGGCAGGATGGGTGTTGGCAGGTTGACCAAATGCAGACCACGGTGAAGTTGAACCTGTAAGACTGGGCTGCATGGTGCTGCCACTAGGTGGCCAAGCTAAGGGGAAATTAGGTCTGTAGCTTGCGCTGGAGCTGGAGGATGCCCCGAAAGGAAAGAGGTGTGAGACTGCTGCCCACCAGGGACCCCAAACATGGGCTGAGGGGTGGCTGCTGGATTTACAGGATGGTTGCAAATTGCAGTCAGTACCCTGACTTACTGTGCAGGCCAACTATTGGCAGCTTGGGCTGGGGCCATGCTGCCACTGGGTGGTGTATTACCAGAGCCAAGAAGAGTCTTTTAAATGGGGTATAGTTGTCACTGGAGACAGGGGGAGAGTGGAAGAGGACAGCCTTGGATGGAGGGGTGGTATCCATAGCCTTGGTGCCAAAGGCAGCCTTGGATGACATTATTTCAGAGGCACTGTGTAACAGGCTGGAGGCAAATGCAGGAGCTCAGATGGAAAGGCCTGTAACAGCAGGGGTGTGCTGCTGCCCAGCAGGGGTCCCAAATGTGGGCTGAGGGGTGGTTTGTGGGCAACAGGGGTGGTTAAAAGTTGGGGTGGCACATGGGAGCTGTTATGTAGATAGGTGGGCTGCTGTTGTCTCCTGCCTGTGCCGAGTACATCTGCCTCCTCTTGTACTGGATTTGGTAAACTGGGAGAAAGCTCATATTGCAGGGTGGGGGTGATCTACAGACTACAGCCATGGAAGGGGGAGTAGTGTCCGTGTTCTCAGCCCCAGGGTTCAGAGTAGGCTGCCAGGTCAGGTGTGCAGATGCATTGGCTGTGACAGAGGATACTGTGGAAGGAATGGGATTGCTCATGAATGCAAAGGCCCTGGTGGGAGGGACGGGAGGCGGGGTGGGGGGGGGAAGGAAAGAGGAGGAGGGGAATCTACACACACCATGGCAGGGGTTCCATTGTGTAGGTGGGAGGCCTGAAGGAGAAGGGAGCAGGACTGGGAGGTGTGGGCAGAACAGAAATGGGAGGCCCTGCAGCTGTGACTGAAGGAAGAGGACCTCCATTCTCGTTAGTTGGAGCCCCTGGATTGGGACTGGACCTAAAGAGAGGAAGGGAGTCAGCAGGCACAGCCAAAGGAATAGGGTTGGAGAAGGTGTAGGTTATTTCCTCCCCTGTGTTTGGTGGGGGGAAGGGAGAGGGACAGACAGGGTCGGGGGCTGGATAGGAAGGCTGGAGTCCGTGGTGGTGGTGATGGGAGTAACTGCTACCTGCACAGTGCCCGTGGGCAGGAGCAGGGAGTCTGCGGTCCCCACAGCAGGTGGGGAGGGCTGGCCTGAGAGGCGATGGTGTCTGCCCTGGCCTCTGTCCCATCCCCCAAGGCCTCCTCTTCATCCTCCAAGATCTTGCTGTTCCCGCCGCTCTTCCTCGTCGCTCTACTGGGAATCTTAGTAGGTGGGGGCAGCTCACCTGGACTCCCCGGTAGGAGCAGTAGCGGTGGCATCGGCTTCCTACGTTTCCTGCTGCAGGGCCCCTGCGGCTTCTTCCCTGGCAGCAGCGAGCCTGGGGAGCCGGGCCGATGCTCTTCCTCCCGCACGGCCTGGGCTGCCTTCCCCGGGCTGGGCAGGGAGAACCGCTGCCTCTGGATCAGGCCTCCCTAAAGACAGGCCGCCTCCAGCAGGGCTGCCTGTGATGGAAACGGCATGGCCTTCGGAGAGGCAGCTGGTGGGAGACCTCACCTCAGTCTCCTTCCGGCAATGACAGGGCAGGTGACTGGATGTCACCGGCTCCACAGCTGGCACTTCCTTCTTGGGAAGTGAAGGCCGAGAAGGAAACAAGCGCTGGGGAGTAGGGATCCTTACAGAGCCCGAGCATCTGGCCATCAGGGAGTTGGGATCAGACAGCACAGGCTTCTTTGGGGTGTCCCCCCAGAATGGCCAGGGAAGGATCCCCACAGAGGAGAAATTAGCCCGCCTGGTGGGGTCGTGCCTCTTGGGGGCGATGGAAAAGCCACCTGACAAAGGCACACGACCCCGCTTCAGGTTGGGCGTCCTGCCATCAGGGCTGAGGGCAGGTGCAGGAGCAGCCGGGTGATCCCGGGCGGCGGGAGAGGGTTGCGGCCGGGGGGCCTCGAGTGGCCGAGGATGGTGACGCCCAGGCCGGCGGTGGCGGGAAGGGGGACACGAAGCTCACTAAAGCAGTTGCCCATTTAGAACAGGCGGCGCGCCAGACGATCCAGAGAAAGAGAGGTACAGACGGAGAGAGCGCTCGCAGCCTCCACGTCTCCTCAGGACCGAGCAGGCACTGAGTAGCTCGGCAGGCGTTGCTAAGCGCCGTGCTCGTGATGTCACACTGGAACGCGTGACAGGAAAGGCGCGCCAGGGAGGGCGCGTGCGCACGGCGCAGGGCGTCCGTTGGAGGCGCCAGAGGGCAAAGGCCGTGGTCCCGCGGCAGTCCCCAGGCGGACTTTTTAATGCCTGGGGACTTCCGGTGTTCGGCACCAGATGACATTACACGTGGGGACTGTGGGGTCGGGATTCGCCAGAGCTCGTCCAGTCTTAGGGTGGGCTCTGCGGGCTCTGCAGGCTCCTCAGCGCCTGGAGCAGGAGCAGGGAGCTGGCTTGGGCACCCAGGGGCTGCGCGGGGGCCGTCCCTCTCCCCAGGGTCATGGCTTGCTCGAAGCCGAGCTCGCGAGTGACCCAAAGTCAGGTTCCTCAAAGACGCCGCGGAGCGCCCCCCTTCCACCGCCCCAGCGTCCCTGCTCCCCTGGAGTGAAGCCGCCTTCTCCAGGGCCTCCCTGACCAGCGGGACTGAGAAGCTTAACGATCAGGATGCGGTGCCCTGACCCGACTGGATGCTGCACCCCCGGTCCCTTCCTGGCAGGTAGGCTGTCTTCACTTCTTTTCTCACATGTGGTTAAACAACATTTAGGCCTTAGTCCGTTGGGTCACGCAGATGGCGGTGGCCCAGCTTGGCTTTGGACCCAGGCTCTGTGATGCCAGAGCTCTTGCTTTGGTCTCTGGTGCCTCCTTACTGGATATGCCTCGTGTATTACCGATTTTTTTCTGTAATCCCTAGGGTACTTAGCAGCATGGTGAATCTATAATGAGCACATGCACTGCCCAGGAGGAGGTCTTCTTCAGTTCAGCTCATAAGTTGACTATGGCCCTCACTGGATTGCAGTCTTTTCTGAAGATGGTTGGTAGGGACCGCCAGTTGTCAGCATAGCATCGTTCCATTTCCTCTTCCAGCTGAGCCTTGAGGCCCAGATTTACTTTTGGTCTAGTTTGGAGGATCCAAATGCATAAAAAATTTATTCTAGATCAATTTTAGTCTATTCCAAAAGAAATTCATCAGTGTGTTATTCCATAGGGATAAGATGCCAGTTTCTCTGACCTTCCTGAAATATGTCTAGAAAGCAGTTATGTCATTTATTTGCAAGTTAATAGTGAGGCATTTTATTCGATTAAAGAAAGATAAATGCAATTTGGTCATCGTGAGCATTCCAGCTGGATTCACTCTTCATTCACTATACATGCTTGGCACCTAAATGTAACTCTGGACATTCTTAAGCTCCGAGACATCCACTTTGGTCAGGACAAGTGAAACATGTACTATTCTTGAAGCCAGAAGCTTCAGCATGACAAGAAAGACTTGAAAGATCCTATACATTGCTTTATGTAGTTTGAATCTTCTTTCTTTGGCTTACTTCGTTGGAGTGTTTTTCTCTCTTATGGGCTGTTCTTGTGTATCAGGCATATGTCATGCAGGAGTTTCAGAACCAAGAATAATAGAGATCAGTAAAAATATCTATTGTAAATTTTTTAATTAAAAATTCTATTTGAAATAACACTTGACATTATTCATATATTACCGAATTTGTTTTAGTCCTATACACCTAAGATTCCTTTCATACTAGTCATCACAAATTTGGACTTCCATCCTCAGCAAACATGGAGGTTGGAAGGACACAAAATGTTTTGCTGAGACTCAAACTCTGTTTGAAAATAGGAGAAATATTATAAACTCTTCTAACTAATCCAGGAGTAAAAATAATTTACAATTATAACACTTAACCAAAATTTTTTGTTATCATTTGAGGAGAGTTCAAAATGAAAAAAAAAATCACTTGATTTTGTTTGCTTGTTTGAACAAAAATAACAAGATGGTACAAATTTTGGACAAATAATTTCCTATAGCAACTCTGGAAAAGATGAGATGTCAGACTTATTTGAAAACAGTAGATTAAATTCATGTTACCATTTTTCTCCCAAAGAGGAAAAATTCATTTAACATATGATGAATGTTTAGGCTTCAGGACAACAAGAAGGAATTTGGACAAGGGAAACTTAGAAAAAAATGCACCATTTGAGTTTTCTTTCTGAGTGAAAATAGATGGACAATATGCTTTGCTAAGATATGAAATATTATCTTACTTTTCTTGTAAGGCAAAATAACATTAGATGGCAAGGGATAATTCTGAGATAATTTGGCTTGGTGGAAGCAAACACATTGACATATAATTTGTCATGGCAACATATTTTGCAAATAATTAATAATTTATAAAGTTATTTTTGGTATAAAAGCGATTTATAGTTGCCATGTGAGATTACCTTAATACTTATTGTTACAAATTGTAATTTTTCCTTATGCCCGTTACCCAACCTATCACTCCCCAAACTCCCTCTCTCGCTCCCCCCCGTCTTTCATATCCTTAGGTTTGTACTCTCCTTCTGAAAGTTCAATGTATTGTTGTCTTTCCTTCCTTCCTTCCTTTCCTTCTTTCATAGCATCCAGTTATGAGTGAGAATATGTGGTACTTCTCTTTCCTTGTGTGGCTTATTTCAGTTAATATCATTTCTCCAGATTCATCCATGTTGCTGCAAAAGGCAGAATTTCATTCTTTTTTATGGCTTAGTAGTATTCCATTGTGTATACATACCACAATTTCTTCATCCAGTCGTCCATCAATGGACACTTAGGTTGGTTCCATATTTTGGCTGTTGTAAATAGAGCTGTGATGTTCATGAGAGTGCAGATATACCTTCATTATGATGATTTCCATCCCTTTGGGTGTATACCCATTAGTGGGATTGCTGGATCATTTGGTAATTCTATCTGTAGTTGCTTGAGGAAACTCCATACCATTTTCCTTAATGGCTGCGCTAGTTTACAGTCCCACCAACAGTGTAGAAGTGTTCCCCTTTCCCCTCATCCTTGCTAGCATTTGTTACTCTTAGTCATTTGAATAATGGCCAGTCTAACTGGGGTGAGATGATATCTCAATGTGGCTTTGATTTGCATTTCTCTGATGATTAGTGATGCTGAGCATTTTTTCATGTACCTGTTGGCCATCTATATGTCTTCCTTTGAAAAATGTCTATTCATCTCCTTTGACCATTTTTTAATTGGATTATTTGCTTTTTACTCCATAGTTGTTTGAGTTCTTTATATATTCTGGATATTAATCCCTTGTTGCATTTACAGTTTGCAAATATTTTCTCCCATTTCATAGGTTGTCTTTCTGCTCTACTGATTATTTCCTTTGCTGTGCAGAAGCTGTTTAGTTTGATATAATCCCATTTGTTTGTTTCTCTTTTGTTTTTTGTGCTTTTGTGGTCCTACTTCCTGGAGTGTTTCCCCTATGTTTTCCTTTAGTAATTTTGTGGTTTGGGGTCTTATATTTAGGTCTTTAATCCATTTTGAGCTGATTTTGATATATGTTGAGAGACAGAGGTCCAGTTTCTTTCTTCTGCCTATGAATATCCAATTTTCCCAGCATCATTTATTGAAGAGGCAGTCTTTTCCCCAATGTATGTTCTTATTGCATTTGTTAAAGATCAGTTGGCAGTAAGTATGTGGGTTGTGATTCCTGGGTTTTCTATTGTGTTCCATTGATCCAAGTGTCTGTTTTGATGCCAGTACCATACTGTTTTGGTTACAATAGCTTTGTAATATAATTTGAAGTCAGGTAGTGTTATGCCTCCAGGTTTATATTTTTTTGTTTAGGATTGCTTTGGCTATTCAGGGTCTTTTGACAAACAAATCTCTAAGTGATCTCATATAATGACAAAACTGCTGTAATTCAAGTTCTGTTTCTTCTTCTTTACAGTCACTCTACTAACATTGTTTATTTTGAATCTGTTTAGTCAAAAGAATACCACAGAGCTTTCAGACATGAACTGTACCCAAACCAAGTTCAAATGATTCAGAACCATTAGGAACTTACTCCAGAAACCAATTCCTATAATCGAGAACATGTATATTAGAAATTGGGAGTTTTTCAAATCAACTTCTGTGCAAAATACAATGTTTATTGAAGTATAAGTAGTAAAAATATGCTAATCTGAAGCTTACATATACATTATTAAAACCCAAGAGGAATTGCAACAATGGTTTTTTGTTTGTTTGTTTGTTTTTTAAAGATGACCAGTAAGGGGATCCTAACCCCTGACTCGGTGTTGTCAGCACCACGCTCTCCCAAGTGAGCCAACTGGACATCCCTATACATGGATCCAAACCCCTAGCCTTGGTGTTATCAGCACCACACTCTCCCAAGTGAGCCATGGGCCGGCCCAGAACATTGGTTTTAAACTCAGTCTAACAAAAGCTTTTCGGTGGAGGAATATTTTTTTCACTGACATTATTTAGAATTGCTGGCACATAATGATAATAAAAACAGACCTACTATTACTTGTTTTTATTATCTCTAAATCATCTTCACACAATGCACCCCGTGTTGCCTGCATCCAGAGTGCGTCCTTGCTGCCCACCCTTAATACTCCCTTGGAGTATGGAAGTCCACTTTTTAAAGCTGGGAAAAGCAGAACCTCTCTAATTAAAACTCAGGCAGAGGTCTCTACACCACCTCTTCCATGCATAGAGGTTGGCAGTGATGGCAATCAAGATCTACTAAGGACTCTGAAATTCACAAATCAAAGTCAAATCTACCTAGAAGCTCCTCACTTGCATCTATGATAGTGGTAGGAAAAGGAGGCTTAAAAGGTACAGCACTAAAAACTGCCGTGTGGAAAAATTTCTAAACTATCAATAATTTTAAAAAGCTAGAAGAAAGACTGAAATATCTTTCTGTTCTCTCTATCTTTCTATTCTCTTCTATCTATAAACATAAAAATTCATATTACAACATTGTTGAAACTTGAAAAATCGTTCAGAGTCTGCAGTCTAAAATATAGGCTAAAAAGTATCTTAAAGGTTTGAGTCAGTCAATTAACTAATAAAAAAAATTGTTTTTTCCTGGACTTTGGGATGTTTCTAGTATTTGTCAACTTTTTAAAATCAGTATTAATTTACATATATAATTTTCTTTCCCTAAAGAGGGTCCCCCAAGTTATAGAAGCTTATAGGCCTCACAAAATCTGGGACACCCCTGCTGAAAAGCATCAATTTGGTCAAACTCTGTCCTCCTCCTCCCCCTCCTCTGCTCCTTTTTTAACAAATGAAAAAAATGGAGACACAAAGAGGTTTAATCTATCCCGTCTGCATAAATGTCCTTAAAATATGTGACGGCCACTTTCATATCTCTTTAAAAGCTTTTCTTTTCTTTGACTAAACTTTCTTAAAGAGGATTTTGCCGTATCTTCAGACTTTGGTCCAGTGCCAACAATATAATAGGGGCAACATTGTAACAATATAATATTCCCTCCTGAATAAATGAGTTCTTACATTCATTAATTGTTTCTTATATAATTTGTTTTTTAGATTTGTAACATATAAACTGTTCAATTTTCCCTTTTCTGAGCATATATCAGTTTGTTGATATCCCTCTTAGGTTGCAGCACCCCAAACTATGCATGTGGCCTGAGTTGTTCTGTTTAATATTCACTCATTAAAATACTCAACGTTTTCCTTCCCTTAGGCTGATTCTGATAATCACCTCACACCATTCTCTCTTCATCCACCTAAAAAAGTGGTCAGAGGCTTAATTAGAAACAATGACAAGCATGCTACAGATATATAAAATCATATTATTCATCAAAGAAAGTTTTTAAAAAGCCAACAGTGGTCTCAATTCCAGTGTTAGAATTATTTGGTAAAATCAATGACAGAATAGCATTTAAAGCAAGCTGGAAAAAAATTAGGAATGAGCCAGTGTTTACTAAAATATATCACAAGTCTCTCAAGTTTAGCACCTTTGGGTACCAGAATCAGAGCTGTCCTACTGCAAAATTACAAATGATTATTACCACCCTAAGACATAATAGCCTTTAAGGAGAAGGGCTGGACACAGAGGCTTGAACCCTAGTCTTATGCAGCTACTTCTGTCTGAATAAGTTGCTCTGAGGAGAGGATGTTTGAAAAACTGCAAAACTTTTTTAGCTGCTCTGAAACTCTTGAATCCATTCCCTTGCCACTGCCAGGAGAGATCTTGGATACCTGCTCAGTTTGTAGCTGGAAGGGCTTCTATCTTTTCATTCTTTCCTTAAGATTTGGCTTTGTTCTGATCATTCAACAATCTTGCTGGATTCATCTATGAGTGACATGAAGAAATCAGGTATAGGCATCGTCTAGCACAAATCCAATGCAAGGGGTTTGGCCTGGGAAATGGTGATACAGAACTCTAGGCTCTTGAATTCTCCATTGGGAAGAGGTGGTATTTACCGTGCCCATCTAAAAATTCTTTAGATGTCAGCTATGGGTCTCCCATTGACAATGTCGAGTATCCAAATGTGGACATAGGCAAAACTGTGGCATGCAAAGATTGCCTATGAAACCCTCCAGTCTTCTTTTCACTAACCCTTTTCCAAAAGCTAACATGCCTCTGAATACCAGTTTGGTACTATGTTGCTCTCATCTGGTTTTCTGGAAAACTCTACACAAACCCCTCTCATTTTCCCAGTCTCTCGGCAGGTTTTGTGTTCCCACTTCTTTTTGAGCAACCACCACCCACCAAGTAATTGATCAATGTCTGTTCAGTTCCTCCATATCTGCCTGCTATAAAGATGCAATGTTGATGTGGTTAAGGAAATAAACCCATCCAAAGTCATTTGGACAGTTATATTAAAACAGAAAACTGGGGACTTTCCAGTGAGAATGTACCTGAGAATGGTAGCTTTCTAACTTTTATTTTTAACCCAAACCCATGGTAAGAAATCCACTTTGCAACGTGATACATAGGTACATCCACATATATAAATGAAGCAAGAACAAAGATTTCATGAAACGATATCATAGAAGATATATGATAATGTTTTCTATTTTAATCTACTTGTTTCCTAATGCTGGTCAATACTCACTAATTCTGTATTATTATTATCCACTACAGGGTCACACCCATTGTTTGAAAAACACTGCCACAGAGAAAACCTCAGCAGCACCCTCTGTCCTGGGCCTCAGCAGTGAATGAACCCTGTTAGAAATCATGTTGCAGCCATGCGAGGAACAGCACAGGAGGTGTAAGGGTCTGAGGGCACATGGAGTGCATCTGCCTTCCACCTTAGTGGAGCAGCCTGCTCTTGATTCAGTTTTCCTCCTGTATTCTCAGCTACAATGGGATAACAACATATGTACTATTTTGTACTTCTCTGGCCTGCTTTCTCAAATATGCCTAACAAGGAAAATGAATAACACTAATGTCATTTTCTTAAATATGTCTATTATGGAGATGCTATGGTTCAGTGCTAATGGAGTTTTTTGGTCCTTTTGAGTTCCTGATGTTGCATGCTACAGTGATTTGTGGAAGGCCAGAGTGTTTTGCTGCAACAAAGGTCTGTCATGTTAAACACTCACCAGCTCCCTGCCTATTTTGTACCACAACCCACATTAATTTTCCTGTGACCCTACTCCTACATTCAATCCATCATAAGTCCTAAATCCCAAATATATCATGTACATATATATATATGTAGATATATGTGTATATATGTGTGTATATATATATGGCAGTATCTTGCCAGCCCCCATCCTATTTCAAGCCACCAACACCTCTTGCTTAGGACACTACAATGACTTCCTATTTGGTTTCCTCTGCTTCCAGTCTTGCCCTCCTACCATTCATTGTTCATCCCATAGTCAAGTTGTTCATTTCAAATGTAAATTAGGCAAGGTCATGACCCTGCTTTAAAAAAATGTAAAAAACAATGTGGCATGTGCATGTGTATATGTGTGTGCATCTATACGTGTGTGTGTGAAAACAGCTCTCTCTCAACCAGCATGTTTTCTTTAAGAGGGGAACTCCACCTGGAAGGTATAGCTTTCCCAGCTGCTGAGATATTTAACTGTAGCAGTTTTGCATGGATGCAAATATATGGGTGGTAAAAAAAAAAAAATGAAAACCAATAATTCTGTTGTCTAACTGAACTCTCTCCCAGTCTCTTTCTGCCTCTCTCTGTCTGTCAGACACACACACACGCACGCACGCATGCACGCACGCACACACACACACACACACACATGCACGCACATATAAACACACACACATTAATCAGTGGCTTCTCAAATCCTAACCCTTGCCTTGGCTTCCAAAGCCCAGCTGCTCTGGCCCTGCCTCCTATGGCACTCAGACCTCAGGTGCTACAGGAGGAGACCTCGCAGTGCTTCAGCCATGATTAGCACCTTTTCATTCTCCAAGCGTGTTAATTTTTTCCAGCTCATAGTGTTCCTCTGCATTACTAGCATCTTTCTATTCTTGTCTCAGTTCAGATGGCAACTTAAAGAAGATTTCCCTGAAGCAGCCAACTTTTTTCCCTGCCAAAAATGGATATTTCCTTTATCTCATTCATCACCACCTGATGCAAACTTATTTGTTTGTTTGTTGGTCAAGAGTCTTGATGAATCTTTGTCTCCCTTTTTTTGTGACAGAGATATGTGTTGAGAATTTTCAAAGATATTTTATAGCAGGCCTAGGTTAACAGATACTACCAGGACCCTAAATTCTTAAGCTAATTTCAGAATTGTGTAACATGAAAATTCTGTACATGTTTAAGTAAGCTAGTATGTTGCCTGGATATTTATAGCTATTCCCAAACGTTCTTTTCAATTTCTTTAGGAACCTCATACTGCTTTCCATAATGGCTGCACCAATGTATATTCCCAACAACAGTGTACTTTTCTCCACACCCTCACAAACACTTGTTAGCTCTTGTGTTTTCGATAATAGCTGTCCTGTTGCATGTGCAATGATATACTCATAGTGGCTTTAATTTGCATTTTCCTGATGATTAGTGATGTTGAGCACCTTCTCATATACCTATTGGCCCTTTTTATGTCTTCTTTGGAGAAATGTCACTTCAGGTCCTTTGCCCATCTGTTAATCAGTTTGTTTTCTTGCTATCAAGTTATAAGGTTTCTTTCTATATTTTGGATATTTACTTAGATACATGGTTTGCAAATTTTTTCTCCAGTCCATAGGTTGCCTTTTCATTTTATTGATTATTTCCTTTGCTGTGCAGAAGCTTTTTCGTTTGACAAAGTCCCATTTATTTATTTTTGCCTCTGTAGCCTGAGCTTTGGTGTGATATCCAAATAATCATTGCCAAGGCCAACATCAAAGAGCTTTTACCCTGTGTTCTCTTTTAGGAGTTTTATGCTTTTCGGTCTTACATTTAGGTCTTTTATCCATTTTGAGTTTATATTATGTATGATGTAAGAGAAAGGTCCAATTTAATTCTTGTGCATGTGAAAATCCAGTTTTCCCAACACCATTAATAATTTATAATTAATTTTTAAAAATTCTTTTTGCCTTCTTTTTGTTTGCCTGCATTATTTCAAAAAGACCATCTTTGAGATGAGAAATTCTTTCTTCTGCTTGCTCTAATCTACTGGCTAAGCCCTCAGTCGCGTTTTTTATTTCATGAATTAATTTTTCAGTTCAGGAGTTCTGCTAGTTTCTTTTTTGAGGTATTAATCTCTTTGTAAGTTTCCTCCTTCATATCCTGGATATTATTTCTCATTTCATTGTATTGTCTATCTGAGTCTTCTTGTATATCATTGAGTTTTCTTAAGATTGTTGCTCAGAATTCCTTTTCAGTCATTTCAAGGGTTTCCTACCGTATAGGATATAGTACTTGAGAATTACTGTGTTCCTTTGGTGGTGTCATATTTTCTTGGTTTTTCGTATTTGTAGTACCTCTACGTTGACATGCGGTCATCTGGTAAAGCAGTTGCTTCTTCTATTAACCTGAAGTGGGCTTTGAGGAGAGAGATTTCTGCCTCTTTCCAAGCTCCCTGGCGACTCTCCTTGTGTCAGTGCAGTTGAGTGGGAGTTGGGCTGCCTGCACGTTGGCTGTGGCTGCTACTGTGGTGGTGATCCATCGCTGTATTAGCAGTGGCTTGTGGCAGTGTCTGTGGTGGACCACCATGTGGAAGTGGTATTTTCAGCAGGCTCTTGATTTCAGCATGCTCTTGGGCATGCTTCTGCCTTCTGTCAGACACAGAAAGGTGCCCATGGGTCTTGCCTGGGTCTTCCTCACTGTCTGAGTGTTAGGAGTTATCTTTATTGTTTTCTTTTTTTTTGAACCAGAAGTAGAGGGATTTTCCTGCAGTTGTCTCTATTCCCTGGTGCCCACTTTCAGGTTTTGGGCTACATTGAGTTGAGGCTGAAGGAACAAAACCAGTAAACTTTCTGCTGGGGTAGTGGTACTTCAAATCTTCTTCCTCAACCTGACTACTACTAATTACTTTTCAGAGCCCCCAAATAGCTGCTTCATACATTTTGTTAATGTATTATAGTTACAATCAATGGCAGTGATGGGAGAGTATGTCTACTCCATCTTACCGGGACCAGAACTCTTTCACTAATATTTTCTTTATGAATGACTTTAGGTTCTCCAGTGATTTTTTAAAAACTCAAATCAGGGTATCATCAAGTCGAAGGTATACCTGTTTCCCAATGTTTATCGCAGCACTCTTTACAATAGCCAAGAGTTGGAACCAGCCCAAATGCCCATCATTGGATGAGTGGATACGGAAAATGTGGTACATCTACACAATGGAATACTACTCAGCTATAAAAACGAATGAAATACTGCCATTTGCAACAACATGGATGGACCTTGAGAGAATTCTATTAAGTGAAACAAGTCAGGCACAGAAAGAGAAATACCACATGTTCTCACTTATTGGTGGGAGCTAAAAATTAATATATAAATTCACACACACACACACACACACACACACACACACACACACACACACACACACACACACACACACACACACAAACCGGGGGGGGGGAAGAAGATATAACAACCACAATTATTTGAAGTTGATATGACAAGCAAACAGAAAGGACATTGTTGGGGGGGAGGGGGGGAGGGAGAAGGGAGGGAGGTTTTGGTGATGGGGAGCAATAATCAGCCACAATGTATATCGACAAAATAAAATTTAAAAAAAAAAAGAAAAAAAAAAAAAGAAAAAAGAAAAAAATAAAAATAAATAAAAACTCAAATCAGGAAGCATGATGTTGTACCCCTCAGTCCCACCCTGTCCATGCTTGTGAAACTTTCAATACTTATTATTCACGGTTATTATCACATGAGTATCTGCCCTTCTAGATGTTAGTGCCAGTCAGTCTGTGTGTTGCAGGACAAAGCCATAGTAATCTTTCTGGGATATTAATTATTCCTCTCAACCCTAAGATATCTGTTTCTCACATGCAAGTTAGCAGGGAAGAGCTTTAATAATCAGTCAAATAAGTTCTTCCTGGCCTTTCTCATGTCACTAGTGAACCCCACTAAATTGTGATTGGAAGTGTGAGTGAACTTGACCATGTTTTTCCCTCAACATTAGTGTTTTCTAAGTGCTTTCTATAGGATATTAATAGTCTGTATGTAAAAAGGCAATTCTTGCATCATATAAATTAGTAAATGCTGGGATAAATGAAGTTAAATGAGTTACTTTACTGAGAACTTCTAAAGGCCTTTATGCTAATGTGAATCATGTATCTTCTAGAGGGAAGATTGCAATATGTAGCATCACCCTAAGAATGGAGCAAGATGGCTGCTTCCCAGGGCACCCTTTTAGAGGGGAATGGGGTCTTCAGAGCCAAGGAGATGTGCCCACCCAGAGCCCACCCCTCTTCTAGACCTTATTCTGAGTACCAGGACCTTGGGATACACTGCCCAGACAGCCCTACCTTGTCTGCTTCTACAGTTGTTTCCTCCAGAGACCACACATCCTCACCAGTGGGCCTGAAGAGTGGGCAGAGTGCAACAGTTTGGAGGGCAAAGAGATGCGAATGGGGCTTGGATGCACTTGTTGGGTGTTTATAGGCCCCTTGGTCTACAGAGCAAGAGTAGGGTGAGAAGGGGTTGGGGCAAGGCCAGGCTGGGGACCAGAGGCTGGGAACTGTCTCTTTATCAAACCGTGTTCTGCTGTAAAACTCCCAGTAGTACAGAATTTCTACATGTGAACCTGGACTTCCATGTCACTTTGAGGTTCTCTTTGTCACAGTAGAACATACTTTACTTAGCAGTTTATTAGCTTGGTTATAATCTATATATTTAGATTTATGGCATATCTCACCAAGTTAGGGTGACCAACTGTGCTTGTTTGCTAGAGACTTTCCCAGTTTTAGCACTGAACATCCCATGTTCCTAGAAACAGATAGTTGGTTATCTATCCCAGTTCTTGAAAATGTTAGAAATGGATCTGGTTGTATAAAGCATTTCCCAAACTTATTTAACCGTGAGATCCTTCACTTTTACCACTCACTTCAACCCCAGCAGCACATTAAATAACTAGTGTAAAACAGTTTAAATCTGTCATAGAGAAGCACATCTTACAGAGAATGTATATTTTCCATGTATTGATCTTCAGCAAAACTTTTCCAGTCAGTGTTCACGTTTGTTGTAATGATTTTGTTGGTTAATAGGTTCATTAATACATTTATTACTATCACTATAACTACCAATAGCAATCATGATGTGAGACCTACCATTTCTGTTGAATGTTACCAAATGCTAAATCCTGTGCTAAGTGTTTAACATACATGGCTTCTAATCCTTATAATAACTCTATAGGGAAGGTGTCATGGTCCACATTTTATAGATGAAAAAACTAAGTGACAAAGTGGCAAGGACAGATTTGAACCCATATTTGTCTTTCTTTTAAGTTCATACCCTTTCTACTGTGTCTTTGTCTTAAAAAGTCATGATTGCAGCAACACATTTCTAGGGCAAGTCTTAAGGGGCAGGACAGAGAGGAGTTTTGGAGAGAGGGTCAGAGGTGTACAAGTCTTTGATTTCAAATGTCCTTGGTCTGGTGTGTAGGTCAGAACATCACAGGCTTCTACTGTGTTTCCACTGGGAGTTCACACCTCTGGTTAGGCACATACAGTTTCTACTGTCTGTAGATAAGGAAGACTCACTCCTTTTTCCTCAGGTGTAACCTCTGCATTTATTCTCCTTGCCAGAAAACATAGAAAACAGTTCCTTAGGTCCAGCCTCTATGACAACGTACATTTGATTATTGAAAAGAGACTAAGTTTTGGACCCAGTGTATTTAGTAGCAAAGCCAAAAAAATCAGTTTTCCTTTTTATTATGAAGGAAAAATCAGATGAAAACAAGAGAGTTATTTCTGTTTTATTTTCTGCTACTCTTTTATTCTTTATTATGGGCAATACATTAAAAATGTATTTCAGCCTTTATTTTTTCTGCTTTTCCAAAATCAAATACAATCATATTTGTAGTGGAGAAACCATTTTAAATTTATGTTTAAGATGAAAAATCTATTAGTTAAAAATACATTTAATTTCAAGTATAGAAAACCTTATTTCAGTAGCTAAAACAAAAGAAACCTTAATTTTCTCCTTTAACAAGAAATCTGGAGGTTGGTGGCTGTTGGCACTGGTTGTGCTGCTAAGTAATCCCATTGATGACATATTCGAACCTTCCTTGCTTTAGTGAGTTGACATTTATTTTCATGCACATTACGTCATGGTAGCAAGATGGTTGCTGAAGCTCCACAGAGCTGGTCTGTCTTCGCGGTAGGAAAAATGGGGGAGAACAAAGGGTCGCACCAGCTGCATCTGAAGCCTCTTTCTCTGTTTTTAAAAATCAGGAAACAAAAACTTTTCAAAAAAGCCTGCAGGAAAATAGAGTCATTGGCCAGAACTGTGTCACATGGCCACTCCTACATGTAACAAAGATTCAGAAGGTGAGTATCTTGGGACTGGGAACATGGATACCCCCAAACCCAGCTAAGCTTTGTTAGCGAGGAATAAGTAGAAAACAGGTGTTGAGAACAATGTCTAACTCAAGAATCCTATTCTGTTTAAATATATTTTTAAATTTTCTTCTGCTTCTCTGACCAGTTCTTCTTAGTCTCTAAATTATCCTTCTCCACCAGACTTTTATTTATTTATTTATTTATTTATTTATTTATTAACATTTAATTTTTTTTTTTTTTTTTTGTCTTTTTGGTGACCGGCCGCACCGCGCTCAGCCAGTGAGCGCACCGGCCATCCCTATACAGGATCCGAACCCGCGGCGGGGCGGCCCTCGACCAGACTTTTAAAGGATAGGATTCCTTAAATTTTGATCCTAGCTGCCCGTATTTTTTCATTTTATCCTCCCTAAATAGGCAATAGCATCCACTCCCATAACCTTAATTACTTTATAAAACTTCATGACTCCCAAATTTATGTCCTCATTCAAGAACTCTCCTGTAATGTAAGCTCCAGAATTTAAAAAGAAATATTATTTTAAATGAATTGAATAATTATTTGTTTAATATCTGTCCCCCCTTCTGAAAGAGATGGTGTTGTGTCTCTTCTAATCGCTGCTCTCTTCCAGTGTCTAGCCCAGTAACTGCTACATCGTGGGTGCTCACGAAATAGTTTATAAGTCAATGAGGATGTTTTCTAAGTTACTGACCATGGGACACATCCCTAGCCACCAGCTGGCATGGATGGCATGGTAAGCAAAGCCAGTGGATTCCTGCAAGAGCCAGTAGTCCTGAGTGTTGCAGTTGTGCCACTTGGACCAGGGGAGGAACAGCACCCATGAGTCTGTGGGTGACCACTCCATACCACAAGGAAAAGAAACTGGGAGAAACAGCTCCCACTGTATCTTTCATGGCCAATGATTCCTTCAGTTATCACAATGAAACTCCAGAAAATAAAAATTTTCACCTTTTCTAAGAATAAAATAATGGAAACAGGTTCCTTCAAAATTGTGACAGAGCCCATTTGCACTCACAAACTTTTCTCAGTGATAATAGGCAAAGAAAACATCACTACATTTAGGAAAAGACCTGAAAACTCAGAAAAAGGAGACCAGAACAGAAGTATCTGAATTTTGTACCAAATATTTTGTACCAAAATATAAGAATAAATATTAGAAAATCCTTATTTTAAATCACAATAAAATTAGAAAGCACATTATGTTTATAAAAAAAACAATTTGGGTTTTTTTGTTTTAAATGTTATTTTACTTCTCAATATACATTGTAATTGACTTTCATGCCCCTTTACCTGTTCCTCTCCAACCCTCCTCTCCTCCCAACATCATATCTGTTCACTCGATTTAAAAAGTTCAAGGAATTTTTATGATTGTTGTGTTTTCTCCCCCCCCATTTGTTTGTGTGTTTATTTATTTATTTATTTTTAACTCCCACAAATAAGTGAGAAAATGTGGTATTTCTCTTTATATGCTGACTTGTTTCATTTAATGTAATTTTCTCTAAGTTCATCCACATTGTTGCAAGTGGTAGTATTTCATTCTTTTTTATGGCAGAATAGTACTCCATTGTGTAGATATACCACAGTTTCCTTATCCACTCATCTGATGATGGACATTTGGGCTGGTTCCAACTCTTGGCTATTGTTAATAGAGCTGCAGTAAACACTGGAGTACAGGTATCCCTTTGGCATGATGATTTCCATTCCTCTGAGTATATTCCCAACAGTGGAATAGCTGGATCATATGGTAGATCTATCTGTAATTGTTTGAGGAGCCGCCATACCATTTTCCTTAAAGGCTGTATGACTTTTCAGCCCCCCCAACAGTGTATGAGAGTTCCTTTTTCTCCAAAACCTCTCCAGCACTTTTCATTCTCAGTCTTTTGGATATTAGCCATCCTAACTGGAGTGAGATGGTATCTCAGAGTGGTCTTGATTTGCATTTCCCAGATGCTGAGTGAAGTTGAGCATTTTTCCATGTGTCTGTTGGCCATTTGTATATCTTCCTTTGAGAAATGCCTAGTCAGCTCCTTTGCCCATTTTTTAATTGGGTTATTTGGTTTTTTTGCTGTAAAGTTATTTGAGTTCTTTGTATATTCTAGATAGTAACCCTTTGTCAGATGAATATTTGGCAAACATTTTCTCCCACTCTGTTGGTTGTCTATTTACTCTGTTGATTGTTTCTTTTGCTGTGCAGAAGCTTTTTAGTTTGATATAATCCCATTTGTTTATTTTTCCTTTAGTTGCCTGTGCTTTGGGGGTCATATTCATGACGTCTGTATCCAATCCTACTTCCTGGAGTGTTTCCCCTATGTTTTCAACAAGTGGTGATGGGAAAACTAGACACTCATATGTAGGAGAATGAAACTAGACTCATACCCCTCACCATGTATCAAAATCAACTCAAAATGGATTAAAGAATTAAATATACATCCTGAAACAATAAAACTCCCTAAAAGAAACAATTTGAAGTCTTTCCCATAATTGAAATTCAAAAGTTAAGGAGAAAATTTTTAATTTCAAAAAAAAAAATTCATATTGTAAGTATGTAGTCAGAAAAAAATACATAGAAAGGAAAATAAAATGTTTTTATCATTGGGGTTTTCATCTGAAATAATAACTACCAGAAAATGACAGAGAATTGCCTAAAATTTTTTGAGAGGAAGAGTTTAAAACCTAAGAGATTTCTGTACCCTCCCAACGAGAAGGCAACAGGAAAGGATTTTTAGACTTATCCACAAAGAATCTCAAATCAGTCCAATTACAAAATGGGCAAAGGAGCTGAATAGACATTTTTATAAAGGAAGACTTACAAATGGCCAACAGGTACATGGAAAAATGCTCAACATCACTAGTCATCAGGGAAATGCAAATCAAAACTACATTGAGACACCACCTCACCCCAGTTAGACTGGCTGTTATCAAAAAGATGGTGAATAACAAATGCTGTCGAGGGTGTGGAGAGAAGGGAACACTCCTGCACTGTTGGTGGGACTGTAAATTAGTACAGCCAGGAAAACAGTATGGCGTTTCCTCAAACAACTACAGATAGATCTTCCATACGATCCAGCAATCCCTCTTCTGAATATATAACCAGAGGAATGGAAATCATCATGTTGAAGGGATACCGGCACTCCCATGTTCATCACAGCTCTGTTTACAATAACCAAGACATGGAAGTAACCTATATGTCCATCGATGGATGACTGGATAAGGAAAATGTGGTATATGTACACCATGGAATACTACTCTGCCATAAAAAAGAATGAAATTCTCCCATTTGCAACAACATGGATGAGCCTGAAGAAAATTATGTTGAGTGAAATAAGCAAAGCACAGAGGGATAAATATTGCATGTCCTCACTCATAAGTGGGAGCTAAGAGAGAAAGAAGGAAGGAAAGAAAGACCACAGTGGTGCGTTGGTCTTACAGAGAGAGAGAACATACCTTGGGCTACAAAGCGGAATGGAGGGGAAAAGGGGAGGGGGAGGGAGGTAGGGGATAATTGGGTGGGGGACAGGGGTACAAACACAATTTGTGGTAAGGTGTGTGCTGCCAGTATGGATCTGGCCATCACATCTTAGGCACAAGGGGTGATAATCAGCTTTGTATCTCATGAATATTCATAACCAATAAAAAAAATAATAATAAAAAAAGAAAACAAGAATCTCAAACCAGACGCTTACGTACCCTGAAAAGGAGTGTTGCTGTGGAATAGGAAGTGATTCAAAATCAGGATCTTAAGTATGAGTAGAACATTCTAGCACAAATTGAGATATTGATTTGTTTACTTTTCTCCTTTTCTCCCTGCCCCAATTCCCAACTCCTGAGGATCCATTTAAACAGGTATCCATTACATTATAATTTTCTTGCTTTAGGGTTTTTCAAGCATTTGCAGACATTTTCTAAAGTTAGTTTTGTTTACTTAAGAATTTACAGTCTATTTAGAAATTAGCAATCAGGAGAACATTATAAATTAAAATTTATGGGATATGGCCAAATTTGAACTTAAGGCAAATTTGCAGACCTAAATGTAACTAGAGATGCTTTAGAACAGGAAAAGGTTTGAAAATAATGTCAGTTTTCAATTCTAAAAATTAGAAAAAAGGCTAAACAATTAATTTGAAAAAACAAGAAAAATGAAGGAAGAAATTAGTGAAAATTTAAAAAAAAATACAATCACTAAGAATAGAAAAAAAATACAGAAATTAGTTTTACTCAAAATATTAGTTTATACAGGGCCGGACCCAAGGCTCGGGAGAGTGCGGTGCTGGTAGCGTCGAGGCCGCAGGTTCGGATCCTATATAGGGATGGCCGGTGCGCTCAGGAGCTGAGCGTGGTGCGGACCACACCATGCCGAGGGTTGTGATCCCCTTACCAGTCAAAAAGAAAAAAATATATTAGTTTATACAAACTTAACCAGTTATATAAATTCAACCAGGTATACAAACCTGTGATACATGGGACAGAAAGAAAATAAGGTGCACACAAATATACAATGTTAGGAAATATCACCATGAAAAAAAATGATATTAAAAAATTTTGTTAAACCGCTATGTTCAGCTTGATCCTAATAAACATTCTAGATGAAATAGACAATTCTGGGGGAACAGAAAAAAATACCAAAATTGGCCAAAAGAAGGTAGAAATCTGAGTGGAAAAGTAACTATGGAAGAAATAATAATAACTTTTTAAATTGTCATAGAACTATACACAACAAGCATTCTAGGCCCAGATAATTTTTAAAGAACATCTTGGCACAGTTGCAACAAGCATACAGTACTTTTTTTGCTATTTTAAACTGCCCCAAGCAAAGGAAAAAGGTGAAATTTCTAATTAATTTTACAAGGTTAAAGTGGACCTAATGGTATAAAGCCTAATGCTAAAAGAGGTATACATACATCCAGAAACTACAGAGCAAGGGCAGTTAACAGTGTATAAATAAACGATTGGCAGATAAATTCAGGAATATATTGAAAGGGCAGTATGCCTTGTATTAGTCAGGGTTCTCCAGAGTAACGGAACCAATAGGATATGGATATTTATTTATTAGAAGATATTTATTTTAAGGAATTGGTTCATGAGATTGTGGAGTTCCAGGATATGTCGTCAGCAAGCTGGAGACTGAGGAGAGTAGGTCATTTAATTCTAGTGCAAAGGCTTGAGAACCAGGAAAGCCAATGGATAAGTTCTAGTCTGAAAGCCAGCAGACTCAAGACCTATGAAGAGCTGGTGTTTCAGTGTGAGTCCAAAGGCAGGAAAAGACTGATGGCTTTATTCAAAGTCGTCAGGCAAGAGGAGTTCTGGCTTAGTTAGCTCAGACCGCCATAACAAAATACTGTAAACTGGGTGGCTTAAACTACAGAAATTAACTTTCTCACAGTTCTGGAGACTAGAGGTTCAAGATCAAGGTGACAGCATGGTTGTTTCTGGTGAGGCCTCTCTTCCTGACTTGTAGACAGCTGTCTTCTTGTTCTGTGTTCACATGCTGGAGAGAAACAGAGTGAAAGCTCTCCATTGTGTTTTCTTGTAAGGGCATTAATCCCATTGTGATTAATCCCATCCTAGTCACCTCATCTAAATCTAATTATCTCCCAATTGTCACATCTCCAAATACCATTACATTATGGGTTAGGGATTCAACATATGAATTTTAGGGGGACACAGTTCAGACCACAGCATACCTTAACTAAGTAGGATTTATACCAGGAATGTAAGGATAACTCAATAGTTGGAATATTTTTATTCAATTCATTAAATTAAAAGGTTAAATTTGATCATCTCAGTTAATGCAACCAACATGTTAACTTTAACAACCTTTTTAAAAAATAAGATGATGGAGACTTTTTCTGAAACCAAAAGCATTTATTATTTTATGACTGCAATACTCTAGGCAAAAAATAATGATGAAAATACTCTCTATTATTGCTATTATTCAAAAAATTTCAAATGTTCCAGCCAGAGTAATAAGAAAAGAAAAAACAATAGGAGAGCTAAGAAAGACAAAATCATCACCATTTCCTGTTAGATATAATTATTTAATTAAAAACTACTTGAAATATTGAATTTAATATGTAGCCAGTATATGGATAAATAAAAACAAAAATTGCTTTCCTAAACCAGTGGTAACCAGAAAATATGAAGAAAAAAAAGATGATACTTCAATTTATTATAGCAGCAAAAATATAAACCACCTAGGAATAAACTTAGCTGAAAATATGCAAGACCTACATGAGAACACTTCAGAACTACTGAGGGCATAAAAGGAGATCATGTTTTCAGAAGGAAAAACTCAACACAGAGACTCTGAGTTATATGTATAAGCTGCTCTCCAAGATAACACACTTTATAGCAAACAATCTTACTCAGCTTTTAAGAACTTTTTACCCTTGGTGTTCAGAAATTTCACAAGGAAGGATCTAGGTGAGATTCTATTTTTCATTTATCTTGCTCAGCATGAAGTGGGCTCTTGAAATTTAAAGATTGTTGTCTCTTTGGATTTTAGAAATTTTACTCTTTGATAATTTTCTCCCCTCTGTTTTCTCTGTTTTCTATTCTGGGGATACCTATTATTTCATTTCTGAGCCACTTGGATTAATACTTTATTTTTTATCACTTATAATAGCAACAAAATATATAAATTACACAGGAATAAATCTAACAAAAGATGTATGTAAGATTTGACAGTAGCTAAAACTGGGTGAGTACCTAGACCCTTTTTATTATCTTTTTGCTACTTTTCTGTGAATCTAAAATTATTCCAAATAAAAAGTTTGCTAAAAAAGATGTAAAAGAACTATAAAAAGAAAGCAATACTTTATTAAAAGACATTTAAAATGGCTGACACAAAAGGAGAGATACACTGTATTTATGAATTGGAAGACCCAATGATGTAAAGATGCCAGTTTCTCCCCAATTTTCTATAGATCCAGTGCAATTTCAAAAAAAGTCCCAAAAGGATTATTTTAAAGGAATTTGACAAATCTTATCTTTAGATTTATATAGGTGAACAAAGTCCCAAGAATAGCTATGATGCTCTGGAAGAAGAATGAGAGAGGGACTTTCCTTTTGGATATCTATAATTATTATAAAAGCATTAAATCACCAGCAATTAAGACACTGTAGTATTGGTTCAAGGACAGAAAAACAGGTGAATGGAACAGAACAGAGAGCCCAAAATGAGGTACTTCATTATGTGGAAGATTGATATTGACCTATTATAGGGGTTGACCATTTTCTCCTTTGTTCCAAAATTCATGTCAACCTGGAACCTCAGAATGTGACCTTATTTGGAAATAGGGTCTTTTCAGATGTAGTTAAGAATCTAGAGAAATCATCTTAGATTGGCCCTAAATCCAGTGACTGATGTCCTTATAAGGAGGGGTGAGGACACAGACACACAGAGACATGGAGAGAAGGCAATGTGACGCTGTAGGCAGAAACTGGAGTAAAGCATCTACAAGCCAAAAAACACCAAGGACAGGACCTGAATGTTTGTTTCCCCCCTCCTCAAATTCATATGTAAAATTCCTAACCTCCAAGGTGATGGTATTAGGAGGTGACACCTCCTAGTATAATATATATATGTGTGTATATATAATACATATAAAATAATAAGAAGATTTGCTTTTCCTTGTCAAGAGGAAAGAACAAAAGAGGGAATAGTGAGTCAGAGCATTGATTGACACTAGATATTTAATTTCTTTAAATCTCATTTTAAATTGTGTATTATCTACTTCTATAGTTATGGAATATTGGACTAATTGAAAATTATATTTATCTGTCTTAATGGATCTATTTCTACGAGAAATGCACAGTTGAGAAGAAAAGCATACTCCTAACTCAGTTTGCCACCTGTCTTAGTCTGCTTGTGCTGTCATAACAAAATTCCAGACAGGGTAATTTATAAATAGCAAAAGTTTACTTTCTCACAGTTCTGGAGGCTGGGAAGTCCAAAATCAAGGTGCTGGCAGGTTTGATGTCTGATGAGGGCTGCTTCCTCTGCTTCCAAGATGGTGTCTTTTTCTGCATCCGCTGGAGAGGGTGAATGCTGTGTCCTCTCATGGCAGAACAGCAGAAGTGCAAAAGGGCCAAATGCTGTGCAATGCCTCTTTTATAAGGACCATAGTTCCATTCATTAGAAAGGAGCCCTCATGACTTATCCATTTTTTAAAGCCCCACCTCTTAATACTGTTGCATTGAGGATTAATTTCAATATAATTTTTGGAAAAGACACAAACTTTCAAACCATAGCATTCTGCCCCTTGTCTCCCAAAGTTTATGTTCTTCCCACATACAAAATACATTTATTCCATCTCAATAGCCCCTAAAGTCTTAACTCATTCTAGCACCAATTTTAAAGTCTAAGTTTGAAGTCTCATATAAATATCATCTAAATTAGATACAGGTGAAACTCAAGATACAATTCATCCTGAGGCAAATTTTCCTTCATCATTGAGCCTATGAGAGACAGCCTTGCACCCATAGCTCTACTAGGCATTTTCCTTGGGGGTGCTCTCTGTGATGGCCCAACTCCATGACAGTTCTCAGCCTGGTCGCCAAGGCTCTTTGAGGCATCCTCTGAAATCTAGGTGGAGGTAGCCATGTCTCCACAGCTTCTGCACTCTGTGTGCCTACAGAGTTAGCACTACATGGATGCTGCCAAGATTTACTGCTTGTGTTTTCCAGAGTGGTGCCCCAAGCTGCACCTGGGCCTGCTTGAGCCACAGATGGGATGGCCAGGGAGCACTGCACCAAGATCCAGGGAGCAAAAACTTGAGGCAGCCTTGGTCAATGAGCCCCAAAGATCCACCAGCGCCCTGGGCCTCTACTTTGAAACTGTTCTACCCTGAAGGCCCTAGCATTCTGGGTCTGTGATGAGTGGGGCAGCCAAGAAGATCTCAGAAATGCCTTTGGGGTCATTTTTTCCATTGTCCTCATGAATAGCATCTGGCTTCCTTCTATCTATACTAATCTCCTTATCAAATGTTTGCTTCACCACCCTTGGTATTCTCTCCCAAACATACTTTTTTGTTCTTTACATGGCCAGGCTGAGAATTTCCCAAATATTTAAGTTCTGCTTCCCTTTTGATTATAATGCCATCTTTAATTCATTTCTCTCTTCTCGCATTTTACTATAAACAGTCAAGAGAAGCCATGCAGTACCCTCAAAAGTTTGCTTAGATATTTTTTTCTGCCAAATATCTTTGTTTATCACTCTTAAATCCTGCCTTTCACAAAGCCCTAGGACCCAATTCAGCCATGTTTAGTGCCACTTTATGACAAGGAAGGCCTTTCCTCACATTTACAATAAGATATTGCTTGTTTCCATCTGAAACAAATGACAGCATATCGAAGTTTCAAATGCCAGACTCGGAGAGCTGCAGAATGGGAGACCTCATCAGAATGGCCTTTACTGTCTGTATTTCTGCCAGCATTCTGATCATGACCACTTAAGGAATCTATGAGAAGACTTAGTCTCTCTCTACGTGTCACTTCTTCTGAGTCTTCACTAGAATTGCCCTAAATGCTCTATTTACAGAAGTCTTGGCTTTCTCTAGCCTGTACCTCCAAACTCCTCAAGCCTCTACCCACTACCCATTCTAAGGCCACTTCCACATTTTCAGGTATGTGTTATAGAAACACCTCACTCTTGGTACCAATTTCTGTCTTAGTCCATTCATGCTGCTATAACAAAATACCAGAGACTGGTAAATTTATAAACAACAGAAATTTATTTCCTTATAGAAGTAAAGGAAACCTTATGGAGGCTGGGAAGTCTAAGATCAAGGCACTGGCAGGTTCCATGTCTGATGGGATCCTGGTATCTTTGTGTCCAAGCTGGCACCTTGAACACTGTGTCCTCCAGAGGGGAGGAAAGCTGTGTCTTCACATGGCAGAATGGAAGAATAGCAAAATAGCCACATACTGTGTGAAGCCTCTTTTACAAGGGACTTTGTCACATTTATAAGGGATGAGCCCTAATGACCCTAATCACCCTCTAAAGGCCCTATATCTTAATACTATTGCATTCACGCACAATTAACTTTCAACATGAATTTTGGAGGGAACACAAATATGCAAACCATAGCACCACCCTCATGAAAATGGTCTACTAATAAAGGTACTATGACATTTTGTTACAAATTTCCAATTGTGTAAAGGGAATTTATAAAGAAACAAGTTAATTTTTTAATGTTTTCTCTTAGAAAAATACTCAGTTGAGTTGTGACAGATACCATGGTACTTGTAATAGCAAAAATGGAAAATATAGGAAGTAGAATCAACAGGTTTTTTTTTTAAGGTAGCCATGTGATGGTATAACTTTGATATGCTTTCATTTGATACTCAAAAACACAAGTAAATATATTATGTATCTTTATTATTTTTGAATTTCTATGTTTTAATTGCTCCTTGTGCAAGATTACCTTAAAGCCATGCTTCTAAATTAGAAGTGCATTTTACATTATAAATCCCTGAGACCTGAAATTAAACATGGCACATCTAGAGGCATCAATTTTTCTCATCTATTCATAGTACAAATATGTTTTGAAGTAGAATAAATAGAATTTCCCAACAAATTTATGTGGAGTGTAAAAAAGTAAAAGTGGAATCAATGAGAACTCCAAAGTTGGGAAAATAATAATATCATTTCCTGAAATTAGGAATCTTGCTGGGAGGGGATGGTAATAAGTCAAGGGCTTGTTTTCCCCATTTGATATATGAGTTCCTACTGGGCATCTGAGCAAACGCATCAAGCAGGCTGGTGGACATATGAGTCTAGAGTTTATGATTAGGGCTGGAGGTATACCTTTGGGAGTCATCAGACTAGTACTGGTTGTTAAAGCCAGGAGACAACTGTGATTACTTATGGGGGGTGTGAGAGTTAGAGAGTAATGAGGACTAGCTCTGCAACTTCCCATAGTTTAGAACAAAAGTGGAAGAATATAGCAAAGGAGATTAAGAAGGAGCAGCCAGTGATAAAAGAAGGAAACTGGGAGAATGTGGTGTTTCAGAAGACAAGCAGCAAAAGTGTCAAATGCTGAGAGGTTAAGTCGAGGCTTCAGCTTATTTGGCCAGGTAGAGATTACTGGTGATGTTGACAGGAGCAATTTCAGTGAAGTTGTAAAATAAAAGCCTGGTTGGAGTGCGTTTAAGAGAATGTGCGCAAAGAAGCAGCGGAGACAAAAAATATGAACCACTTTTGGAAGGGTTTACTGTAAAGAGAAGGGAGAAATGGGCCAGAGGTGGAGCAGAATGTGGGGTTAAAGAGTATAACGCAGCATGTTTGTATCTTGATAGGAATTTTGAAGCCAATTACAAATAAGGGAAAAAATAGATGCACATTTTAAAACATTTAAAACAAGAATTCCAAAGAATTTCAAGGTATAAAACATTATTTATGGTGAAAAGTTAGACATATTTGTATTTCCTTTAAGCAGGTGAAGATTTCCTTATTCAATAGCGTAATGGAAGTCCTTGTTTGTAGATAATATAATCATCTACATTCAGTATTTACAAACCTACAAACTATTGGACTTAAAAGGAAATAGGCCAAGACAAATCTGAAGTGAAAGAAATGTGTAGGTTGTCTTGCCCTATTATAAAGCCATAATATTAATATAAAGCTATATTGGCACAAGGTTGAACAAATAAGTAGTGGAACAGAATAGAAATCCCAAAATGGTACCATGTATATATGGAAAATTGATATATGGCAGAATAGCAATATAAGCATGAATCCTTTAGAAATAATTCACTATTTGATTAATGATACTGGTTATCCATATGAAAAAATAATACATCCCTACCTCACATCATATATACAAATAGATATTGATTATAGATTTAATGTGAAAAGCAGAATATTAAAAAGAAAAAATATATAATTTATGTAGCATTCCTGCCTTAACCTGAATCTAATCTTAAGAAAACATGAGACAATTGAAAGACTTCAATAAAATAACCAGCCTGTTCACTTATAAAGAAATAATCAATGTCAATAAACACTAATAAAGGCTGAATAAGTATTCCAGATTAAGAAGAACTAAACAGACATAAAATTAAATGTAATGTATGATACTGAACTGGATTCTGTATCAGAAAAAAAATTCTAAAAATGATAATATTAGAAAAAATTTAATATGGTCTACAGATCATAATTTTGTATTGATGTCAAAATTCCTGATTTTGATAATTATGCTATGGTTATGTAAGTGAATGTCTTTGTTCTTAGGAAATATACATGGAAATATTAAATAGGTGTGATGTCTGCAAATTTCAAATGATTTAGAAAAAAATATGAGTAATAATTAATTTAAGAGTATAATAATTAAAATAACATATAATAAGGATTATACTTATATAATTAAATGTATATAATCACATTTTATTTTTTATTATATATTATACCATATAATATATAATACAAATTATTATATTAATATATAACAGCATAATTATATATAGAGAAGGAGAGAATAATAAAGCAAATGTGACCCGATAATTGGTGAATCTTGGTGAAAAGTATCCAAGACTTGTAACTTCTCTGTGCTTGAATGATTTCAAAATGAAAAGTTAAACAAAATAAATATAGAGAAATATTGTAGTTACAAATCCACATATCAAATCCACAAATCGTGAAGAGAAAGACATAAATTTGACTATAAAAAATTTTTTTAAAAAGCACCTGTGTAGTAAAAGATAAACAAAGCTCAAAGACAAGACAACATTGAGGGATACTTGTAAAACATAACCAGTTGGGAGAAAATATATTAAAAATCTCAATAAATCAGCAAGAGGAAACAAGTTGTCTTAGTCCATTTTCTGTTGCTTATAACAGAATACCTGAAACTGGGTAATTTATAGAGAAACAGAATTTATTTCTTGCCATCCGGAGGGTGGGAAGTCCAAGGTTGAGGGGCTGCATTTGGCGAGAGCCTTCTTGCTGGTGGGGAATCTCTACAAGTCTCAAGGTGGTGCAGGGTATCACATGGCGAGGGGGCTGAGCATGCTATCTTAGGTCTCTCTTCCTCTTCTTTTAAAGTTTCCAGTCCTACTCCCATGATAACCCATTAATCCCTTAACCCATTAATCCATGAATGGATTAATCCATTTATGAGGGAAGAGCTCTCATGACTCAATTACCTCTTAAAGGCTCCATCTTTCATAACTGCCACATTGGAGATTAATTTTCAGCATGAATTTGGGAGGGGATAAACATTCAAACCATAGCACAAACTTAAAAATATAAACAGGCAACTCACGTAAAAGGAAAGCTTAATGGCTACTAAATATGCACCATTATTCAACCCACTAGTAATGAGGAAAATGCAAATTAAAGCAAAAATTTCACACCAACCATATTGACCAAAAATGAGCAAAACTAACCATGTTAAGTACTAGCAAGGATACTAAGCAGTGTCAACTCAATAACATAGATGGTGGTGGTTTAATTTTTTACTACTACTTTTAAAGAGCAATCGAACAATGTCTTCTAAAGATTGAAGATGCAGGCACCCTACAAATCCATCTCCACACTCCCATGTTACACCCTAGACAAACTTTCCCACAGGTATACAAGCAAAATTGTATATAGCTTATTGAATAATTTTTGTAATAATGAAATAAAAGAAGCAACAAAAATACCCATAAAAGGAGAATGGATAAGTAGTTGTGATATATCTATACAACGTTAAAATGAACAAACAATTACAAGTATTGACACGTTTCTTTCAAAATCATAAATAAAAGAAAAAACATCAGTTGCTGAATGATATCACTGATGTAAGTTTTAAAACGTCCAATCATTTTCTAGGTGTTGTTTATAGATATTGTTATGGGTTAGATTGCGTCTCCCCTGCAAATTTGTTGATGTCCTAACCTCCAGTATTCAGAATGTGGCCTTACTTGGAAATAGGGTTGCTGCAGATATAATGAGTTAAGTTTGGTGGGCCTTAATCCAATATGACTGGTGTTCTTACAAGAAGAGAAGACAGAGACACATGGGGAAAACGGCCATGTGATAACGAAGGCAGAGATTGGGGTTATGCTGCCACAAGACAAGGTACACTTGGAGCTACCTGAAACTGGAAGACGTAAGGAGAGATCCTCCTCTAAAGGCTTTGGAGGTGGCTTGGCCCCACCAAAACCTTGATCTCTGACTTCCAACCCCCAGAACCATGGGAGAATAAATTTCTGTTGTTTTAAACTATCAAATTTATGGTACTTTGTTATGGAAGCCCTAGAAAACATACAGATATATTCGTGGTTAAGAATTTAAAATGAAAAATGTATATATACTTACACATGCAAGGGATAATGGGTACTAAATTCAAGATGGTGTTTAACTCCAGGAGGAACGGAGAACAGAAGAGGTTCACAGAAGGCTTTAACTGTATCCATAGTGTGGTATTTATTTTAAAATATAGCAATATAAGATTTGACAGAACTTGGCAGTGGGCATAGGAGGTTTATTTTTTCTGTATGTATAAAATAGTTTATAATACAAAAAAAAAAATCTAAATCCTATGAAGTATCTGGGGTGTGTGGGATTGGGGCATGGTCTCTGTTGGGGTCAGTCCACCAGGGTTGATGCCCGTGTGAATGGGGACCACTGTTGAGAAGCACTTATTGGATGTGGTGATTTGGTGCCCACTGGTGGAGGCTGGACAGTGATGAGGATTAATGATGCGAGTTACTCTTTGAGACTGTCATTGCCTTCAAGATACATGCAGCCTAAGTATGTCGCAATAGATCTTTCTCGAAAGAAATATCAGATATTAATTTTTATCCATTACTTAGGACAGAGGCTGCCTCATTGTTGAGATGTTCTTGTTAATAATAATAACTTCTAATTATATATTTCTTTAAAGTTTAAAAGGTAGTTAGAAGCCAGTTAAAACATATAGAATATATGGAACTGAAATTGTCTTCCCTGCCACTTCACCTATCAGTTCAGATTCTGTCTTCATAAGCAGCACAGAACAAATCCCTCTCTGCCATCACTGGGTCTCCGGAAGGGCTTCTTTCCCCAGCCTGAATGCCCCCTACTCACCCCCTCTCTTTCCTGAGGGTGATCACCCTGGGCAGACATTTTAGAAAAGAACGTCCTCTAACTTCACAGATCCGTCTTGAAACTAATAAGGCTCCACGTGTGCTTGAACCCTTCCAGTGGGTAGCTCAGAAGAACAAAGGTTTTTTAGCTTCCTTTCTGACTTTCAGCTGTCAGCCAAGGTAAGGAGACTGAGCTGCCAGTGCCATTGTTAAGAGTTCTGTGGCCTTGGGCAAGCTTAGATCATCGATTTCCTCATCTACTTTCCTCATCTGTAAAATGGGAATAATGCTTAGATAATAGGGTTGCTATTATTGTTGATATTTAGTTTATTTTGATATTGTTGATTTATTGTTGATATTGCAAGTACAGTGTCTGATGTCTTGGAAGACTTCAGTAAATGTTAGCCACTTTTTTTTTTTTTAATTGGCTCATAGTTCTACAGAAGAAAGTGCTCCTATGGTGCTGGCAAGGCCCCCATTAGCATGGGGGGAAAGCTACAGGCAAATTATCACAGAGAATCTTGGTTAGTGTGCTCCTTCTTTTTAAATAGTAAGAGACTGTAAATCTTTACAAATGAATTTATCAATTAATTTCATGATTCAGATGTTTTTCCAGCACAAAAAAAATTCTTATATTGAGGCCGATGCTGGAATGGCATGATTTAGTTCTTGTTTCTGTTTCCTTCCTCTGAGTGATCTCACCAGGTGGTGGGTCCACACACAGGCAGGTATGAACAGTGGGTTTCTATGGGGCGTTTCTTAGAGCGCATCTTTCTGTCATGAATTTTGAAAAAAATTTTAAAAGTCCAAAATTTTGGGAAAAACTGCTCCATTTTACTTTAGGTTTAGTTAAAACGATTTTTTATAATGAGAAAATTCAATGCCAGCAATTTTCAATGGCCTAGCAATTTTACTTTCATGGACTCTTCTTAGGCAAAGATAATAAAACACTAGGAAAGATTAATGAACAAATATTTAAAATAGCATTATTCATAACCAGGAAAGCTTAAAAAAAGAAATGTCCAAAAATATGGCAATAGATAAATTATATCATGTCATCAGATGGACTATTATGTAGCCAGTACAAATATTTATGAAAAATGTTTCAAGATATGAAAACCTCTGATTATAAAATGTCAAGCTAAAAAAAAAGGGATATAAATTATATTCACAAAATGGTTTCTGTTGTGTTAAATAACACACACAGGAATAAAGAATGGCTAGCAATAGATGACACTGGATGGATAGTTTTAAATTTTTTTTTCTAAATTATTATGTTTCTTCCAAATCTTCAATGAGCCTACATTTCTTTCATAATCCTAGAAAGTCCATAAAAAAAGACGTTTTAAAAAGTCTATCACCTCAAATTTAATTTTTATGTTTATGCACATTAAATATTGAAATAGTGCTACAAGGCTTATAACAAGAGATAGCAGTTACCTCCCCCTCCTCCTCCATACTGAGAAGAGGCGATCACGTTAAAATTTCTAGTTTCTTTTTATGGTAGTTGCTACACATGTCTGCAGATATTCCTTGTCTCATCACATATACACATTCAGTTTATATTACAGTAGATGGTGATTTTAGCACTCAACTATCCCCATTACTTACTTCTTTTCTTCCTTATACCTACAACAATGTTTTGTTAAATCAATTAAATTCAGTGTTTTTTGTTACTATAACTTTGGAGAGACTCTTCCTTGCTCTGCAGGCCAGGGTATTATAGAGTTATAGTGTATTATAATATAGGGTGTATACATTTCCTTTCTTGAATGACTTTTGGCTTTTCTTGGAATTAACTATTGTCTTATTTTTTTTCTTTGCTTAATTTTCTTTCATCCTACATCTGTGTTTTTCAACACCCTCTCATTGCTCAATAAACCACCTCTCAGTACAACTCTCCACATGGTAAAACCTCTCAGTTCGTTCCTTTGCTCTGAGACATTCCACCTGAAACCCTGTGTTTCAGCTCACCCTTGACTGGTTTCTCTCTAGTCCTATTATATATCCCTACAGTTTCTATCATCATGCATATTCATGCTCCTATATGAGGCCCCGTGTTTCCATAATCCCATATCTTCCATATCTTTCCTTCATTTTGGCAGGACACATCTATCAGAGAAAGAGTGCATGAAAGATAAAATTTTGATACTTTGCCTGTATGTAAATACACATTCTGTCTTCGCTCTTGACTAATACTTTGGCTAGGTATCACGTTCATCCATTGCTCTTGAGAAGACCCATGGCTTATTTGCTTGTTTCTTTTCACATAATCTGCTTTTTCTCTTTGGAAAATTTTTTGATGTTTCTTGTATGTTCTAAAATTTTATGATCAAGTGGTCTGGCACAGGTCTTATTTTGTTTATTGGGCATGTAGTGAGCAGGTCCTTTCAATCTAAAAGCTCATATCCTTCAGTTTTTTGGATACTTTCTTGTTTCTAAAAATATAGTTTTCTTTCCACCATCTTGTCTATTCTCTTGTCCTAAAATTCTTCTTAATTGTCTGTTAGACTTTCAGAAGTGATTTTCTAATTTTCTTATCTTTTCATATCCATTCTCAAGTCTTTCTTTTTTGTTCTACTTTTGATCTTTTCATTGATTTTTTAACTTTGGCTAATAATATGTGTAGTTTCTAAGATCTCTTTCCTTTCTTGATTTTTTTTTTGTAATAAATGTTTTTATTTCATGGATATAATATTTTCTCTTTGGGTCTTTTCTCCTATTCCTAGCATTGTTCCTGTTTCCTTCAAGTTCCCTTTTGTTTTTTGTTTTTGGTCCCTGCTTTCATGATAATATATTGTTATTTATTTATTTTTAAGAGTGAGGTTCTGAAAAGCTCATTGAAAGTTACATGAATGTGGGGGAGGCCTTGTTTCTGGGGTAGTTTACTTTCTCCAGAGAAGAGTCCTTCAGTCTTTGCCTGCATGTTTGAGCTGGGCTGATAGCATTCTGGAACTGGATGGGAAAGAACATTGGGAAGGGGTTTCCCTTTTCAGTGGTTTTCACTTAATCCTCCCTTCCCATTTTCAGTTTGGCCTCTCATCCCCTACCTCCTCCATACTAGCTGATTCAAGTCTGAAGTTCTCTTTGTTACTTTTTCCAGAGAATAGACTTCCAGTACCCTAGGGGTGGGAGACTTGATCACTTGACTGTGCTATAAACCGCACTTCAATATGTACAGAAGAAACAGCTGCAAAGGTGTGAAAGGAAGGCACCAAGAGGGTTCTTCATGCAGTGGGAACAAGAGGCATTCCACGGCAAATAAGAAAATAAATTTCCTCTCAGTGTGTCTGACCTTCCATAGAAGCTTAAGATGATATTTTATCAGCCCTCTGGTATGTTGCCCTTGAACCCTGAGTTAGTTTTTGATAATGTTTTTTTCTCTTTTTTCTCTAACGTTGATATTTTAAATCTCTCTTGCTCTTCTTGGTGCTTGCCCCAGATCTCCAGCAGCCTACACCCTCAGTGAAGGAAGTTTCACTATGCAATGACTTTGAGGACAGCAGGTGTATGATCAGAGGAAAGATGCAGAAGTGTGTGACAGAGAGGATGGAGAATTGGGCTGAGAGCCACAAGACCTAGTTCTTAGTCTCAGGACTGACTTGAATTTTTGTTAGGCTTTGAGTTTCTGAATTTTTTTTTTTTGCATTGAATATAATAAATATACTCGGAGGATGAAGGTTTAATAAATTTTATGTCCAGAAATTTTGAAAAATGTAATTGTATGTTGTCAAAGTTCCTGACTTCATTCCAGCAATGTGAGACTTAAAATATATGTTTTGCTCAAATGGAACATTAATATCTTTAATCCAACATATATAATAAGATAAATGCAAGTGTGAAATTGGAAAAAAATGATCTGTGTGTTAAAATTAATTACAGATTCTTTAGAAACATGTCAGTAAACTGTCAAATTATTATTAAAGATGAATCACATATCAGCTAAAAAGTGCTAAAAATAATTTAAGCATTATAAGTAAAGTTATGAAGATAATCAAATAATAGTCTTTAAAGGGTAAAGTCATTCCAGCTCCAGATTTTGAATGTACAAGCCAAACAGATTCAGGTCAAGTCCTCTGAAGGGAAAGATGAAGGAAATGATGAGCCTGGGGAGAATGTGGTGGGGGGAGACGGCAGACAGCCGCAGCGCTTTACAAAAGAGTCAGTCCTGACTCAGTGGAGTTTATTTCTGCTTCACTTTCCAGCCCCAGACCCATAATGGAAGGAAGCGTCTCTGGAATGTCATGCCAGGAAATTGGTTGTATTCTCAAGAGCACTGAACACAGATTCAGGAGCCAGGATTCTAGTTCTTAACCCCCCCCCCCCCCCCCAGTTGCAGAGGAAGCCTGAGTACAACCTAACGTCATGGGACTCCTTCCTTAACCATAGAATGAGGAGACAGGGCCATGGGACTTTCCTTCTAGGCTTGAGGTTCTAGAATTGAAAAGCCCGGATGACTGAAGGGAAGCACACTGAACCATTTTAGAAAATTCATGTGATCTAATTTTTCCTTTTAGTTTTAAGTACCATTACAAATGAAGAGAAAAATCAACATCCAGGTTTCAGAAAAATAAAATTGTTTTTCAACTCTCCTTCCACAGCTCTGTCAATGGGCTATGTCATATTTCAAATCCCAGATCATTTTTGGCAAACCCTAGGACAGGGGATTAAAAACATCCCCCTAATCTAGCTGAGAAGAAGGTAGAATTTAGGCCTCCAATTATAATATGAAACCCCATCCAAAGTTGAATATGTCTAGACTGGTATGCTATGAATACTTTGGGTAATAATGATGGCTGTTTGTTCTTTCCAGTGTTTCCTGGCCTCTCTCATGGCTCCACACTGATAATACTTCTGTCTTTCCCAAGCCATATCTATCCACCTCACCTTACCTTCATTTAAAACTACTTCCCTTGTGACAGATCCCAAATTTCCAACACATTTTGCCAAGATCAAAGGCAAAATAGATTTCCATACCAGTCAAACCCTGCTCGGTGAACTTCATAGTGTATCCAACTTGTTTAGTTGGAGTGGGGTACTATACTGAGCATATGGCTGGAGATCTCACTCCTGTTGTGTGAAGCTAGAGGAGACGATGAGCTGACAGCTGTATAACTCTCATTGAAATGGCACCTTTTAAAGGGCGCTTTGAAGCTAATAGAAGGAACGAAGAAGCATACACATGTGCTACCTCTCCACGTTTCACCTCAAAACATTAGATGCTGTTATTTACTTGGGTTGGCAAGGGAAGGAATCTCTAATGAGGAGATTTAAATATAATGTGATAATGGATGAGGGGGATTACAGGGTCCCGAGACCCTCTGGTGTATGAGGACTACAGCTCTGTCTTAGCTTCCCAGTTTCCTCTCCACCCCCCTTTCCTCCTTCACATGTGAAATGCAATAAGCACACAATTGTGGTTTTTGTGGTTTTTTTTCCCTAGTAGTTTTGACTGCAAATGGCTAACAAACATAATTTACCACTTTACTTACTGGGTTATCATAGGGTTTTTTTTTTTTTAAATAGCACCCAATATTCATGAGGTCCCCCCAAAACAGGCATTTTTCATGCAGTGCTAGTGGGATTCCAAATTGTTATAGCCTTTCTAAATGGGAAATTTGTAATTTATGTCAAAAGCCTTAAAAATGCCCACTTTGACTCAGCAATTTTACTTAAAGTCTAGATGTGTACAAAGATTTAGCTTTAAGAATGCTTATCACAGTATTGTTTATAAAATCTAAGCACTGTAAACAAATCGAATGTTCAGCAACATTTAAGTAAAGTATATTCCATCCACACAAGAAAATGCTTTGCTTCCATTAAAGCAACATGGTGATGAGATAGGGTTCTTGTCGACATTGAACATGCTCATGATACAGGCTTAAGTTTTAAACACAACGTATCATTGCCATTTTGTAAAAAGTCAAAAAGGTATGTATTAAAAACATTGGAAGGATAATACATTGAAATGTTCTAGTGGCTATATCTTATGATAGGCTTATAAGTAGTATTTATTGTTTTCTTTTTTAGATCTTTATTTTATAAACTTCTAAAGTAAAAAAAAAATTACTGTTAATAAAATAAACTGTTTTGTAGAAGAAATATTGAGCTGAGCAGGAATACAAGATTAATCAGAGAGGACAGAGGTAAAGAAATATAGTTAAGATGTTACAAAATTACAACGTGCAGCTAGACCATGTGCATACTTGTCAGACTCTTAAGCAAGTCTAAGTGGACTTTGTCTGTATTCAGCAACATTATTGGAGCAGAAGGAGAGAAAAGGACTGTGAATAGCAGTTTGTAAGATGGGAAATCTGGGAATCCGACGTGGCTGAAGGCCATGTTAAAATAGCTGACCCAAGAGTCAAAGATAAGTGTTGCCAGAAGGGAGCTCATGAAGTCTTGGTGAAGGCAGATGAACAGTGGGTGAGACCAGTGAGTGGTGGTCAGGGAGGGGCATGGGAAGGAGGAGGTGGAGACAGGTGTGCAGTGAGGATGGGGAAGTAGGAAAGTTGGGAAGGCTATAGCGAAAGACAGCACTAACTTAATAACTGGAGGGTGGAGCAGTGGAAGGTGTTACAACCCAGAACAGACCGGTTGTGCATAGGTGGCCAGTTATGCAGAGGGGATGATTTGAGCAGAAAGTGGATATGAAATTAGGGGGTGAGGACTTTGAAGGGTCATGACAGTGAATGTGGAAGCGGACATGAATGCTGGTGTCAGGGGTCTACCTCAGGGAATATCAGACCCCATGGGGACAAAACTCTCTGCCTATAGATCCATAGGACCATGGGTAGTACAGCTTAATGATAATGAACATGAGCTTTCCTACCTCCATAATGTCCCAGCTGTGTGACCTTGTAGACATTACAAAACTCCTCTAAACCTCAGTTCCCTGAGCAAAATAATACTGTTGACTTCCTATTGATGTTGTGAAAATTGAATGGGGTAATATAAGTATCTGGTGTAAATGTCAGCTGTGATGATGGTAATGATGATGTTGATAGTGGTGGTGAAGGTCTTTTGATGTGTCCTAGATATGGACACTACTGAAGATCTTAGCAGACGGTTCAAGTCAGTTAGGAGTTCCAAGGGTTTGGTGCTGACTGTCTTATTCCTAAAGCATTTATGAAAAAGTGGCCTTAGCACAAGTATGAGTGGTCATTGTTGTGAATGGGCAGAGAGGGAGCTGTCCACTGTCCTGAGACATCCCTGCTTGAACTCTAAGCACTCTCCTGATGGTCTCTGAGAGTGGTATCTCCTGATAGTCTCTGTCCCATTTCCCACTCTATTATTCATCACAACTAAACCTGACTGAAGATTTCTAGTTCCTGCCCCTATTTTGTCTACAAAATGTGGCTCATCTGACTTCCTCTATGAGTTTATCTCCAACTATTGTCTTTGTTCTGTACTTAGTTTTTGAGGCATTTTTAATAACACCCATGTTTTCTTTTTAGTTTCTTAAACATAAAAAATGCAATAGTTAATCATATTAATCAATTTCCAGGGCTTTAGAAGATTTTATGTTCAATTTTCTCTATTTTAGAAAAGCAAGGAAGTGTGTAAGATATTATAGCCCTTTTTTTATTTAACTAAAAAAGTTGAAATAAATGATATGAAACTAAAATTATTAGGATTCCATAATTTTGAAAATTGCTTAATATAGATAGGTTAGGCAAATTGTGCTGGTGTACTCATAAACTAGGCTCTTATTTTTTGTACTGCTTCTTAATGTATTAGCTTGAGTAAGATCACTCATATTTGTCACATTTTGTGAAAATTACCTGAGCAGTAACCGAGATAAGAAATACAAATTCTGTGCCATTCACACATAAATATAAATTCAAGCACCTTGCTTTTAATAATCATCACTGTATCACAGTAATGGATGAGGGAAATCACACATCTAAATACATGAGTATTTTTAGGAGTTAAAGTGCAAAGATGATACATAAAGTTGCTTATGATTTTTTTCATTCACAGACATAAAAACGGTTCCTATACACATATAGTTTATCATTAGCCATACCTTGTTTATGCATGTGTCAAGGGAGCTTAATTGTAGGTGGGGCTTGGCATTAGGTTGGAGGCTACACGAAAAAAGAAAGAGTACTTGAGGCTATTAAGTGTTGGAACAGCTGAGTAGGAAGGAAAGATAAGTGCCAGAGGGCGATGATGTTCAGCATTAAGATCAGGCTTATTTTTTAGATGGAGGAAACAAGACTGGACTCTCCTTCCCTTTCTCATTCTCCAACATATTAGATAAATTATTTGCATAACTAGATAGTTAAGATTAGTTAATGTCCACAGAAATGAATAAAAGTTTAAACACTAATGGCATATGTCTTTGTGTTCACTTTGACCCACAAAGCTCTTTGTCAGTTTTCTTACTTAATGCCTCCGTTTAGCTGGAAACGTCATCCCAGAAAAGTATCTGAGGGGTCTGGCATCCTGATGTGAAATTAGACACTTTAAAATATGTGGAAACCTAAATATAATTTGTGAATTTGTTATCTCACTCTGATGGAGCTCCCTCTATATTCTCAAGAGCATTATTGATAAATGAGGAATTGGATATGTCCATGACTCTAAAAGTCCATGGTTTAAGCACAAGGGAAAGTTAGCAAGCCAATATTAGAACAAAATATTTTTGAAAAATGACAACTTATCTATTCTCTAAATTTATATTTTTAGATTCAAATAAAAGGAAAGTTGGGGAGGCACCATTAAAACAAGATGATCATTGTTAAATGAAAATATAACCATTTAAAGATCTCTTTGGTTCTAAGACAGTGAAAGTTTGGTCTCCCCCTCCAAATCTGTATAAAGTTACTGAAACTGAAAGAAGAGTTATTAAAGAAATGGAATCATATCTAACTTATTCCTAGATGTTTCTATTCTGTCAGCCCATTTGGGGTGTGTGTTGATTCTCTCTGGAACCTACACAAATGAAAATGTATGTGTGCTCCAATGTGCTTTTGGGTGATTCGAAGTCTTTCATTTTTGAATTTCTATTACGGTACCACCCAAACATCCGTACTTACCTTTATCACGTCTCCTGCCTGTATTTGGCTAACCCCTAGCCGCTAACCATTTTCAACTGAAGTGCATCTGCTTAGTACTAAGCAGCTAGCTGGGAAAATTCTTCCCTCCCAATCAACACAACCACAGCATGAAATGAAGACACAGGCAGGAGAGGTAGTGAGAGGAACAGAAGGGGAGGGAGCACTTTTTCTATATTAAAAAAAAAAAAAATCTTCAGACTTCTTATGTGTTCTGGAAGGACTATTAATATTTCTTCCTAACTCTTCCTGCACTGCTAGGCTTCCCTTTCTCTCCCACCCTTATACCTCCCCATGCAGGCAAATTCTTGAATCAGCAGATTCTGAGCTCAGAGCAGTAAAGAGCTATTGAGGGACAGACTCTGATAGCATTACGGCCAAACATGGAACCATTTTCTGTGGCGAATCGCTGAGTTCTACCTGGTTATCTCTTGCCTTGCACATCACTTCCAAATGACATGCTCTCAGTCTGTGCAAAAATGAGAGTTTTTTAAAGAACTGGGATTTCAATAATATGTGACGAAAGGATGAGATTACTTTCTGAGGTAGGAAAAGGCAGAGAGAAATGAGCAGGGGAGAGGAAGAGGGAGCAAGAAAGAGGTGGGAGTAGGGGAGAGAGGAGGCAGGAAGGACTGTGTATCCCTTGGAGCACCTGATTACACGTATTTCTCTTGTTCTTGCAACCAGTCTTTGGAAAGTCAAAAAAAATAAGTAATTATAATTTCCTTTGTTTGTCTTCTTTCTTTCTCCTGTTTCTCTTGTGGTGGCAACAGAATGTTGTAGATACTCCAAATACTCTTGAGTTATTTAAAAGTATTACTGTAATTTGACTGATACACAGTTAAGCAAGGTGGAGACTAATAGTATTATGCATTCTCCAAAATGGTGAGTGAAACAGGCAATGGAACCCTTCAGGAAAATATATCCATCTTTATCTGCCAATTGGGAAATTTGGAAACCAGCAGTTTTTGAAGTAAAATCAGCTCTCCAGTGTGCTTACAAGAAGAGAAAGATAGTCCTGCAGTTCACAACACTCTCCACTATCTCGACTGCCTGCTACCTCATTCCAAGGGTTCCTAGAAGAAGAAAGGGGGGCACATTTGAATGCTTTGTAATTAATCAGCACTGTTTTGATGTGAATTTCTCTTCATTTTAATGAGGAAACATGAAGCGATGATGAATAAAATAAACGTTATTCTGTGCACCCTTGTGAGATTTTTTTTTTAATTGAACATGAAAAAGGCAGTCTTTGACCATAAAATGTGTGTAGTTGCTTTCACATATTTCCTGTGAGAAAGATACATTTTCATTTGAATTTGACAATGACATTTATCTCTCTCAGTCTGGGGTATAGTCTCATGGTCTGAGATGAAGCCTGCGGGGTCTAAGCTGAAGCTCCTCGCAGCGTTCTACACAGCTGCATGAGGGAAGTAGGGACAAGCAGCGAACGGCATTCACGAGGCTTCTCCTGGAGCTTTCAATAGACTCATACCCTGGGAGATATGTACAATAATAATAAAAGAGCCCACAATAAAGATGAATCAGAAATAGGAGCAGAACCCTATCAAAAAGCATCACAGAGAATAAAGCTCAAAATGGGCCTTAGCCCCTAATCCCTAACAAATTGTGAACAAGGTTCATCACTTGGGAATGCTAAAGCAATGTCCACATGTGATAGCGAGGAGGAACGTCCGTTTTTCTAAGTACAGACATGCGTCACTTAACAAAGGGGATATGTTCTGAGAAACATGTCATTAGGCGATGTCCCCGATGTGGGAACAGCAGAGTGTATTTACACCAACCTGGATGACATTGCCTGCTCCACACCTAGACTATAGAATATAGCGCATTGTTTCTAGGCTACAAACCTGTTTAATGTGTCACTGTACTGAGTCCTGCAGGCACCTGTAACACAATCATAGGTGTTTGTGTCTGTAAACATATCTAAACATAGAAGAGGTACAGTAAAAATGTAGTTTTTAATTATGGGACCACCATTGTACATGCGGTCATCCGTTGACTGATACATTAATATGTGGCACATGACTGAAAAATAACTCAGAAATAATCTAAAGTAAGTACAGTAAAATGTAAAAGTTTTACGTCACCAAATTCCTTGCTTCCACCATCCTTTCTTGGATGTGACCACAGTTAAGATGTCTTTGTATAAACTTCTAAACTATTTTCTAGCAATTTATTATACACACTCATATAGAATATTTTTCTTTGTTTTTTCACACAGGTGGATCATACTTGGCATATTGTTCCACACCTTGTTTTTTTCACTTAACAATATACCTTGAACAACTTTTCAGGTCAGGAATAAATGAGACATACTTTATTCTTTTCAAAGGCTGCATGTTATTACTCAGTTTGAGTGTATGTAATTCATGTAAGTCCTCCTAAAGATGCCCACGTAGGTCATGACGAACTTTTGCTCATAAAAATAAATGTTGAAATATCCTTTTTAATAGATATTTTTGCCAACACGTCATTTTTTACCTTTTTACTTTGAGATAATTTTAAACACACAGAAAAGTGTAATAATAGCACAAAGAGCTCCCACAGATCCATTGAACCTGTGTACTTTGCCACATTCTCTTTCTATATATATATATATATTATACACACACATTATTATTATGCTATTATTTTTTTCTGAACTATTTGAGAATAAGCTGCAATCATCATACTCTTTCCTTCCCAAATTCTTCAGTGTGCATTTCCTAAGAACATATACATTCTCTTACATAGTTACAGCACAATTACCAGATTAAGAAATTCAACATTAATACAATACTATTATTTAAATCATACTATTATAGTCTAATTTATAATTTTACTAATTGTCCAGATAATACCCTTTCTACAAATTTTATTTTCTGATTCAGGATACAATTCAGGATCACGCATTACAGTCAGGTGTCATGTCTCTCTCCCTCTCTTTTTATCTTTTCCAGCTTTATTGAGGTGTAATTGACATAAAATAAGCTGCATACATTTAAAGTGTAAAATTTGGTGGGTCTAGATATGTGGAAACTATCACCACAAAGAAGACAGAATGAGCATATCCGTCACTCCCCAAGTTTCTTGGTGCCCCTCCGTAACCCCCACTTCACTCTTTTGCCTTACTCCAGCTCCATTCCCACACGACTGCTTTGCTTCTTAGTTTACATCTTCTAGAATTTTACATAAGTAGAATGATACACTATGTGGGGTTTTTTTTGGGGGGGAGGAGTGGCTTTTTCACTCAGACTATTTCGAGATTATCCATGTTGTACGTATGAATAATTCATTCCTTTTTTATGCTTAGTAGTATTCCATTGTATGGAAGACACCACAATTTGTCCATTGACCCACGGAAAGACTTTTGCATGGTTTCCAGTGTGGGGCATTACAAATAAAGTTGCTATGTACGTTCATGTACAAGTCTTTTTGTGGACATGTGCTCTCATTTATCTTGGGTAAATACCTAGGAGTAAAATGATAGATCATGCAGTATGTATAGGTTCAACTTGTCAAGAAACTGCCAAACTCTTTTCCAGAATAGTTGTATCATTTTACATTTCCATCAGCAATGTGTGAGAATTCCCATAACTACATATCATCACCAACACTTATTATGATAGGTCTTTTTTTTTTTTTTTTTTTTTTTGTCTTTTTCGTGACCTGCACTCAGCCAGTGAGTGCACCGGCCATTCCCGTATAGGATCCAAACCCGCGGCGGGAGCGTCGCCACGCTCCCAGCACTGCACTCTCCCGAGTGCATCACGGGCTGGGCCCTATGATAGGTCTTTTTAATTTTAGACATTCTAATAGGTATATAGTGTTATCTCATTCTGGCTTGAATCTCCATTTCCCTAATGATCCCATGCATCTGTTCATGTGCTTATTTGCCATCTGTGCATCTTATTAGAGTTAACAGCCTATTCAAATGTATAGTCCATGTTTTTATTGGACATTTATGTTTCTTTTGTATGAATGGATGTTCATTTTTAATAGGTGATTATCTATTTTCTTATCGACTTGTAGGAATTTTTAAATGTGTTGTCAACTGTAATCCTTGGTCTGCTACATACACCTCATAAATTGTTTTCTCCTCTGCTGCTTGTGTTTCACCTTTTTACATATAAAAACTTTTAATTTTTATGTAGTCAGATCTATCCATTTTTCCTTTAGGCTTCTGGAATTTTCTTTAAATGCATAAAAATCTTCTAAATCCCAAGGGTTAAAAAATATCTTTCTATACTTTATGTTTGTACTTTTCTAATTTTTAAAAAATTTAGATCATTAATCCATCACTGACATGTTATTATATATGATATAAGGTTATGCTATTTTCCTAAAGGTAACTATTTTTTTATGTTTACAGTTATTGATAAATTTTACATTCTAAAACTTTTAAAACCTTGAATATGGGATCTCAGAGCCATCCCTGAGTTTTAGGAAATTATCAGAAATGGCAGATAAATAGAAAATGGGAACCATGCTTTAAAAATGATATTGAAGTACGTACATTCAAAGGAGTATAAGCAGGAGAATAAGAAATGTGGCAAAATAAATGAAATAATATATTCATTAGATTGCTTTTGTACTAACATTGGGCTTAACAAAAAGGAGGTTATTTTTCTCACAGAACAAGAAGCCTGGAGATGGGCAAGTTACTGGCACACATTCATCAGCTCAACCCTGTTCTCAAGGCCCAGGCTCTCTGCATATGTCTGTTGTTCTGTCCTGAGCACCCTCATTCCTAGTGCTTTGTGGTTGCAAGATGATCACCACAGTTGAGGCATCACTTGTATGTTAAAGACAGGAAGAAGGGGGAAAGTGAACTGTGGAGGTGGCTGTATCTCTTTTATAAAAAAAAAAAAAAAATCAAAAGTCCCCAAGTAAACTTTCCTTATGTCCTCTTGGCCCAAACTTGGCCACTCGTCTATTCCTAGATGAAAGGGACACTGGGAAAGTGCATAGGTGGCATTCTAGCACTAGAATGGCTACTTGGCTTCCGAGTCCAGTTTCTTACACACTGTACCATATTGCCTAGGGGAGAGATTGGATCAAATCACTTTTTGGGTCCCTTTAGAACACTCTTAAAATTACGTCCCTCTAGGTGTCTGGTACATGTCTGACTAAGCCATACCTACTATTTATCATCGTTTAGCAAATTACTTTCCTTTTTAAGCTCTAGAGAGAAACCTTTACTTTCAGCTCTCTTTGCAGATGTTGAAGTTAGTATATAATTCTATTATTATTTCAGGGCCTCATAGATGCTTAGTGTCAAAACCCCGTCAACTGCCTTCTCATAATTTGTCAGTACAAAGTGCTCATTTACTTCTTTTACTACCTCTTAAAAAGCTCCTTTTGACAGTCATTGTCTCTTGTATAGGGAGAAGAACAAAACCATTTTAGAACCAAGATATTTAGTGATGTCTTCACAGGTGGGAGAAAAAGGCAGACCCAGAAAAATGGTTTCAGTGTACGCCATGCATACTCAGCATGTTAAGACTGCTGAGTCCTTCACGGTCTTGCTTCTTCAAACCAGAGCTCTACAATTTGTCCCAGGTATTTGCATCAAAGAGACCACCTACAAATCACTTTACTTATACAACTTCTCCTAAAGAAATGCAATCAGGGGGATTACAGACTCTGGATTGATTTGCAGTTTCTACTTCATGTTAGTAAAAGGTTGCAAATCCTGCATTTCTTACAGTCTGTTGAAATGAGGTCTTTCAGTGGGCTGCCTCTCCACTGCCCATGGGGGAACAGGACAACACAAAGGCCAGAGATAGGGACGGGGTGAGGATCTGGGCAGCAGGCAAGAAGGCAGGAGAAGCAGATCAAAGGCAGGAGCAGGCCAGGGCTCTGCAGGGCAGTGCTGCATGGCATCTGAAAGGATGGCTTGGGGATTCTCTAGTATCAGAAGGGGTAGAGAAGCTTGAACAAGGGAACAGGGGCAGAGCTAGAATGGGCTTCTGATAGAAGTGAGGCATTCACAGCCAGAGAACCAACTTCAGTTTTGGACTCATTTTGCAAGAGCAGCCTCATGTGGGATCTAGATTATGGAAGGATGGGCCTCCCAGATGCCAGCCTGCTACATCACTTCCTCTCACAGTTTGTTAAAGCCTTTTGCATTTATCTCCATTCTTCTCAGTGCAACTTCACATGGTAATGAATCTTCTAAATCTATGATCTGCAGTAATAAACTTTTTGATTTCTCCCAAACTTGCTTTTTTCAAGTTTCAAAGGATGTGTCTTCACCCTAATATTTCAGAGCAGGGGGCTTGGTGGAGGCACGGACTAGCCCTGCAGACACATCCACTAGTGGAGGTGAGCCAGGCAGTGCCACCTTCATGTTGACTCCCCTCAGTTTTCTTATCTATAAAGGAGAGGAGTAACAGCCCGTGGGGTTGTCGCAGAATGCAGTGCAGTGCTGGGTGTGAAACTGACCAATAAACGGTAAAGCGCTACACAGCTCTGAAGGATGCTGCTCCCATGGAACAAACAAACTGTGCTCCAAACAGGGCTGGCCTGTTAGCCCTGGCAGCCCAGAGCACCAGGGAATGAGGTTTCTGAGAGGGTGCCTGTGAGAGACAGTCTACATTCCTGTGAACCACATCAGTGGGCAGACGAGTTAGAAGGAAAGGATTTTTGATGGAAAGTTAGGAAGAGCATGATTTTATTTGGAGTATTTTGAAAATTGGAGCTCTCCCTTTAATAGGCAAATTTAGCTTAGTTATGCCTACAGGTATTGTTGATCTACCATTTTTCTATTTGTATACTCTTGAACACTTGTAAAATTTTTCTTAATTAGTATGTCTCTTTAATAACCAGAATTATTAGAGGATTTGCCATGTGCTCCCTCTCTCAGATCATTTTCAAAAATGTTCAATTAAAAGATTAGGTCTGGAACCAGTCCCTGACAAACTGTATTTTTACATGTTTTTTTTTTTCTGTCTAAAATAGTATCCTTGTAGTCCCTTTCCCCAAATCTTAATTCAGTTAAAAATATATTCTTGGTTAAATGCTTTAATGTAGTTATATATCTGGCACCAAAAATATTAATTTGTTTGCCCATTCATAAGCCATAATATCTTTTCTCCTAGTAGGTCTTCTTTAAAAAAATTAAAAGTATCTAATGAGCCTCTATCTAGTTATTATTCTCCTGCCTTGTTAGACAGGAAAATGGGTTTTAATATTCCTAAGACAGAGGTCATCTGTAATGAAGGTGCACACTGTAACTAGAAATTGTTCTATTCCTTCTTTGACTATTTCACCCCCAAGTTCTCCAAAGTACCTACATTTTGTAGGGCGCTTTAGCTTATTATTGTGATCAATGATCATACTTGTAGTAGTCTTAATTCTTACCTGGGTTTCAAGGGATATTTTATAAGAGAAGATCTCTCCGAAAATTGAGGCAAAGACTTTATCCAACCTTTTACTTTATCCAACCTTCCCTCTTTTGTTCAACTTTGATACCATTATTTTAAAGAGATCTCATTGTTTTTGAAATTTCTTCCTTTCTTTGATAGTTTTAAACAATATTTTCCCAATACTTTTGGCATCCTCTACAAGATGCATCACATTTTTTGTTTTTTGGTTTATCTAATTTTGAAGTTATTCCTCACCTGCTGTATTTTGTAGGTTTACATGTTTCCTTCGCTTGGTCCTTTTTCTGCCTTATGAAAACATTTCCCTTCCCGTGCTCCAGCAGTTACATTTCTGACTCCATCAATTAGCCACTGAGGATTATTATAACCCCTTGGAATTTTCCCTGGATTGATAAGTTGCTTTGAAAGTATTTTCTTGGTTTCTTTCTTGTTTGTTATGGAGTTTTAAAATTCTAACTTTCATTTTTGTTGTAGAATACTTTCTAATATTAAATAGACATGTAGTGGATCTTAATTTGCCCATGAGGCTATGGAATTAAATTCTGTGGTGGTCACTGTTAATGGTTTTGTATCACCTCCTGGGCCAGTTTCCATTCACGGTCAGAGCCCAGTCTGGAATATTTCCCTGCCACACAGGCTCCTTGTCTACCGTTTCTGGGAAACAGTAATTTCTCTAATTTGAAAATCTTACTTCCAGTCATTGTCCCAGTGAGGCATTTTGCCGATCTATGATTGAATAATTAAAGTCTCCCATTATTACTATCTGGCCTAATTTTGCATCTTCCACAATCTCAATTAACATTTCTATCTCAGTTTCCCAGTCAGGTGGGCTGTAACATATCCCTATTATAACTTTTTAATTATGTGAGAACAGAATTTCTACCCACAGAGATTCTACAGAAGTCCCCTTTTATGATAAGATTTTTATCCTACTGCTTTGTAGATCTATCCTTCAAACAGCACTATTACAAAAATACATTTATTTATATCTGTTCTCTTTGCAAGATGTATTTGAAGCAGCTTACAAAAATACACACAAAGATAAAAAAATAAAACACTAGTTAGTGAGAAAATAGGAGAAAGGTAATATAAAGGTAGAAAAATAAAGATGTAGCCAGAATGAGCTCATGCACTACTGTTGGCTACTTGCTAGAGTATGCTATAAGCCTGCTTCAGAGCTTCCTCATGGCCAAAATGAAGAAGGAAATAGGATCAATTACATGGTTTACAGTGTCTTTCAGATAGCATTAAACCAGTTACTTAGGAAAGGCATGGTAATTTCTTCTTTAGAAATTCAAAATTTCTCTCATGCATTCTGATAACATCCTCAATCATATTCTTACAGTAAATGCAACATGTTTCACAATTAGCTCCCTAGTATGCTTCCCAATGTAGAATTACTGCAAAAATGTAGTTCTATGCATGTTCAAGTGAATTTCAGTAGTGAGCAGCAATGGGTTCAAGAGTATCCTCCCTGACCTGCAGATATTCTATGTGTCCAGTTGAATGCAGGGCCTGATGCTTTATTATATAACAGCACACTGAATAAGGGTTGATTTTCATGACTGTGGAGGAACATTACTGGCAACTTTACTAAAAGGAAAACCAATTCTCCTCCATATGAAATGCCTGCAAGTGTAGACAATGCTTTACACAAAAAGCAGTTTGGGGTCAGAGACTATATTCGGGTGGTCAGATGATCCTGGCAAGATCAGCTTGGTTTGTGAACATCTCTCAGTACATATTGATGAATTCAGACCTCAGACTATACCCCTAACTTCAAACAATGTACTTCCAGGTCAACTATCCAAGATAAGCTGGTGGCAAATTGTTTGCTCTAGTGGTTTACAAAAACATTTACAGAAATGTTAAATTCAACCACTAGGCCTGGAGCCAATCCCTGATATAGGCTTTTTGCTTATGCATTTTAGCTATAGACCAGTTAAGAGGTAAAAATATTTACCAAAATCAATGACTTCTATTTTGGAATAACTGATCTCATTATCAATCACTACTTCCTGGTAGCAGTTAGAAAGCAAGGGCAACACTCTACAAGGACTTTCTCATTCATGATAATAAAATATTACCTGCACATAGGTTTTTGCCAATTTTTCTGCTGCCTGTAGTAGACTGTTGGGTGGAGGCCGAATAGGGAAGGTTCTCATGCAGCTGAGACAACTATGATCTCAAGTCATTAAGGTAAAAGTTAAAAATAAGATGTTGTTTTATTCCACTGGAAGTCATCTCCATCAGGCAACTGTTTAACCCTCTCAGACTCTCATGGGAATGTTATGTGCAGATTTAGTGTGAGTGTCTACAACTTAGGGTCAATATATGCATATTAGCCCATAACTATCTCTTTTCACAGAGCCCAAGGAAAAATAAACAAGCTGAGCATTTAATTGATGAAAATATCACAAAGATGCTTTTAAGCCTACAAACAGCCAATAATAGAGCAGGCACCCCAAAGGCCCACCTGCCTCTCATGGAAAATGCCAGCTGGCAATGAGTTTGCAAGGAAACTGTGCATACTGTCTAGGAACCAAAGAGATCTAGAGCTTGAGGGCTGTGAAGGACTGTGCTGTTAAGATATGAGATATTCTAAACTTTGGGTCAAACCACATGGGAGTATAGCTGAAGGGTGGTAACAAGGAAACACACTGTCCAGAACTAGATCCCCCTTTATTATGGTCCCTGAACAGCTCTTGGAGGTAGCCTTATTCCCAGCAGGTGCTAAATTAGCCAAAGTTTTCTAATCCAGTCTACTACATAAGGAAGAGTTCTAGGGCTACCATGCAGGCTTTGTTTAATGGGATATTAGAAGAACAAAGGCCACGTTTACCCAAATGTTGGTTAAATAGTTCAAATAAACTTGGCAGGGACAAGGCTGGAATACGTTTCCCAAAGTGCAATCAGAGAATAACTTCAAAGTAATGTCTAATCACACAGAGCAGATGATAGATTTGAAGAGATCATTTTGAAATCATCAGTGTGGGTACCTCATGTATCACAAAGCCTGTGCTTGTGGCTCCCTCTGTGTTATTTCCTATCTTAAAAAATAACTTTATTGAGATATAATTCACATACTATAAAGTTCACTTTTTTTAAATGTACAATTTAGTGTTTTGTAGAATCTTCACAAAGTTGTACATTTATCACCACTATCTAATCCCAGCACATTTTTATCACTCCCCCAAAAGAAATCCTGTACCCCTTGGTAATCACTCCCCATTTTCCACTCCCCTATCCCTTGGAAACAACCAATGTACTTTCTGTCTCCATGGATTTACCTATTTTGGACATTTTGTATAAATGGAAGCATCCAGCTGTGGTCTTTTGTGTCTGGTTTCTTTCACTTTTCTTACCACTTTCAAGGTTCATCCATGCTGGAGTATGTATCAAAACTTCGTTTCTTTTTATGGATGAATAGTATTCCATTGTAGGAATACAGCACATTTTGTTTTGTTTCTATTCTTGATATTACAAATAATGCTATTGTAAACATTTATGTAAAAGCTTTTGCATGGACATATGTTTTCACTCCCTTGGAGATATACTGAGGAGTGGAATCTCTGGGTCATGTGTTAATTCCATGTTTAATTTTTTGAGGAACCACCAATGTGTTTTGCAAAACAGATACACCATTTGACATTCCCACCAGTAATGTACAAGCATTCAAATTTCTCCATATCTTTACCAACACTTCCTAGGATCCATATATATATATTTGTGTGTGTGTGTGTGTGTGTGTGTGTGTGTGTGTGTGATAGCCATCCTAATGAGTGTGAAGTAGTATCTTATTGTGATTTTGATTTCCATTTCTTTAATGACTAATGATGTTGAGCATTTTTTACCCATGGCTTATTGACTATTAATATGGCTTCTTTCTAGAAATTCTATTCAAATCTTTTGCCCATTTTTTTTTAATTGGGTTATTTGTCTTTTTATTGTTGAATTTTAAGAGTTCTTCGCATCTTCCTGATGCAAGTACCTTACGTGAAAAATGATTTGCAAGGGTTTTCTCCCATTCTGGGGGGTGTCTTTTTACTTTCTTAATGATGTTCTTTGGAGCACAAATGTTTTTAATTCTGATGAAGTAAAATTTATTTTTCCTTTGGTTGCTCCTGCTTTTGGTGTTATAGCTAAGAAACCATTGCCTAATCCAAGACCATAACACTTTATTTTTATGTTTTCTTCAAAGAGTTTTACAGTTTTAGCTGTTACATATAAGCCTCTGATCCATTTTGAATTGATTATGTACATGATGTGAGGTAGGTCTCCTACCAGCTTTATCCTTTTGTATGTGGATATCCAATTGTCCCATCATCATTTGTTAAAAGACTATTCTTTCCCCCAATGTATTGTCTTAGTAGCTTAGTTCAAAATTAGTTGACCATAGATTATTTCTGGACTTTGAATTAAATTCCAACAATCTATTTTGTGCCAGTAATGTCACATTGTCTTGATTACCAAAGATTTCAAAGTTTTGAAATTGGTAGGTATGAATCCTCCAACTTTGTTCTACTTTTTCAAGACTGTTTTAGTTACTCTGGGTTTCTTGCATTTTGTAATGACTTTTAGGATGAGTTTGCCAATCTCTGCTAGTGATAATTTTCTACATTTCTTTTTAACCTGGTAATGCCCTAAGATCTCCTTCGTTTTTAAAGAATAGTTTCACTGAATATAGAATTCTCAGTTGACAATCTTTTTCTTTCTGCACTCCAAATATGTCGTCCTACTGCCTTCTGGCCTCAATATTTCTGATGACAACTCAGCTGTTAATACTATTAAAGATGTCTGTGTGATAAGTCACTTTCCTCCTGCTACTTTCAAGATTCTCTCTGTCTATAGCGTTTTTTTTTTTAATTTTATTTTTTTTTAATTTAATTTTTTTTTTTTTAATTTTATTTTGTCGATATACATTGTGGCTGATTATTGCTCCCCATCACCAAAACCTCCCTCCCTTCTCCCTCCCCCCTCCCCCCCAACAATGTCCTTTCTGTTTGCTTGTCGTATCAACTTCAAATAATTGTGGTTGTTATATCTTCTTCCCCCCCCCCCCGGTTTGTGTGTGTGTGTGTGTGAATTTATATATTAATTTTTAGCTCCCACCAATAAGTGAGAACATGTGGTATTTCTCTTTCTGTGCCTGACTTGTTTCACTTAATATAATTCTCTCAAGGTCCATCCATGTTGTTGCAAATGGCAGTATTTCATTCGTTTTTATAGCTGAGTAGTATTCCATTGTGTAGATGTACCACATTTTCCGTATCCACTCATCCGATGATGGGCATTTGGGCTGGTTCCAACTCTTGGCTATTGTAAAGAGTGCAGCGATAAACATTGGGAAACAGGTATACCTTCGACTTGATGATTTCCATTCCTCTGGGTATATTCCCAACAGTGGGATGGCTGGGTCGTATGGTAGATCTATCTGCAATTGTTTGAGGAACCTCCATACCATTTTCCATAGAGGCTGCACCATTTTGCAGTCCCACCAACAATGTATGAGAGTTCCTTTTTCTCCGCAGCCTCGCCAGCATTTATCGTTCATAGTCTTTTGGATTTTAGCCATCCTAACTGGGGTTAGATGGTATCTCAATGTGGTTTTGATTTGCATTTCCCAGATGCTGAGTGATGTTGAGCATTTTTTCATATGTCTGTTGGCCATTTGTATATCTTCCTTAGAGAAATGCCTACTTAGCACTTTTGCCCATTTTTTAATTGGGTTGTTTGTTTTCTTCTTGTACAGTTGTTTGAGTTCCTTATATATTCTGGATATTAATCCTTTGTCAGATATATATTTTGCAAATATTTTCTCCCACTCTGTTGGTTGTCTTTTAACTCTTTTAATTGTTTCTTTTGCTGTGCAGAAGCTTTTTAGTTTGATATAATCCCATTTGTTTATTTTTCCTTTGGTTGCCCGTGCTTTTGGGGTCATATTCATGAAGTCTGTGCCCAGTCCTATTTCCTGGAGTGTTTCTCCTACGTTTTCTTTAAGAATTTTTATTGTTTCAGGGTGTATATTTAAATCCTTAATCCATTTTGAGTTGATTTTAGTATACGGCGAGAGGTATGGATCTAGTTTCATTCTCCTGTATATGGATATCCAGTTATCCCAGCACCATTTGCTGAAGAGGCAGTCCCTTCGCCACTGAATAGGCTTGGTGCCTTTGTCAAAGATCAGCTGACAGTAAGTGTGTGGATTGATTTCTGGGTTCTCTATTCTATTCCATTGGTCAGTGTGTCTGTTTTTATGCCAGTACCATACTGTTTTGGTTATTATAGCTTTGTAGTATAGCTTAAAGTCAGGTAGTGTTATGCCTCCAGCTTTATTTTTTTTGCTCAGCATTGCTTTGGCTATGCGTGGTCTTTTATTGTTCCATATAAATGTCTGGATAGTTTTTTCCATTTCTGAGAAAAATGTCTTTGGAATTTTGATGGGGATTGCATTGAATTTGTATATCACTTTGGGTAGTATGGACATTTTCACTATGTTGATTCTTCCAATCCAAGAGCATGGGATATCTTTCCATCTTCTTGTATCCTCTCTAATTTCTCTCAGCAGTGGTTTGTAGTTCTCATTATAGAGATTTTTCACCTCCTTGGTTAACTCAATTCCTAAGTATTTTATTTTTTTGGTGGCTATTGTAAATGGGCAGGCTTTCTTGATTTCTCTTTCTGCATGTTCACTATTGGAGAAAAGAAATGCTACTGATTTTTGTGTGTTGACTTTGTATCCTGCTACTGTGCTGAAATCATTTATCAATTCCAACAGTTTTTTTGTAGAGGTATTAGGCTGTTCGATATATAGGATCATGTCATCTGCAAACAGGGACAGTTTGACTTCATCTTTTCCAATCTGGATGCCCTTTATTTCCTTCTCTTCTCTGATTGCTCTGGCTAGTACTTCCAACACTATGTTGAATAGGAGTGGTGAGAGTGGGCATCCTTGTCTAGTTCCTGTTCTTAAAGGAAAAGCTTTCAGCTTTTCCCTATTCAGGATGATATTGGCTGTAGGTTTGGCATATATGGCTTTAATTATGTTGAGATACTTTCCCTCTATACCTAACTTATAGAGGGTCTTTGTCATGAATGAGTGCTGAACTTTATCTGTCTTTAGCTTTTTAAAGTTTGATTATGATGTGTCTAGGGGTGGATCACTTTGAGTTTATTTTACTTGGAGTTTGTAGTTTGTTGAGCTTTTTCAAAGTGCAGATTAATATTTTCTATTGAATTTACAAAATTTCAGGCTATTTTTTTTCTCAAAATTTTTTTCTGCACTCCTCTTTGATCTCTCCTTCTGGGACTTCCATTACGTGTACGTCGGCATGCTTAATAGTGTTCCAGAGGTCTCAGAAGCTATGTTCATTTTCCTTTCTTCTTTTTCTTTTAGTTTCCCAGACTGGATATTCTCAATTGACCTGTCTTCAAGTGTTCTAATAAGTTCTTCTGTTTGCTCAAATCTATTGAGCCCCTCTGGCCAACTTTTACTTAGTTATTGTACTTTTTACCTTGAGAATTTCTATTTGGTTTTTTTAAATCTATTATTTCTATATCATTATTGATATTCTCTAATTGGTAAAATACCATTCTTATACTTTTAAAAAATTCTTTAGACATGGTTTCCTTTAGGTCTTTGAATATATTGGTGATAGTTGATTTAAAGTCTTTGCCTAGTAAGTCCACCTTCTGGTTTTCCTTAAAGAAAGTGATGGAGGTTGGATGTATTGTCTTCCCTGAACTCATGTGGAAATCTGATCCCCAAAGTGGCAGTATTGCAAGCTGTTTGAGTCATGGGGGCAGATCCCTCATGAATGGGTGAATGCTCTCCCTGGGGGAGGAGGGGTAGTGAGTGAGTTCTCACTCTATTATTTCCCATGAGAGCTGTTACTTAAAAGACCCTGACACCTCCTCTCTCTCTTACTTTCTCTCACCATGTCATCCTCTTGGACCTGCCAGCTTCCTGCTGCTATCTACCATGAGTAGAAGCAGCCAGAGGCCTGCACCAGATGCAGCTGTCCCAGAATTGTAAGCCAAATAAACCTCCGTTCTGTATAAATTACCCAGTCTGTTATAGCAACACGGAAACAGACTAATACAGAAAATCAGTACCAAAGAAGCTTATAACAAAACTTGAAAATGTGGAAGTGGCTTTGGAACTCGGTGTTAGGCAAAGGTTGGAGGAGTTTGGAGGACTCAGAAGAAGACAAAAAGACAAGGGAAAGTTTGGAATGTCATAGAGACTGGGTATGTAGTGGCAAGCAGAATGCTGATAGAAGTATGGACTGTAAAGACCATTCTAAGGAGGTCTCAGATAGAAATAAAGAATTTATTGAAAACTGGGGCAAAGATCACCCTTGCTGTGAACTGGCAAGGAACTTGGCTGCATTGTGTCCATGCCCTAGGACTTCATGGAAGTTGGAATTTAAGAGTTGTAAACCAGAGTATATGGCAGAAGAAATTTCTAAGCAGCAAAGCATCAAGGAAGCTACATGGCTACTTGTAACAGCCTACACTGAATTATGGCAGCAAAGGCATAACTTAAAGCCAGAATTTAAAAAGGAAGTGGAATGTAAATATTTAGAAAATTTGCACCCTGGCCATGTGGTCAAGAAGCAGAGAGCCTTCAATGGTGCAGCCCAGTGACCCTTAGCTAAGAAGATTAGTGCAAAATAAAAAGAATATTGGGAGAATGAGGAAAAGGCCCTGAAGGCATTGCAGAAGCCTCTGGAGCCAACCCTTCCATTTCAGGCCCAAAGACCTAAGGAGGCAACATGGTCTTGGAGAACAGGCCTGAGGTGCCCTCCATGGGCTTGCTTCCCAGGGCCACCTTGGGATGCTGCTTCCAGCAGTAGCACCCCAGCTGCTTTGGCTGCTCCAGTTGTGGCTAATTTGGCCCCTGGTATGGCTGGACCCACAGTTTTTGTTGATAAAAGCCAGAAGACTTCTTGACATCCATGTGGTGTTAAGTCTGCAGGCTCAAAGAATGCTGGAGCTGTGGAAGCTTGGGAGCCTCTACTCTGATTTCAAAGAATGTATGGAAAAGCCCAGGGGCCCAGGAAGAGATCTGTCACAGGGGTGGAATCACTGCAGACAGCCTTCACTAGAGCAATGCTGACATGGGTTCAGAGTTGCAGCAGAGAAACCCCATCAGCATCATGCCTAGTGGGAGCAGGAATGCCATGGAGACCCTAGACCTGTGGGGCTACCAGAATGGAACATCAACTTAGGAGAGCTGAAGTGTGGCCTGAGACCAGGAAAGTCATAGGAGCAGAGCTGCCCAAGGACTTGGGGACCCAACCCCCACACCAGTGAGCAGAGGAGGTTGAACATTGAGTCAAGGTACCCAATCCAACAGCTTTGAGATTTAATGCCTGCCCTGCTGGGTTTCAGACTTGTTTGGTACCTGTTACCCCTTTCTTTTGGCCTATTTCTCCCTTTTTGAACAGAAATATGTACCCTATGCTAGTTCCACCATTGTATTGTGGAAGTAGATAACTTGTTTTTGATCTCACAAATGGAACTTTGAACTTTGAACTTTTGAGTTGAAACAAGTTAGGACTTTGGGGATTAAATGAATGTATTTGCATGTGAAAAGACATGAGTTTTGGGGGGCCAGGGGCAGAATGTAGTGGATTGAATTATGTACCCCCAAAGCTCATTGAGCTTAAATTGTGTCCCGCAAGTTTTATGTATTAGAAACTTAGCCCCCACTGTGACCATGAAGAGGGTGGGAAATCCTATTCTGGTAATTGAAAGGTGGAGCCTTGAAGAGGTGATTGGATTGCAGGACCGTGCAGTAGTGAATGGATTAAAAATGGTGGTCATGGATGTGGTTCTGAGGGCTTTAAAAGAAGAGGAGAGTATGTCTCCATGTCTATCTTTCTGCCCTCTCTGCCTCCACCATCTTGCAATGTGAGACCCCTGGGTCACTAGCCACCACCAGATGGACTTTGGATTTCCCAGCCTCAGAAACTGTAAGCAATAAATTTTATTTTCTTTACAAAATACTCAGTTCCGTGTATATTGTTATAAGCAACAGATACGGACTAATACAGATGGTTTCTATTGACTGCTTCCTCTCCCCCTACTGTATGTACCATAGTTACAATTTCTTTGCATGTCTCGTACTTTTGTGTGTGTGTGTGTGTGTGTGTGTGTGTGTGTGTAACTGGACATTTTAAATAATATAATGTATCAATTCTGAAAATCAGATTCTCCCAGTAGTTTGTTTAGTAAATATTTTGTATTAATTCTAGAAGTCTGTGTTCTTTGTTGTATATGGCCATCAGTTTGCTTAGTTCTCAGGTAATAATATCTTGAATCAATAAATCTCCTAGCCTTTGCTGAAGCTCTGAATGTGTGTGTTGAGGCATGCTTGCAATGTTCCAACAGAGCTAGAATTTGCACAGAGCCTCAAGATCAACCAGAGAAGGAAGCTTAGGGCCTTAGATTTTTCCTGGTCTTGCACACATCCCTTTACATGCAGACAGCACTGTGCATGCACATTGCAATCTCAGGCAGATATTATGTTAAATAGTTGCCTCTGTTTGTTTTTGACAAATACCCTGTGGGTAGGGCTACTTACATAGAATGAATGCTTACTCAAGAAAAATAAAGACAAACACTGAGAATGAACATTTTTAACAAACTTATAGACAGATCAAATAGTGACAATTTTCTGGAAATGATGATTTTAGAGAGCTTCAAACCAATTTGTGACCTACACTCCCCAGTGGCTGCTCAGCTGTTAGTTCTCACAGCTACTGTATTTGTGAGGCTGTTGGCTTTCAAAGTTACACAGAGTTGGGAAGAGGGCCATGGGAGTAGGGCAAATTAAAACGCCATGAGTTTGCTGTTCTTACAGAGAGTCAGTTGTTTTTCTTGAATTAATACTCCTCAGATTGTTATGTCTTTAATTAATTTTCAGAGTTCTGAAAAAAACTGAATTGAAACAAAAAATTCTGACAATTTTGCCAGAATTTTTATTGCTTTTATGGAAGAGTAGATTTTTGGAGGCCTACACCACCATTCCAGAGCTTGAGTCCTATATTATTTCCTTTTGATGACGTCCATCGGCATTATAATTGGCCAAGTACGTTGTTGACTAGAATCATTCTAGAAGTAATCCTCCTTTATTTTATTTTTCTTGGAGTAAATAAAATACACTTTTAAAAACCACCTTCCTCTCAGGTTTAGAAAGAAGTCAGAGGAGCTTTGGATACCTTCAGAGCCATAGGCATAGTTGGAGAAATATGTGCCTATATGATGATAGTAAGTGGTAAAATTTGAACACACCAGGTAAGTAGTCACTGGTTAAAAGGGGAAAATATAAGAAAAAGAGGTTTACAAGCCCTTTATAATCTTGGGTATTTTTCTCAAGTGGCTGTAGCGTTATCAAATGAATTTTGAGACAAGTTTTTGAGTGTCTAAACATTCAGCATGAATATCAGCTAAAGAATGGCTCTGGATTCTACTCTCAAAAAACTTGCACACTAAAAGAATTTTTTAAATATATAAGCACACAATCAACAGAGTGAAAAGGCAACCCACCTTTGGGAGAAAATATTTTGAAATCATTTATCTGAGGAGTTAATATATCACATATCTGATAAGGAGTTAATAATCCATTCATCTCTCAATGGATAAAAAAATGTGGTATGTACATACAATGGAATGTTGTTTAACCTTAAAAAAGAAGTAAATTCTGACACATGCTACAACACTGATGGACCTCAAGGACATTATGGTAAGTGAAATAAGCCATTCACAAAAGGACAAATACTGTATGATTCCACTTGTGTGAGGTACCTAGAGTAGTCAAATTCATAGAGACAGAAAGTAGAATAGTGGTTACCAGGAGCTGAGGAAACAGGGAGTGGGGAGTTGATTAATGGTCATGGAATTTTAGTGTTGCAAGATGAAAAGAGTTCTCGAGATTGGTCGCGTAACAACGTGAATGTATTTAACACTACTGAACTATACATTTAAAAATGGTTAAGATGGTAAATTCTATGTTACATGCTTTTACCACTAAATATGGAATTGACATCTCTCTATGTATGAGCAATTATAAAGGTGTTTAAATATAATTCCTGCCAAAGTGCATTGGGGGCATTTACTATTTAGTCAGGGACCAATGGCAAGGGTGACTGGAAAGGCTTACACAGAGATGGCTTTGAAGGAGGTATGTGACCTTGACCTGCGGTTTAAGGAGCGAGCCTGTGCACATGAGTGTGAAAATGGTGCAGTACAGGGATTCGAGGGAGGAAGTTTTGCATTGTGGGTGCATGGTTTCATGCACCCTGAGAGGCAGTGCCTTTTAGCAGGAGGTAGATGAGATCAGGTAAAAGCAGACAGTATACTGAGGAGGGCACTTGTTTTGGATTTCCTCAGTGAGTTCCCAGCTGATTCCATGAGTCAGGGGACAAAATGCCTGATTCTGGACAAGGTGGGCAACACTTTGAAAATTGGTCATTTCTGTTGTCAGTTTACTCTTGTCACTTAGAAAATATATTGGAGACAACATGAGCCTCCAACTAGGCAGAGGGACCAACAGAGGTTCTTTCACAGGGCAAAATTCTAATTACATGAGTTTATTGATCATACACATTCTGCTACCGGCCTCTACTCATTTGCACGCTTCAAATGAGGAGAGTGGCCAGGGAGCGCTGTCCAGGGCAATGAGAAAATCACTGCCATGACACCCAGATAGCATCTCACACTTGTCATCGGGAGACTTCTGCCATCTGTCCCAGGGAACAATCTGACAGAGTACACAGGGTGAAATTTTGCTAGCTTCTGTCTTTAGATAAGGACGCTATCACTGGCTGAACATATTTTATGTATAACCTACCAGCTGCAGAGACCACTCAAGCATCATGTTTAAATATATTTGATAGTATCTGGAATTCCTGTTAACTCTTACCAGGGTGTGTGGACTCTAAAAAGCATATAATAATATTCAATAGCTGCTCAGATATAAAACAAAAACATATATAAAAAAAATAACTGTGGTCCATTCCTGAATGGAAGAGGTGTGGGGGGAGGGAAGAAACTGTGTTTAGCGGGAGGATGGGGGAGAGGTGGGTGGTGGTGTGGAGCTGCACCGAGACTATTAAGGGAACAGAGTGTAATTCATCTTTTTTCTTCTCCTGATTACAAATGAGACCAGATATGGGGATGCCTCAGTATTACGAAGCTTTTCTTTCTTCCTTAGCCCAACTAGCCATTCACTGTTGACTGATTTCAAGACCGATTCGTATAGTTTAGACAATTTCAAATTAGGCCAAATTCAATGTTTAGGAAAATTAGAGTGTAAAAATCAGTCTTATTTGTGACATTATTGTTATTATCCTCAAGAATTTATACAAATTAGTGGTAAATTTTATATTTCATCCTTCTCAACATAAGGCTTTTTGAATGTCAGGATTTTCTAAAGGGGATAGCATGATTTAACTTTGTCCTGAGATTGCCTAGAATATTTTATCAATAGTAGTAATAATAATGGTCTTCACCATGGCTGGTGTTCCTTCCTTTTAGGTGTAAGTTTTCACCTAAATATTTCAGTGTGTATTTATTAGGAACAAGAAAATTCTTTCATATAACCACACTACAGTTATTAAAATCAGGAAATCTAACACTGATACAGCACTATTACGTAATCCATAGTTCATACTCAAATTTAATAAGTTGTTCCAAAATTTCCTTTTGTCCGAATGTCCTATAAGAGATTTTTTTCTGGGCTAAGTATTTAATTGTCATGGTTGTTTAGACTCCTTTAATGTGGAACGGTTCCTCAATCTATCTTTGTTTTCTTGACCTTACATGAAGAGTCAAAAAGACTCTTTTGAAGAGCACAGTTAGTTTTGTGTGTGTGTGTTTTTGTGTAGTATCTCTCAGTTTGGGTTCTTCTGATGTTTCCTCATGATTAGATTCGGGTTGTACATTTTGGGGAGAAATATCACAAAGGGGATTCTGTGTCCTCAGTGTGTCATATTAGGAAACTATGAGGTCAGTCTTTCCCAGTATTGCTGATATTAGCCTTAATCTCATTGTTCAGGTTCTGTCTCCCAAGTTTCTCCACTTAAAATTGTCATTTTTGCCCTTGCAAATGATATGTAATTTCTGAGAAGATACTTGAAAATTATGTAGGTATCCCGTCCTCATCAAACTTTCACCCAGTACTTCTACCACCCATTGAGGATTTCCTAACTCATCATTCATTATTCAACCATTAGTTGGAACTCTACTGAGAGGGAGAGTTTTCCCTTCTCCCCTTTTACCAGTTTATTTTTTATGTGTGCATTTATTTATGTATGATTCATAGATTCTTATTCTATTCGATAAGTTATAATCCATTACTACCATGATTTATTTTAATACTCCAGTTTTCCCAAATTTGATCAGGGAACTCCTTCAAAATAGCTCCTATATCCTTTTGACAAGTTCCAATGATTTTTTTGAATCAGTTCAATAAAGTGTTCCAGGTTCATCTGGTATTTTCCTTGCCCTAGTGTTAGAATTAACTGTTTCTCCAATGGTATTTGGTTCAGTGTAGTGGAGAATGATATTTCAAAATGAATATCTGTGTGCTTGGTGTGTTCATTGCTTCTGGCGTGTTAGAGCTTCTAGATTCGCCTCAGAGGTGAGGGCTAGGAGATATATGTGTATACATATATCTATATATTTCTGTGTCTATATAATTTTTTAAAACCTCAAACTGATACCTTTAATTTCTATCTAACACCAATAGGGTACACTCTGGTCTTCCTTTTTCCTATATCTCCTTATCCTCAATATATTTATTAATTTGCTTAAGCCTAGAATACAAAGAAGGTAGTTTCAGAATTGGTAATACACACTTGTGAAAAGAGCAAGTTTCCTAACTAGAATTTAATATTTGTTTCCAGCATTTTAGGAGGGAGTAAAAGGGTGGGGGGATGGCTGGGTTAGAATTTACATTTAAATGCACAAATCTTAAGTGTATAATTCAGTGCATTTTGACCCATATAACCTTCTCCCTACCACGATATAGAACATTTATATCACCTCACTTGATGTGCCAGGAGGGTGACATGTCCTGGTTCCACAGGGAGAGGGCATGGGTGCTCTGTAAGCAGGACTCTCCCAGACCTTGTCCTGTGTGTCTCTTCATTTGGCTGGTCCTGATTTGTAGTCATTATAATAAAACTGTAATTATAAGCACAGCACTTTCCATATTTCTGTGAGTCATTCTAGTGAATTATCAAACCTGAGGGAGGTCATGGGAAACTCCCGGATATGTAGCCAGTTGGTAAAAAGTGTGAGTGACCTGGGTACTCCCAAAGTGTGGCTGGCATCTGAAGTAAAGGCAGTCTTGTTGTGGACCACATGCTTAAATCTGTGAAGTCTGACACTAACTCCGGGTGGTTGGCATCAGAATTGTATTGCAGTATACCACTTGGTGCAGAATATTTACCAGTTTCTATTTTATTCATTTCCACTCTAACTTTATTATTTCCTACCTTCTACTTACTTTGAGTTCATTCTGATCTTCTTTTTGTAGTTTCTTATGATAGAAGCTGAAATCGTTGATTTGAAACCTTCCTTTTTATCCTAATATAAGTACATAAAAGCAAAATTTTCCTTCTAGGTATCATGCACATTTTGATATATTGTGTTTCATTAGCATCCAATTCTGAATATTTTCAAAATTCCCTTGTGATTTCTTCTTTAACCTATGGATTATTTAGAAGTTATTTATTTACCAAATATTTGAGGATCCTTCAGATATTATTTTATTAACAATTTCTAATTTAATTACGTTTTGTCAGAAAACCTATTATTTCTGTTTCAATAGCTTTTTAAACATGTGTATATATCCTACATATGATGCATTTTGTACAGTTTACTTCCAGCAGGATCAATCTTCCTTATTCTTTATGGAAACTCATTGTCTTGTATAATACTTGGATATGTTAAGTATTCCATGAGTGTTTCATTTTTCTCTCTGAGAAAAGGGAATATGGACCTTTGAAAACATTAAAATGTGTGTAAGAATGAAGGGATATTGGAAAAGTTAGGTGCAGGCAAGAGATGTCAGTGTCTCTCCACAATTTTTCCAAAGGTCAATATTCCTGCTCTGGGCTGTGCCTCTCCAGTTGTTCACTGTTTAATGCCATCATATTGTACACCGAATGGGACAGTATAAAGAGCGTGAAGAAACCAAAGTTTTCATAATCACTTATAGTCTGGTTAAGAATCTAAATATACACATATGAGCGTAAGTGTGCTGTTTATTTGTTCAACCCCCTTTCCTCTGTCTCTTTCTTCCTCTTCTTATAGGCTGCTTTTAATTTTGGTAGAGCGTGGAGTTACTTATCATCTACCTGACAACCCAAGACCATTTATCTTACACATTAAAAGAATGATGAAAAGTTATTTAACCTTTCATAAGAAGGTTTTGCATAGAAAAAGGGTCATCTTACCTAATATGAAAATTTTTTTACTAAATTTAATAAATTGGTTCATAATCTCAATGATTTAGGAAACTATAGCAACATCATCCAAATACTTATTAAAAAGAGGTATTTTAGTGTTCTGTTGACTAAGTGCCACAAGCTGTATGATTTAAAACTCATACATCAAGTTCAATAACGTACAAGTGAAGTATTAATCAATTTTGTGTAAATTTGCCTGGACAGTGAATACATATCATACCTCAGAGAATCTGCAGTGAGTGGCCCTAGTCACAGGATGGGAGAAAACCCAGGAAATCCTGCTGCCGGCCCAAGTCAGTCTTCACGAAGAAATATTTAAATTAAGCCATCTGCACAAATGGGCATCTCACATGCAGTCACTTCTATGGTCCTGAAGTGGATTAGGAGAGAAGCAGGGCAGTGCTGCTTTGCATGTAATCCCTTTCAAGTCAGAGACTTTCTTCAGCCTGCAGCCAGGTCCCGAACTCAGCTTGGAGTTGAGGCTGAGATGGAAGGCAGATAATGCATTTTGTTTGTTCCTTGATCTCATGTTCCAGTTTACTTAGGTGCACACCTTCTCTCCCCAGCTAGATTGTCAGTTCTGAGAGCTCGGGAAACAAGCTATGGCCCTGCGCAGAGGCAATGTTTAGTAAATGCTTGTTAGTCAACTTAGAGTTATCTGAATTAGCATTTTTGTTCTGCAGGTATAACCTAGGCTCCGTTCTCCCTGTCCATGCACAGACATAAAGAAACTTTTAAATCTCAAACTAGCTGACTTTTTACATTAACACTCACACACAAGTATCCTTTCACAAATGCTATGAAAATAATGATACATTCAGTCAAGCAATTAGTTCTTTGGTGATTGGCTCCCTGGAGGTTGACTGAATCAGATTGTCACATTTTTTTCAATATGCAGTTGGGTACTTGAACAAGGATGCTGATTTTCCTTTTGATTTCTTTGGTAAAATAGTATACATTCAATGTATGTACAGTGCTAGAACAATCACCTTTGCAGATGTTTCATGGAGAAATAAGCACAAAAAGAGTCTGATATTTTTTGAATCCCTGGAGTCGAGGGTGACTTTTTATTTTCGGTTCTTAAATATTAAACTTGACACCATTCTCTGATAATAGAATCTGTTTAATTGTTATCACAAATATGTATGTTTGAATTTGGAAATAGCATGTATCACAGAAGGACTCAGAGAGGGAGAGAAAAAGATAAAGAAAATGCATATAAATCACTAAGCAAGGCATCTGGACTATACCTATTCATCCAACAAAAAAGGTATTGAGTGTCTGCTGTGTTCGAGGCATTGTTATAGTTCACTTCATAAACAAAGCAAGTCCCTGCCATTAGGGACTTTGGGAGTAAGGTGGGAGGGGAAGAGAAATTAGAAAGAATAAACAAGTAACTATGTAGCCTGTCATGTGGTAATAAGTACAAAGGAGAAATCAGATCACGGAACTATGGAAAGGAAGTCTTCATCTCCCTGTCCCTGTCCCTGTCCCTTTCCCTCTTCCTCTCCTCTTCTCTCTCTCTCTCTCTCTCTCTCTCTCTCTCTCTCTCTCTCTCTCTCTCTCTCTCTTCTCTCTATCTATCTATCTGTGGTAGCAGAGGGCAGCAGGTAGGGGGTTTGGGGGAGATTTGCTATATAGAATGGTCAGGGTATGTTTCATGGATAATATGACATCTGAGCACAGACCTGAAGAAAGTGCAGGAGAGAGCCAACCACTGATCTTTCAACTGTCTCCATAGTTCGCATTTTCCAGAATGTCATGTTGTTGGACTCGTACAGTATATAGCCTATTCAGATTGGCTTATTTCACTTACTGATACACATTTAAAGTTTCTTTGCATTTTTTCCTGGCTTGATAGCTCATTTATTTTTAGCACTAAATATTCCACTGTTTGGATGTACCACAGTTTATTTATCCATTCACTTATTGAAGGAGATCTTGGTTGCTTCCAAGTTTTGGTGATTATGAATAAAGCAGCTATAAGCATCCTTGTGCAGGTTTTTGTGTGGACATAGTTTTCAATTTGTTTGCATAAATACCAAGGAGTGCAATTGCTGAATTGTATGATAAGAGTACATTTATTTTTTTTAAAAAACTGCTAAATTTTCTTGTAGACTAGCTATAGCATTTTGCATTCCCACCAACAAGGAATGAGAGTTCCTGTTGCTCCATATCCTCACCAGCATTTGATGCTGTCAGTATTCTGGATTTTGGGCCATTCAATAGGTATGTAGTGGTATCTCATTTCCATTTGCAATTCCATAATGACATTTGATGTTGAGTACCTTTTTATATGTTTATTCTTCATCTATTTTGCCAAAGTATATTTCCTTTGGTAAGGCATCTGTTTGATATCTTTTGCCCATTTTTAGTTGAGTTCCTTTTCTTACTGTTAAGTTTTAAGAGTACTTTATATATTTTAGATGACAGTCCTTTATCAGATATGTCTTTTGCAAATATTTTCTCTCAGTCTGTGGCTTGTCTTCTCATTATCTTGACAGTCTCTTTCATCATCTAACATTTTTGTGTCTAATCATTTACATATGTATTGTATGTTTTTTCCAAATAGAATTTAAACACCAGGATGATGGAGATTTTGTTTGTGCCTGGCAAAGAGTAGGCAGTCAATAAGTAATGGTTGATTGTTTGAATGAATTTGAGGGTTTTTTTTACCTTTTTCTTTTTTAAAATTTAGCTTCTGAGGAGAGACTTTTGGTTTATTCTGTGTAGATAACAGCAAAAAAATTCTATGTACATATACATAGAATGTAAATTATGTAAACTAAATGTCTGCAACTATTTTTCTCAGTTAGCAATTCAGTTTTAGGACAGTTATTGTGCATGTAATTATTCAAACTGGCCATTTTTTTCAAAGTGTTTTAATTCATTAAATATAATTAGTTTGTCTATAAGAAGATACCAATTAAAACTGTAAAAAGGCAAGCCACAGAGTTAGAAAAGATATACACTATATATTGTCAAAGGGCTCATATACAAAATATAAAACAAATTCCTACAAATGAATAATAAAAAAGCAGACAACTCAGTAGAGAAATGGGCAAAAACCCTGAACAGATAGTTCACTAAACATGGTATCAAACTTTGTTAGCTCCCAAAGATGGGCAAATTAAAACTATAATGTAATAGCTTTGTACTTACCTATCAGATGGCTAAAATATGACACATTATCCAAAATGATGGTGAGGATGTGATACAGCCTTTTTTGGAAAGCCATTTAGTAATATCAACTAAAACTGTTCACATACCCTATGACCCAGCAACTTCTATTCCTAGGAACTGTATAAACCGAACAGAACAGTGCATGTATGTTCACTCAGATGTGGCTAGGAATTTTCAGAGTAGAATTATTCATTATAGCCCAAAGCTAGAAACAATCTGAATGCACACTGACATGAATGAATAAAGTATGGTATAGTCACACAAAGGAATACTGTACAAGAATGATAGTACAATACCCAACAACGTGGATGAATCTCACAAACATAATGTTAAGAAAATGAAATCACATAGTCAACAAAAAACAGAACAACAAAAACAAAACCAAAAAAACTCCACAGTGTAAGGTTCCATTTATATGTAGTTCAAAAAAAGCAAAAAATAATTTGTAATGCAGAAACCAGGATGGTAATTACCCTTGGGGAAAGTTTGTTAGTGACTGGGAGTATTAAGGGGGCTTTTGGGGTGCTGTTAATGTTCTCTTCCTTGATCTGGATAATGTTGATTCAAGCGTATTCACTTTGTAAAAACTTATCAAGCTTACACTTATGCTTTTTGTACATATATATTACATGTTGGTAAAATTTTATTTACAAATATATTTAACCAACCTTCCAGTAACCACACCATTCATAAGTATTTCAGAAGTCACCTTATAAGGTTCTGGAACATTCTTTTATTATTGTGAGCATTGGTTACTAGGGCTTTCCATAAATGTGTGTGTGTCAGGAGTGGGAGGTGATATGAATCACATTGTGTGCTTAACTTCTTCCAACCCCCTGATGTATTTAAGTGATCATATTTAATATTTTAGAATAGGTAATATAGAGCATACAATTAAAAATTCTAAAAGTATAAGATGGTGTAATGTGAAGAGTAAATCTCCTTCCTAATTCTGGATTCTGGAAACACAAGTTGCTACTTCAAGAGGCAACTACTGTTACTCATTTATTGTATGTCATTGCAGTTTTGAGATGCTATACAAGCATATAGAAGGAGACTTCAAAGAGTTAGTGGAAAATAGACTTCAAAGAATTAGTGGAAAATAGAATTAAAAGATGAAAAAAATATAAACTTTGTTTCTCAACATAAGCTCCATCAAGTACAAGATACTTTTGTAAGTGATGATACCAGCCAGTTAGTCCATCCCTAAGGAACTAAGAGTCCTGGAATGTAACCATGTCAATGGAGTCTTTCTTACATTATTAACTAAAGAAAATGAGTATCCTTTAACTATTTTTTAAGATTAAGAAACAAAAAGAAGTCAGAAGAAGCTAAATCAGGACTAGAAGATGGTTGCCTAATGACTTCCCTTTGAAACACTCACAAAATTGCCCTTGTCTGATGAGAGGGATGATGAGGGTCATTGTTGTGGTAGAGAAGAACTTTCTAGTGAAGCATTCTCAGGCGTTTTTATGCTAAAGCTTTGGCTAATTTTTTCAAAATGCTCTCATAATAAAAAGATGTGATCATTCTTTAGCCCTCCAGAAAGTCAACAAGCAAAATGCCTTGAGCATCCCTAAAAACAATTAACATGACATTTGCTCTTGACCAGTCCACTTTTGTTTTAACTGGGCCGCTTCCACCTCTTGGTATCCATTGCTTTGATTGTGCTTTGTCTTCAGGATGGTACTGTAAAGTCACGTTTTATCTACTGTTACAGTTCTTTGAAGAAATGCTTCAGGATCTTGATCCCACTTGTTTGAAATTTCCATTTAAAGCTCTACTCTTGTCTGAAATTGATCTGGGCACAACACTTTGGCACCCATTGAGCAGAAAGTTTCCTCAACTATTATTTTTCAGCCAAAACTGTGTAATTTAAACCAGTCAAGGTGTGTATGGCGTTGGCTACTGGCTGTTAACTGTAGGTTCTCTTCATTAAGACCCCAACAAGATTAATTTTTTTCTTGCAAATCAATGTGGATGGTCTACTGCTGAAATCTTCATCTTCAGCATCATCTCTCCCTTCTTAAAATGAGTAACCTATTTGTAAACTGATGATTTATTTGGGGCATTGTCCCCATAAACTTTTCATAAAGCATCAATGATTTCACCATTCTTCCACCCAAGCTTCACCATAAATTTGATGTTTGTATTTTATCAGAATTCATGTTGCTCTTATAGGGGCTCTTTTCAAACTAATGTCTTATCCTTCTTAGTTTCTCAAATTAGATCCTGTTCAGATACATTATAACAAGTTAGTAAGAGTTTATTTAGATGGAAAAAAATTTTTATACCCAGTAGTGGAATTGCTTTATTATTAGTTTGAAAGTTTTTTTTATATATTGTAGATACAAGTTGCTTATCAATATGTGTTTGACAAATATGTCTTCCTAGTCTGTGGTTTATCTTTCCATTCTCCTAATAGGGTTTTTTGAGGAGCAGTTTTGAAATATTGATGAAGAACAATTTATAATATTTACTCTTTCATGTATAATGCTTTTGTTGTTGTTTGTAAGAAATTTGCCCAATTCAAGTTCACTAAGATTTTCAGCTATTTCTTTTTTCTAGAGGTTTTATGACTTAAGGATTTACATTTAATTCTATTCTCCATTACATGTTAATTTTTATAAGTGGTGTGATCTTTTCATTTTTTTATGTTGATATTCAATTTTTCCAGCACCATTTGTTGAAAAGACTATCTTTTCTCCCTAGTGTATGTTCTTGTTGCCTTTGTTGAAGATCAGTTGGCTGTGGGTTTGTGGGCTGACTTCTGGGTTCTCTATTCCATTCCATTGGTCCGAGTGTCTGTTTTTATGCCAGTACCATGCTGTTTTGTTAACTGTAGCTTTGTAGTATAATTTGAAGTCAGGTAGTGTTATGCCTCCATCTATTTTTTTTTTTTTTTTTTTTTTTTTGCTCAAGATTGCCTTGGCTGTTTGGGGTCTTTTGTTGTTCCATATGAATGTTAGGAGAGTTCTTCTATTTCTGTGAAGAATGTCATTGGTATTTTGATGGGTATTGCAGTGAATCTATAGATTGCTTTGGGAAGCATGGACATTTTCAATGAGTTAATTCTTCCAATCTATGAGCATGGAATGTCTTTCCATCTTTTTATGTCCTCTTTAATTTCTTTCAACACTGATTTGTAGTTTTCATTGCAGAGATCTTTCACCTCCTTGGTTAAGTTGATTCCTAGGTATTTTATTTTTTGTGTGACTATTGTAAATGGGCTTGCCTCCTTGATCTCTTTTTCTGCTGATTCGTTGTTGGAGTATAAAAATGCAACCAATTTTTGTGTGTTAATTTTGTATCCTGCAACTTTATTAAAGTTGTTTATCAACTCTGAGAGTTTTTTTGTAGAGATTTTGGGCTGTTCTATACACAGGATCGTGTCATCTGAAAACAGGGACAATTTGACTTCATATTTTCTGATCTGGATGCTCTTTATTTCTTTGTCTTGCCCAATAGCTCTGGCTAATACTTTTAGTACTGTGTTGAATAGGAGTTGTTAAAGGGGGCATCCTTATCTTATTCATGTTCTCAGGGGAAAAGCTGAAAGCTGAATATCACCCATTCAGGATGACATTGGCAGAAGGTTTGTCATATATGGCTTTTATTATGTTGAGATACTTTCCATCTATACCTAATTTGCTGAGAGTCTTTATCATGAAGGATGTTGAATTTTTTCAGATGCTTTTTCTGTATCTATTGAAATGATCATATGGTTTTTGTCCCTGATTTTGTTGATGTGGTGTATCACATTTATTGATTTGCATATGTTGAACCATCCTTGCATTCCCTGGGATAAATCCCACTTTATCAAGGTGTATAATTTTTTTGATGTGTTTCTGTATTCTGTTTGGTAATATTTTGTTAAGAATTTTTGCATCTATGTTCATCAGAGATATTGGCCTGTTGTTTTCTTTTTTTGTTGAATCTTTGTCTGGCTTTGGTATCAGGGTGATACTGGCTTCATAGAATGAGTTGGGGAGAATAGCCTTTGTTTCAATTTTTTGGAATAGTTTGAAAAGAATTGGCATTAATTCTTTAAATGTTTGGTAGAATTTAACAGTAAAGCCATCTGGTCCTGGGCTTTTTTTTGTTGGAAGACTTCTGATTACTGCTTCAATCTCTTTGCTTGTTATTGGTCTGTTCAGGTTTTCTATTTCTTCTTTGTTTAGTCTTGGTAGTTTGTGTGTGTCCAGAAATTTATCCATTTCCTTTTCAAATTTTTTTTCAAATTTGTTGGCATATATTTGTTCATAATAGTTTATAATGATTCTTTGATTTTTTACAATATTGGTTGTTATATCTCCCTTTGGAAAACTGGACATCCATATGCAGAAAAATGAAGCTAGACCTGTACCTCTCACCATACACCAAAATCAACTCAAAATGGGTGAAAGACTTAAATATAAGACTGGAAAATATAAAGCTCCTAAAAAAATGCAAGGGTAGCACTTCAGGAAGTAGGACTGGGCAAAAATTTTATGAATATGACTCCCAAAGCACAGGCAACAAAAGGAAAAATAAACAAATGGGATTATATCAAATTACAAAGCTTCTGCACAGCAGAAGAAACAATTAACAGAGCAAAAAGACAACCTAGAGTGGGAGAAAATATTTGCAAACTACACATCTGACAAAGGATTAATATCCAGATATACAAGGAGCTCAAACAACCTAACAGTAAAAAAATACCCCAATTAAAACATGGGCAAAGGAACTGAATAGATGTCTTTCATAGGGTGATATGCAAATGGCCAACAGACACATGAAAAAATGCTCAACATCACTAAGCATCAGGGAAATGCAAATCAAAACCTCATTAAGATACCATCTCATCCCAGCTAGACTGGCTATTATCAAAAAGATGGAGAACAACAAATGTTGACGAGGATATGGAGAAAGGGAACCATCTTACACTGTTGGGGGGAGTGTAAATTGGTGCAGCCATTATGGAAAATGGTATGGAGATTCCTTAAACAACTTCAGATAGAACTTCTGTATGATCCAGCAATTCCATTGCTGGGTGTATACCCAAAGAAATGGGAAGCATCATGTCGAAGAGATACCTGTATCCCCATGTTTATCGCAGCTCTATTTACAATAGCCAAGAGTTGGAACCAACCTAAATGTCCATCATCAGACAACTGCATAAGGAAAATGTGGTATATATACACAATAGAATATTACTCAGCTATAAAAAAGAATGAAATATTGCCATTTGCAGCAACATGGATGAACTTAGAGAAAATCATATTAAGTGAAATAAGCCAGGCACAGAAAGAGAAATACCATATGTTCTCACTCATAAGTGGGAGCTAAAATAATAAACATAAAAGAAAGAAAGAAAGATACAACATTCTCAATAATACATTGAACTTTCAAAAGGACAACCAGGGTTATTAGAAGCAGGGAGGGAGGGGGAGGGAGGGAGCCACTGATACTGGTGCTGCCAGGCTGCACACTGGTTTTCTCTCCACCTCACCACACTGACAATTTACCTCTCCCAAATACAGCATGCCCGTATCATCTTTTCCCTACTGCTTGAGAACTAGAGGCTAAAACTGACTCGGGAAAGCCCTTCTACCCTCTGCACATGTACTCTCAATGTTCCAAGCAAAGGCTTTCTATGCAGGGTGTGCCATCTACTTTGGAGAAACAGCCCTGTCTGTTTTTTCTGAGGCTTGCAACCATCACAATCCTCTCTTGGATTAGATATAGAATTCTTTCTATGTCTGTATTTGACTTTCAAGGTTGGTCATTGTTGTTTTCACATATCATGATTGGAGAGTTCAGTTCTCTAATTTCATTGAAAATGAGTTTTGTGTTTCAATTTCCTATTTTCTCATCGTTTCTGGGTAATTTCTTACATTTTAAAAACTGAATTTCCCTTTTCCTCCTTTTACCTCTCCAGCATTGTCTTTTTAATACAAGTCTTCCTATTTAGTAATCCAGCATATGGAATATCTTTTAACATTGTCATTCTTCTGAAATAAAGAGCCTTGCACATTTATTTGATGGGTTATGTGCCTGGAAAGTTGTCACCAATTAGACCATCACAAGGAGCCCCACACTGTCCTATTGAAACTATTCTATGCATAGAGATTTCGTTCCTAACCAAGCTCCTACTCTGTTTTTGATGGGAATGTTCTTGGATTTGATCAGCTATGAATAATACCATGTATAGATGGCTATATCACAACAACAACAAGGAAACACTTTTTAAGTGCAGATAAAGTGACTAAATAAGGATATGATAATGACTGTGTATAAGTGGACACATGAATGAGGGAATGGATATATATTTGTAAGGAAGTTGGCACTGGAGCAAACTAATCAGCTGGCCAGTATATTTGGCCAACAGCCAGGAAGTGGACAATGTATTTGACCAGTCACCAGTTAACAGTAACTGATCCCATGGAAATGTTTTCTAAAATACTGGAAGAGCCTGATTTAGTACACAAGAAGGAGGCAAGGATGTGCTGCTGTCTAGGCTGAAAAATGAAGTATGACTTCCCTCCTGCCTTTAGGTGATCACCGTGACCATCTTCTGGCTCTCATGCCAGTTTCCCTCAGTCATTGCCTTGGCAACATCACTGCCTGCCACCCTCCTCCTGGGTCTCTATGCTCCAGCAACAACTACCCACTCTCAGTTCTTCAAACTAGCCAAGCTCTTTTGCAGCTCAGGAGCTTTATATATGTTGTTCCCTCTCCTGGCATGCTCTTTCTCATGCTATTACCAACTTCCATTCCTTTCTGACATGCTCCCTCTTCCATGAACCCTGCCTTCAATGCTCCATGGAGCTTTATTTGCCTTGTCAGTCTGCCTTGAATATGCCCATGTCCCTCAACTGACTGCAAGTTTCCTAAAGTAAGGATCACGTCTTGATTTTCTTTACATATTTTTATTTATGTTTGTCTAGTTTTAATTGATCTGCCTACTTTCAAATATTTTTTAGGAAACCATAGGTTCCAAAACATGTCCATGGTTCTTAGTGTCATGGTTAAATTAAACACAAAAGAGAGGCCAGAACCCGCATGGAATAGATAAAAATAATTTTACCCCATGTTAAATAATTTCTGAAAGTGAATTATCTACTTTGTCTCCAGTACAGCATCAACATAGAGTCTCACACAAGATGAACATAAATTAGAGTTTAACTGGATTGCCTATCTCCAAAACCCAACTGAGAGCCAACTAAATCACCATCATAGATAGGTAGATGCTGTGAAATCCTCAGCTGTTTTAGTTGCCTGAATTTTTCTCTGTTCTGACTTCTCATGTGGAAGCTGCTCCTGAAACAAAATGTGAGGAAGCTGTGGTTGAAGAGTGGCCTAGGAAAGGCCAGCCAGGGCTGCCAGATCCCAGGCTCCCCATACAGGGCTCATGCTGCAGGGTGGGAAGCTGCTGGGTTTCCGTTACTGCCTCACTGGGTGCTGCCCACCGGCCCAGGCTGCTGCTGGTCTTTGTGTGGGAAAACCTGTGCCCTCCAAGTTGCATCGCCTCATTCTCACCTCTAATGTAATAGCTTTCTACATTTTTTTATCAGAACCATTGGGGAGCAGTGCCTCTTCCTTTTATCTGCTACTTTTAAGTATTTTAAAAGATTGAATTTAGTTCTTTTTCTCTTAGTCTAGCCTCTACTCCCTGCTCATTCCCTTCACACAGGCTTTGTTCCACCCATTCTTTGCTGCTCCCTTCTCTGCAGGTGGTCCAGCCAGAAGAGGCAGCCAAGATGCCACCTGCCCAGGTATGGTCGCCCGAGGGAAGCTGAAAGAAACCATTTAAATTGACCCCTTGTTCACTTGCAGCATGTGATAGATATGATAAAGGAAGACTCATAAGGATTAAAAAAAACTATTTAAAATTATTGCTAATCTCCCTCCCTTGTGGGCTGGGATGCTTTCTGGTAATGGGAGGGCCCTTTGGAACAGTGGAGGATGCAAGTTCAGAGGCAGAGGCACTGTAGCAGAGTTAAATTGCTCTGCATGAGAGTTGGGTAAGATTAATAAGACGGGAATAGAGAAGTCTGAGAGGAAGGAGACAAGGACCACTGAGGCTGGACACTGAGATGTGTGGGTGAAGAGAAAAAGAGAGGATAGGTCCCCTTCTCCAGCCGTCCTCCAGCAGAGACATATGAAATCGGGATTTTTCCAGGGAAATGCCTTGTGTTGTGTAACCACGTCCTGGGAATTTTCATCAAATTATTGAAAGCACAGTATGCTTGTGGCGTTGTGTTTCTTGCAGAAGACAGTAGTGAAGGGCATAGGTTTTGTGTCAAGTTGTGGGTGTCAGGGCAGAACATAATCAGCCTTCTCCACCCTTGGTCCTACTTTGATTAACAGTACCCACACATGTTGCTTACTCCAACCACTACCTGTGTCTCCCAGTCACAAACAGTCCTACACAGTAAAGAGCTGAAGCCCCTAAACCAAGACATTTTTCCTTTGGTGAGAAACATTTTTCACAACTTCTGTGGCCAAAAGCCAAAAGACTGAAAATAATCTGTTTCAAATGAAAACATGTAGGATAATCAACAACTGTTACTATACTATTGTTATAGTACTGAAGTCACATTGCTAATTAATAAATGTATATATTGCAAGTTTTGTATGTGTAAAACTTGACATGCTTATAAAATTATTATACTTGTAATCTTAAATATGTTAATTCAGCCAGTTATTCCAAGTGTATTTATTAGAGTTATTTTACATTTTTGTTTGAAATTAAATTATCAGATCAATGGAGCAGAATAGAGAACCCAGAAATCAACCCATGTACTTGCACCCATGCAAGTACATCAGTTGATCTTTGACAAGGGCATCAAGAATGTACACTGGTAAAAAGACATCTTCTTCAATAAGTGGTGCTGGGAAAACTGGACATCTATGTGTAGAAGAATGAAACTAGACATGTACCTCTTGCCGTGCACCAAAATCAACCCAAAATGGATTAAAGACTTAAATATAGGACCTGAAACTATAAAATTCCTAAAAGAAAACATAGGGGAAACACTTCAGGAAGTAGGAATGGGCAAAGACTTTATGAATAAGACCTCAATAGCACAGGGAACAAAAGAAAAAGTAAACAAGTGGGACTATATCAAACTAAAAAGCATCTACACAGCAAAAGAAAACAATCAACAGAGTGAAAAGAACACCTACATAAAATATTTAAAACTATGCACCGACAAGGGATTAATATTGAGAATATGCAAGGAACTCAAATGACTGAATGGTGAAAAATAAGTAACTTGATTTAAAATGGGCAAAAGAGCTGAATAGATATTTCCCAAAAGAAGACATACAAATGGCCAACAGACACATGAAAAAATGCTCAACATCACTAAGCATCAGGGAAATGCAAGTCAAAACCACACTGAGATATCATCTCATCTCAGTTAGACTGGCCATTATCAAAAAGACAGAATGACAAATACTGGTGAGGATGCAGGGAAAGGGGGACTTTTCTACACTGATGGAACTTTAAATTAGTGCAGCTGTTATGGAAAACAGTATGGAGGTTTTTCAAACAACTATAGATAGAACTACCATATGATCCAGCAATCCCACTGCTGGGTGTATACCCAAAAGATTGGAAATCATCATGTCTGAGAGATACCTGCACTCCCATGTTTATCGCAGCTCTATTTGCAATAGCTGAGAGATGGAATCAATCTAAATGTCCATGAACAAACAACTGGATAAGGAAAATGTGGTATACATACACAATGGAATATAGCGTATATATACACGGTCACAGAAAAGGAATGAAATTCTGCCATTTGCAGCTGCATGGATGAGCTTGGAGAAAATTATGTTAGGTGAAATAAGCCAGGCTGTGAAAGAAAAATACCACATGTCCTCACTGGGAGATAAAAAACAAATTATTATTATTTTATTTAAAAAGAAAGAAAGATACAACAATCACAGTAATATGTTGAACTTTCAAATGGAGAGAACAGAACTGTGGTTACTATAGGTGGGCAAGGGAGAAGGGGGCCTAGCAAGAAATTGGTAAAGGGTCACAAAGAATGATTACATTTTGTGATGATGATACACTAATTATCCTGATTTGAAAATCACATGTTGTACATAGGTATGGATATTCAACTCTGTACTCCACAATATGTATAATCAATTGTTTCAATAAAAAAAAATTATCAACTCAAATAAATTTAGCATCTTTCTATTTTTTTCCAGTTTTTAAAAACACTATAGCAAGCATGGGAAACTATTACAGTTTTCAAGACGGTACCCTCAATTATTTCCAGCATTCCAGGTCAAAACTTGACCACCTTTGAATTTGGACTTCTTGGGTAGGTTTCTGCAGACCTTCAGAGCATACTACTGAAATTCTAGGACTGCACACCAGAAAATTTTGGCACATGTTCAGGAACCTGCGAGACTTCTTATCGCAGAATTCACTTTACATAGCTCTGTGATAGGGGATGTCCATGCCAGTTGTCTGATGAGAAATGAAGGAAAGAATTCAGGGGATATCTTTTGGGAAAACAGGTTATCCTAAGAGTGTCAAACCATGAACAAAGTATTAAATCCAGGCCCCGTGAAACCAGAAGCTGGTGCTCCAAATCCATGGGGAGAGAGAATATGGAGAGGCTAAGGGAAACTCAGGCAGTGGGGCCCCTAACTCTCAAATAAGAGTATCTGCGATGTTCTGCCAGAGCCTGGAAGATGGAAGCCAGCATTTGTCTCACCCTTGAAGGACGATTTACAAAAAACTTCAATCATTAGACACTGTAAAATAGGATCATTAATAGAGTGAAAGTTTATAATAGACACCCTCTCGAGAGGAAGACAAAATTCTTTTAACATAGAGCTCTTTCAAAATAAAGATATGGCTCTGCCTAGCCCCTGAGAAAGGGATGATGTTTTTACAATATTTAGATATACTGGTTTGGGACAGGGGTAGGGTTGGGAGAAGAGAGTAACTGAACTTGGTCATCCTGTCAATTAATTAGTTGTTGCATTTAAAAATACATAATAAATAAAACTGAATTTTAACTAAATTTACGTGTGTGTATTTTAAGGATGAGCTACATTTGAGTAGGCAGATATTGAGGAATGGGAAGGCTGTGATATTCCCAGCAAGAATAGCAAAATGGGCAAGAAGGCAGGGGTAGGAATGGGTGTGATGAACGGAAGTAGTTACCAGAAGCCCTCTGTGGCAGGAGACTATGTTGAAGCAAGAAGGCAGAAGCTCTTTCGTGCAGTTCTTGGAGTTCAGCTCAGAAGGATGGACTGAAAGAGGCAGGGAGACAAGGATGGATGGAGCCAGGAAACTACCCAGACGAGGCAAATGGAGGCCAGAGGTGGGTGGAGCTGGGCTAGGTTGCTGGCGGTGGGAGTGGGAAGTAAGGGGCACATCTGAGGGGCATTTCAGAAAAGGAATGATGTGATTTTTGTCACAAATTGGTCCTAGGGGCTGAATGACAAGACTAAAGAGAAAGATGTCTTCAAATTTTCTCAACTGGGAGACTAGAGAGTTCTGGTACCCTTGAGTGAAATGGTAAAGTTGGAAGGGAGTTCAGTTTGAAAGGAAATGAAAAAAAGGAACAGGGCTGTGTTTTGGTCCCATTGAATTTAATGTGACTATTGAGTATCCGAGTGGAAAGTGTTAAGAGGCCTTAAAATGGGGATGTTCTGTGAAGGTGAGAGGTCAGACTAGAAGCTGTAGTTCTAAAAGTTGTCAACATCAAATCCATAGACAGAAGCAGATGAAATCTCAGAGTGAAAATAAAGACGTAAGTTCTGATTCTAAGAATTGGGAATTGGTGCTACATGTTTTTTATGTAGTTCTTTTTGGCAGCCAGTACTACATTTCATTCAATTGATAATAACGGTAAGATTGGGAAAACATGTTTTCTGGTTTTTTTTATAGGTTTTCCATTATTTCTCTAGTCAAATTTATCCATTACCATCAGGAGGCTGTATTTGTCTTAGTGATGAACTTTCCTCTAGCAAGCATTAAAGAGTCCTGTTTGACTGCAGATTTTTTTAAATGACACAAACACAACCCATTTTTCCCCTTAATTTTCAATTCAGAGCTTTCTGACGATGAACTGTACTGTGGTAGAGGAGAGAGGAGGAAGGCAGTGGTTAGAGACAGATCTTTTTATAAAGATCAGCAATTCTCCATGCTTTTATCCCAGCAAAGATTACATTTAACACCCAGGGGTCTCCACTGCCTCAGATCCTTTTCAGAACGAGTGGCTGTGGCACTGCAGATAGTTTGGGGTGTCCTTTCATATTTTGACAGTATTAAATATACCCCAGTGAGCCATAAATCAGTGATTTATCTAAGAATAAATCTTATTCTTAGATAATAAGATTTATTGAATCTAATAAGGGACCACTTCTTTTAAACTGGGCAGTGTATTATATTAAACAGACAGACTTTCTCAAAAATACAAAATGCGTCAGGCAGCCTTTTTTAATGAATATCATTTAAAATTCCTCTTTCTTTAGGAGAAAGCTATTTCTCCTCGATAGAGCAAAACTGGGGGATTTGCTGAGTTTTGTTGGCTATTGTGTATATTTTATTTACTCTTTCAGTGACGGAGAGAGTTAAGGTTCCTCTCAGATTTTTCAATACCCACGTTGCATATTAGGGAAGGAAAGAAAAAAATATAAAGGGAAAAGTGCTCAGGAGCTAAGCGTGGTGGAAGCACAGCAGGACAGGGCCCAGGCACGGCCTGATTTTGCTCATGTGTGTGGTAATATTTCATACTGCATCATGTTCAGTGTCATCTCAGGGGTTAGGGCTGCCTCATTTGCTGTGATATTCCTGGTGCTCACCATAGTATCTGAAACACCGGGTAGGTGCTCAGCAACTATCTACTGAATAGATACATGTTATGTGAGGAAATTATATGATTATTTCTTAAGCATTCAGATTCCATCTTTGGCTATTCTAATTTATCAAAGATGTAATCTGTTTCTTCACCACTATTAGACTGGAAGCAGAGCTGGGAAAGAGAAAAAAAAAACTAAATAAAAAGATGCATCTATTTTTTTTTTCATCTGTAGCATAGATGACCTCATCTATGCCAATCTGGGGGTCCTTTATTTCCCTTTCTTCCCTGAGTTCTCTGGCTAGTACTTCCAACACTACGTTAAATAGGAATGGCAAGAGTGGGCATCCTTGTCTTGTTCCTGTTCTTAAAGGGAAAATCTTTCCGTTTTTCCCCATTCAGTATGATATTGGCAGTGAGTTTGTCACATATGGCTTTGTGTTGAGATACTTTCCTTCTATACCCAATTTATAGAGAGTCTTTATCATGAACAGATGTTGAATTTTGTCAAATGCTTTTTCAGCATCTATAGAGATGATCATGTGGTTTTTGTGTTTGATTTTATTGATGCGGTGAATCACATTTATTGATTTGTGTGTGTTGAACCAACCTTGCATCCCTAGGATGAATCCCACTTGATCATGGTGTAAAATTTCATGTATGTGTTGCTGTATTCTGTTAGCTACTATTTTATTGAGGATTATTGGATCTATATTCATCGAAAATATTGGCTTGTAGTTTTCTCTTTTTGTTGTACCTTTGTCTGATTTTGGTATCAGGGTGATGTTTGCCTCATAGAACAAGTTTGGGAGAACGTCCTCTGTTTCAATTTTGGAATAGTTTGTAGAGAATTGGTATTAATTCTTCCTTAAAGTTTTGGTAGAATTCTGCAGTGAAGCCATCCGGTCGTGGGCTTTTCTTTGTTGAGAGACTGCTGATAACAGCTTTAATCTCTTTTATGGTTATTGGTCTGTTCAGATTTTCTATGTCTTCTTGGCTCAGTCTTGGTAGTTTGTGTGTGTCCCCAAATTTATCCATTTCCTCGAGATTTTCAAATTTGTTGGTGTATAGTTGTTTATAGCAGTCTCTAATGATTCCTTGTATTTCTGAGGTATCAGTTGTAATATCACCTCTTTCATTTCTAATTTTTGCTATTTGTGTCTTCTCTCTTTTTAGTTAGCCTTGCTAATGGTTTGTCAATTTTATCTTTTCAAAAACCAACTTTTTTTTCACTGATCTTTTGTACCATTCTTTGGGTTTCTATTTCATTTAGTTCTGCTCTGATCTTAATTATTTCTTTCTGTCTACTAACTTTGGGTTTGGATTGTTCTTGTTTTTCTAATTCTTTAAGGTGAAGTGTTAGGTTGTTCACTTGCCATCTTTCCATTCTTCTGAACTAAGCATTTAATGCGATAAATTTCCCCCTTAATACTGCTTTTGCAGTATCCCACAGGTTTTGGTGTGATGTATCATTATTTTCATTAGTTTCAATAATTTTTTTGATTTCCTGTTTACTTTCTTCTTGGACCCATATGTCATTAAGTAGAATGGTTGTTTAATTTCCATGTATTTGTATAATTTCCAGAGTTTTGTTTGTTATTGATTTCTAGTTTTAATCCGCTCTGGTCTGAAAAAATACATGGATAAATTCCAGTTTTTTTGAATTTGTTGAGACTTGATTTGTGACCTAACATGTGGTATATCCTGGAGAGTATTCCATGTGCTGATGAGAAGAATGAATATTCTGAGGTTGTTGGATGAAATATCTGTAGATATCTGCCAAGTCCAATTGGTCTAATGTGTTGTTTAGATCTGTGTCTCTCTGTCGATTTTTTGCCTAGATAATCTGTCCAATGTTGAGAGGGGGATGTTCAGATCCCCTACTATTATGGTATTAGTGTCTATCTCTTTCTTTAGGTCTTATAGTGTTTGCTTTGTAAATCTGGCTGCTCCAATATTGGGTGCATATGTATTTATGACAATTATGTCTTCTTGTTGGAGAGATTCTTTTATCGGTATACAGTGGCCTTCTTTATCTTTTTTTATGGTTTTTGGTTTAAATTCTGTTTTATCTGATATAAGAATAGCCACTCCAGCTCTTTTTTTTTTTTCTATTTGCATGGTATATCTTTTTCCATCCTTTCACTCTTAGTCTATGTGTGTCTTTACAGGTGAGGTGGGTCTCTTGAAGGCAGCATAATATTGGGCCCATCTTTTTAATCCAATTAGTCAGTCTGTGTCTTTTGAGTGAGGAATTCAATCCTTTTACATCAAGAGTTATTATTGAAAGATATTGGTTTACTCCTGGCATTATATTGATTTTTGTTTGGATGTTTTAAATACCTTTTGTTCCTTTTTTTCTGACTTACTGATTGTCTTCTGTGTTTGTTGGTTTCTCAGAATAGTAGATAAACTATTTTTTTTTCTTTATTGCTAACATTTTATTTTACTGGTGAGTTTTGTTCTATCTTGAGTATTCATGGTAGTAATGATTATTTTTCAGGTACCAGACCTGTGAAGTTTAATTCTAGATGTCAACTTGGTTAGATGAAGGAATGCTGAGAAACCTGGTAAAACTATCTTTTCAGGTGTGTCCATGAGGGTGTTTCCAGCAGAGATTAGTATGAGAGTCTGAGTGGCCTGGCTGTGAAAGACCCACCCTCAGTGTGGGTGGGAACCATCCAATCCACTGGGAGTCAGGAGAGAACAAAAGACAGAGAATGATGGAGTTTGAATGTGTTGTCCCCTCCAAAACTCATGTGGAATTTTGATCCCCAGTGTGGCAGTGTTGGAAACTGATTGAGTCATGGGGGTGGATCCCTCATGAATGGATTAATGCTCTCCGTGGGGAGGGGGGATTAATGAGTGAGTTCTCACTCTATTAGTTCCCACAAAAGCTTGTTGCTTAAAAAGACCTTGGCACCTTCTCTCTCTCTCTTGCTTCTTCTCGCCATGTGATCTGCTTGTACCCACCGGATGCCTCCCACTTTCCGTCATGAGTAGAAGCAGCCTGAGGCCTGTGCCAGATGCAGCTGTCCCAGGATTGTAAGCCAAATAAACCTCTCTTCTTTATAAATTACCCAGTCTCAGGTAAATCTGTTATAGCAACACAAAACGGACTAAAACAAGAGCCAGTACTCCCTTGAGAATTTCTTGTAAGGTTGGTTATGTGGTAGTGAACTCCTGCAGTTTTTGCTTGTCTGAGAAATATACTATTTGTCCTTTATTTCAGAAGGATAGCCTTGCTGGGTAAAGTATTCTTGGCTGGAAATTTTTGTCTTTTAGTAATTTGAATATATCTTCCCATTCTTTTCTGGCTTTTAGGGTTTCTGATGAAAAGTCTGATGTTAATCTGATGGGGTTTCTCTTATAGGTGACTTTATGCTTCTCTCTTGCAGCTTTTAAAATTCTCTATTTGTCTCTGAGTTTTGCCAGTTTGACTATAACATGTCTTGGAGTGGACCTCTTTGGTTTGAATTTGTTGGGGGATCTTTGAGTCTCCTGAATGTGAAGATCCGTATCTCTCCCTATACCTGGGAAGTTTATTGCTATTATTTCATTAAATACGTTTTCAATGCCATTTCCTTTTTCCTTCTCCTCTGGAATACCCATTATTGGATATTTGAGCACTTAATATTGTCTGTTATCTCTTTTAGATTTCCTTCAAGTTTTTTAATTCTTTTTTTTTTTTTTGTCTACCTGTGTTATTTCGAACAAACCATCTTCAAGGTCAGAAATTCTCTCTTCTGCTTGTTCTAGCCTGCTGGTGAAGGTCTCTGTTGTGTTTTTTATTTTGTTGAATGAATTCTTCAGCTCCACAAGCTCTGCTACATTCTTTTTCAGGGTGTTTATTGCTTTGTACATCTCCTCTTTCATATCCTGTATAATTTTTCTCATATAATTTTTCTCTTGTATTTTATTTAGTTTCCTTAGAATTGTTGCTCAAAATTCCTTGTTAGTCATTTCAAGGACTTCCTGTTCTAGATCTAGAACTTGAGAGTTATTATATTCCTTTGGTGGTGTTATACTCTCTTGGTTTTTCATATTTCTAGTATCTCTCTGTTGGTGTTTAGTCATTGTGGCAGTGGCTTTCCCAGTCCACTTGTTCTGCCCTGGTGTCTGCAGCAATATAATGGAGTTTTGTCAATGCTCAGCTGCCTATTGCTGCCTGAGGGCCTGGGGGTTAGCACCTGGTGCCTCTCTCAGGGGTGGGGGTTCAGCTGGCATGGCCTGGATCCTGCACTAAGAGTGCTGGGTCTCAGTGCCTCTGCCTTGGGGCCCAGGGGTTGGTGTTGAGACTTTTCCTTTATAATATAAGCTTTTAATACTATAACTTTTCCTCTAAGCAATACTTTAGCTGCATTTCATAAATTTTGATAAGTTGTAACTCCATTTTTATTTACTTCAAAATGAATGATTTCATAGCAAAATATAACCTACCAATCATGACCCAAGAAGAAGTAGAAAAATTAAACCAAGTATAAAGTAAGATATTATAAAGATAATAAGAGATCTGCCAGATAGTTTCAAAGCTGAGTTTTATGTAATAAATTTTAATAATCAGATAATTAAGTCATTCTAATATTATTAAAACTTTTCAGATCATCTAGAGAGGGAAAGCTCCTATAGTTCATTTTATGAGAAGAAAATAACCTCAACACAAAGACTTTATAAAATGATAGAGGGGGAAAAATAATAATAATAAAGGCCAATCTCACTTGTCTCAAGATAAATATAAAATTATTATGTAAAATATTAGCTACTAATGTCCAGCAGTATATCAGAAGAACAATATTTTTATGACCAAGTGGTTTTATTCTAGGAATGCAAAGGTGGTCCTGTGTCTGATATTTATGAATGTAATGATTGATGGACAAATTATAGAAGAAAAATGGTATGATAATTTCAACATATTTCAAAAATCTGTTGATAAAATTTAGCAACTATTCTTAATAAAAACTATAGATAAAGCTAAAAATATAAGGAAGCTCCTTAAATAAACATTATTTACCAAAAACTAACATCAACATCACTCTTAGCGATATAATGCTAAAGTCATTCACATTAAAATCAACATTGTTTTGGAAGTTCCAGAAAATTCAAGAATAACAGAAAATGAAATAAATATTACAAAAAAAAATTACTTCTATTGATAATATTATTGGATATATATAAAATACAAAGAGGTTAGTAAAAAAACCTACTAGTATTAGTAATATAATTAATAGGGTAGCTTAATACAAGAAAAATAAACAAAGTTAATATATTTTCTATATGCTAGCTATAACCAGCTAGAAGAAATAAGAAACTCTTCCATCCACATAGTGACAAAAATTATAAAGTTCTTAGAAATAAATTTCATATAAAAGATATAGAATATATGTTAAGAGAAATACTGCATCTTAATGAAAGACATAAAATCTGATCAAATGGAAAGATGTATGAAACTGAAAGATGCACCATATTCTTGGATGAGAAGACAATATTAATACAGGAAGTGCTCAGTTTCCCTGGGCTCTGATTTGAGGACACACCTCTGGGTTTCTAGCCACTTCCTGAGGTCTCAGTCCCCCTCCTCTGGGCTTTCCCCTGGAGGAACTTTACTGTTGCCAGTTAGACCTATTTTCAGCACCAACATGGGGAAAATATGATAAAGAGCTGGCTTATGCAAATACAGTGGCCGGGCATGCTTAATAGAGAGCACAGAATATTCTTGAATATGCTTGGTGCATATGACAGGGTCTGACCGATGAACATGCTCCAGGAAGAGACCAATTGAGCATGTGCAAAATTAAAATGTTACATAACTGGGAGCCACCCCCTTAATTGAATATTCATTAGATAGAGATACTATAAAAGCCAAATCCCAGCAGAGGGCGGGGTTGTTGCTCACTTTCCTGCACTTTGCTGACTGAGGTGTGTATTCTTTACTTTGTATCCAACTTACTTTCAGCAAGTGGCTACTCATTCTCTTGAGCAAGCCTGCACTTTGTACTGAACTTTAAGTATGTTTTTCTCACTTTTGTGTTAGACTTGATATCTGTACTGAACTTACTTCTGTGTTAAACTTGTTGTGGGCCCTGCTCAGTCTCTGGAGCCATGCTACACTCTCTCTGTGGAATCTGTATTTCTTATCTATTATATTAAACCTGTTCTCACTTTCTACTGTGACTCTTCCCTTGAATTCTTTCCTGTGGTGGAGTCAAGAATCTGGTAAGAGGACTGGGTGGGTTGAGGCCGACTGTCAGGCCCCCTAGACCCTACCTCCAACATCAGTATCATTCAAAATATCAATCCAACCAATACTTTACTTGTTTTTGTTTTGAGAAGGTGTATGGGTGATCACCTTTACATTTTTATAGAAGAAGAAATGTATGAGATTGGCAAGATTCTTGTAAAATTTGATAATGTTCAGGGAGTTGCCCCATATTGGTAAAAAAATCAAATAAGCAAGCCAATTATTGAAAGATAATTGAGGAGCTCAGAAAATAGGTCTTGATATACAAGGGAACTGAATATGCAAAAACAGTGGCATTACAATCTAGTGGAAGAAGAATGGTCTCTTTAATAAATGGTGCTGGCACAAATGGCAATTTATTTGAAAAATAATAATGTTGGATGAATATATAAAAAAAATTATATAAAATATAAAAATTTTGGATGAATAAAAGATAAATATATGTTTCCTGCACGTTATCAAATGACTAGAAGAGAGGAGATGAAATGGCCTCAACACAAAGAAATTATTACATTTTGTAATGATGAATATGCTAATTATCCTGACTTGATCATTGCACATTGTACACAGGTATTGATACTCAACTCTACCCCACAAATATGTACAATCAATTACATTTCAATAAAAAGATAAATGTAAAAAGTCAAATTTAAGAATCTTGGAAAATATAGGAGATTACATGTAAAACCTTGAGGTTGAGGATACTATTTTAACCAAGACAGCAAACACAGAAATTATAAAATAATATAGAAACAGATTTGATTATATAAAAAAATTTAATCCTGGAAAAAACATAACAAATATATTGTTTTTATATTTAAATATTTACATATATTTCTATAAGTATAAATCATTTAAACCATATTAATTGGTAGATGATGGGTAGGAAAATGCAGAAAAACAAGACGCTAGTGAGAATTCCATTTAAAAATGCCCAAAGAAACTTCAGTATGTTTATATGTCTGAATATGTTTATATATACATGCAGACAGTTGTGGAAAATGCATTTGCAGGTATTTCCAGTAGTTATGTTGGGGGATAGCAGAGAGAAGGAGTTTGTAGGGAGGGAAGAGGTAATAAAAAAGTAAAAGATTATGTAAAAGTGTCCTAATAAAAAAATAACATGCTGCATACCCAGTTTATTCAAAATGTATTAAAATGCATTAAAAATGGCCAAAAAATGTTGTCAATGACAAATATATGAGAAGTTGATATTTTATGTTTGTTTCACCTATTTCCTTATAATTTTGTATATTGCTCAACTTTTTCATAATAAAGAGGTATGATTATTTAATTAGAAATATGAAGAAGGTTACTGTGAGAAATAAAAACAAAATAAAATGTATTCATCGACTTAAAAGAATTTATCAAAAAATGTTAAGTCCAGTGAGAAGGTGGAGCCTTGGGTTGTTCAACATAGAGAAGACTCAAGAGAGAAGATGGGAGAAGGACCTAGGACAGTTCCTGAGCCAAAAAGAAGGCACACCTAGAACTGCACCTAGAATCATTTTTTTTAATACTTTTTTTTTTCAGTCAGTGGACAATAGCCTTTGGTATAAGGATGGGAGTCAAGGCAAATGCTGTGAGCAGAGATATGATTCTCTAAGCCCAAAATCAGATTTAAGTTGTTGCTTGGTTTCTCTATTTTCAATAGAAAAATCAAAAATGAAAAAACCCTGGAATTGTAACAGAGTCCCAATTCTGGAGCTAGAGACTCAGGAAATATTTTAAACAGCAAAAATTTTCAATGTATTTCTCTAGTTTTTAGATAAAATTGTTATTCAGAAGGAGAAATCAGAAGACAGGGTACTTTGTCCCCATTCAAGGGTGGGGGGAAGTTTAAACTAGTCATCATATTGTTATAGAATGACATAACTGATTTCAGACTCTGTTTTTCCAATAGGACCAGTGCCACCGGTGAGAAAGATGTGATCAGTTCCTCAGAGATTGTGTCAAAAAGTTGTACTCTTACATTCTGCAAGAATTGTTACACTGAGATGATTTTCAAAGAAATTCCCAAGAAAGGAAAATTACAGCATTCTGTCCTGAAGGTGATAAAGACCTGCGTCCCCAGCCTGAACCCTGGCATTGGAATCGGGTACTCAAAAACGCACCGTTTTTTTTTTAATCTAAAACCTATTTCACTTATCAAGTTAGGTTACACAAGCTTTTTATACTTTCTGACTCTTAGTTTTTTCATCTATAAAATGGGAGCTCTGATAAGAACACAATGCAGAAAAGAATACTTGACTTCTTTTATGTGTCAGTAGAATAATTCAAACGCAAGCATAACCTGAAAATGTTGGTTAGAATGGGCACAGCACACAAACGCCACACTAAAGTAGCTGAAAAAAATGTGTCTTTTTTCTTCCAAAGCCATGATTGTAAGCTGCTTGAGATCACTGGGGAGGCCTATTAAAGTAAATAGCAGCAGAGAATATTTTTAATGTGAAGTCTTAAATCATGAAATTCAGAGGACCTCAGAGATCACCTGGTCTGACGTGCCTGTCTTTCTGGTTGAGATAACTGAGGCTCCAGGTGGTGAAGAAGCACATCACGGTCAAGTGGCTTCTTCATGATAGTTTTGGGACTAAAATTCTCTTGACTCTTTACCTAGTGTTTTTCTCCTCACAAGGGAGAAAAAACTCATTGTAGTAGAGACCCCCCCTTGCAAGATGACAGCTTATAAAGGCTTTTTTTTTGTCTATTTCCCATTACCTTCCCTTCCATGAAAAGGACCTTCGTGATCTGCTTTTTCCTGCATACATTGTTTTTTCCCTTTAACACTGCACCTCCAAGACTGCGTTGCATTGGTCTGTCTTCTCTACTAGTCTGATAGTTCTTTTAAGGGCAGGAACCATGGTATATCCATCCATGCATCCTTCCTCCTTCCTTTCATTTTCGCTCTCAGACTTTCATTGGTGCCCAGAATATATGAAGCAACATCATTGGTAGGCGGGGACTGGAGAGTGGGCAGGTAAAAAATAGTCTGGAGCCCTCTGAGCAGGGCTTGGGGCATGGGACTATTTCAGAGCCTTCTCCTGGGCACATAGGGCCAGGGCAAAGCACAGGTCCCTGGCTGCCACAGGGAAAACTGAAGCAGCCTTCTGAGTGATGTGCAGAAGGTAACTATGATTTCTCCTTCCCTTTCTTGTTGTTCCTGGAAAGCCAGGTCTGGATCTTTGCCTGGAAATTACTCCATTTGATGGACTCAGTGGCAATATGGGCCTTGGGACCTCCATTCCCCCATAGTTTCTCTAAGCTCCTTCAGCTTATTCAGGATGTGCCCCCAAGGCTCTGAAAATGTCAGGGGCTGCCTGGGCTGGGGCTGAGCTTTCAAACACCTTCTAAAACTGGATACTTCAAAACCACCAGGACTGTGAGCTACAACATAGGCCTCATGGTGGGGCGGGAGGAGAGATGCACATGGCAGCACAGGCAGATTATCCATCTTTGCATTCCCAGCATTTTGCAGTAGCTGGCATGTAGCTGGCATTCAGCAAAATGCCTATTGGATGATTGGATGGGTGGTGGATGGCGGGTGGGTGGACTTATAAAGCTCTGAGCAAGCAACACAGAGATTCTGCAAAGCGTTGCCTCACTCCCTTCAGGCCTGGTATAGTTATTTCTATTTGCAAAAACCCAAACTAAGACTTTTGCCCTTTGAGCATGTAGAATTTTCATTCTAGTGACTTAAGGTATTTTCAACTGAAATAAAATTAGCTAGGCAGGAGTGTACTAAAGGTATCTTTGTAAATGTAGCTTAAGTGACTATTTCCACTGTAGAAGCAGCTGCTATCTGAACTGTCATTGATTAACTGAGGGACCCAGAAGTCGATGCAGACAAGATTAGTCCCTACTATAGTTTTCTGCATATTCATTTAGGAATATTTCTGTTACTTACAGATCATGTAAATCTCTGCCCAACTCTGTCCTTGTATACTAACATACTTATATTCAAAAAATATTTTAGCCATGCCTTTGAAGAGTCATTTGACCAGTTACTAAGCAATGGGAGGAAATGAAGATGGTGCCTGCCAGTACCTGAAGCTAGCCCAGGCTCACCCTGTGTCACAGAGGGGTTAGAAGCCAACTCATGTTGCAGTTGAGAAAGGAGAAGAGAGCTCTTTTGGTATCTTTTTACTTGGAATACCAAAACATTTGGCTCTGACGCTGGTCTCCATGAAAGAAATGTAAAAAAATAGTATTAATAAAATTATTTTAAAAAGAAAAAAAAAAAAAAGAGCCACAGAGTGGAAGGCCAGTATCCCCTCCAAAGTTCTTCTAAATGCCAGGCTTCTTTCTAATAGTGCTCTGACTCAGTAGGAAGATCAAGTGACTTCTTGGTAGCTTGTTCTTTATGTTTACTTTAAACACACTGAAGAATATCAAGTATTTCTAATTTCTCACTGAAACCACAAAAGCATAGCTTTCTTTTTCAAACATTTAAAGTCCCAAGCTCCAGGCAGGGTTTCTAGGATACAGGGCATTTGCTTTGGCCTCAAAAGCTGGAAGGTGAGTGAAAGGAGGGTTCCACAAATTGTTGTTGACTATTCCAGGTGAAGTATCAAGAAAGGTGATCTATACCACTCTCCTTTTGCTGTAGTCAAACTAATTTTGATAATGATTGCTCTCAAAATATGTTTGTTATGAACTGCATGTTTGTGTCCCCCCAAAATTCACATGTTGAAACCCTTATCCTCAGTTGGATGGTACTAGGAGGTGGGGGCCTCTGGGAGATAATTAGGTGTAGATGAGGTCATGAGTATGGAGCCCCCATCATGAGATTAGTGCTCTTATAAGAGAAAGAGACCGGAGCTCACTCTCTCAGCCACGTGAGCACACAGCAAGAAGGTGGCTGTCTGCAAGCTAGGAAAGGGGTTCACACCAGATACCAGATCTGTCTGCCCCTGATCTTGGACTCCAGCCTCCAGAACTATGAGAAATAAATTGTTATATGGGCCCACAGGCCCCAAGCCACCCATGTCGGAACAGAGAGGTGCCACCTTGGGGCTCCCAGCCCAGGCCTGTCCCCACAGCCCAGAGAGGCCTGATCTGCCAGCCCACAAGCCCCAAGGCAGCCACACCAAATTGGCAGTCACTGCAGGATCCTAGCCAGACACTAGTGTCAAACAAGTGGACCATGAAATCCCCGGCCACAATGACTAAACAGCAAAGGAAAGATACCAGAAATGTGAAAAATCAGGAACCTATGCCACCACCAAAGGGAAATAATAACTCTCAAGCTCTAGATTGTATAGAACAGGAAGTCCTTGAAATGACTGACAAGGAATTTTGAGCAACAATTCTAAGGAAACTAAATGAGATACAAGAAAACTCAGTTAGACAAAACAATAGAATGAGAAAAAGTATATACAGGACCTGAAAGAAGAAATGTATAAAGAAATCAATGCACTGAAAAAGAATGTACCAGAACTTGTGGAGCTGAAGAATTCATTCAATGAAATAAAAAACACAACAGAGAGTTTAACCAGCAGGCTATAACAAGCGGAAGAGAGAATTTCTGACCTTGAAGATGGGCTGTTCAAAATAACACAGGAGGACAAAAAAAAGGAAAAAGAATTTTAAAAATTGAAGAAAATCTAGGAGTAATAACAGACAACCTTAAGCGCTCAAATAACCAAATCATGAGTATTCCAGAAGGGGAGGAAAAAGGAGGTTGCATTGAAAACATGTCCAACAAAATAGTGGCAGAAAATTTCCCAGTTATAGGGAAAGACACAGATCTTCACATTCAGGAGTCTCAAAGATCCCCAAATATATTCAACCCATAAAGGTCCTCTCCAAGACATGTTATAGTCAAATTGGCAAAACTCAAAGACAAAGAGAGAATCTTAAAAGCTATAAGAGAGAAGCATAAAGTCACCTATATGGGAGCCCCAATCAGACTAACATCAGGCTTTTCATCAGAATCCCTAAAAGCCAGAAAAGAATGGGATGATATATTCAAAATACTAAAAGACAAAAATTGCCAGCCAAGAATATTTTACCCAGCAAGGCTATCCTTCCAAAATGAAGGACAAATAGTATATTTCTCAGACAAACAAAAACTGCAAAAGTTCACTACCACACGATCAGCCTTACAAGAAATTCTCAAGGGAGTACTGGGATTGGTACCTGAAAAACAACCACCACTGCCATAAATACTAAAGAAATAACAAAACCTACTAGTACAATAAAAATGCTAACAATAAAGAGAAAAAAAAGTATCTACCACCCCAAGAACCAACAAATACAGAAAACAGATAGTAAATCAGAAAGAAAGGAACAAAAGATACTTAAGACAGCCAAACAAAAATCAATAAAATGCTTGGAGTAAATCAACACCTTCCAATAACAACTCAATGTAAAAGGATTAAATTCCCCACTCAAAAGACACAGACTTAACCGACTGGATTTCAAAGGGGGACCCAACTATATGCTGCCTTCAAGAGACTCACCTCACCTATAAAGACTCACATAGACTGGGTGAAAAGATAGAAAAAGATATACCATGAAAACAGAAATGAAAAACAAGCTGGAATAGCTATTTTTATATCAGATAAAATAGACTTTAAACCAAAAACCATAAAAAGAGATCAATGAGGCCACTATATAACAATAAAAGGATCTATCTATCCATCAAGAAGACATAACAATCATAAATATATATGCACTGAATGTTGAAGCAGCCAGATTTATAAAGCAAACATTATTAGACCTAAAGAATGAGATAGACCCTAATACCATAATAGCAGGGGACCTGAACACTCCACTCTCAATATTGGACAAATCATCTAGGCAAAAGATCAATAGAGAAACACAAGATCTAAACAACACATTAGACCAATTGGACTTGGCAAATGTCTGCAGAACATTCCATCCAACAGCCTCAGAATATTCATTCTTCTCATCAGCACATGGAACATTCTCCAGGATAGACCACATGTTAGGTCATGAATCAAGTCTCAACAAATTCAAAAAAATTGGAATTATTCCATGTATTTTTTCAGATCACAATGGATTAAAATTAGAATTCAATAACAAAGGAAATTCTGGAAACTGTACAAACACAAGGAAATTAAGCAGCATTCTTTGACATATGGGTCCAAGAAGAAATTAAACAGGAAATCAAAAGACTTATTGAAACTAATGAAAATAAGGACACATCACACCAAAACCTGTGGGATACTGCAAAAGCAGTATTAAGGGGGAAATTTATTGCATTAAATGATTACTTCAGAAGAATGGAAAAATGGCAAGTAAACAACCTAACACTTCACCTTAAAGAGCTAGAAAAATGAGAACAATCCAAACCCAAAGTTAGCAGACAGAAAGAAATAATGAAGATCAGAGCAGAACTTAACGAAGTAGAAACCCAAAATATGATACAAAAGATCAATGAAACAAAAAGTTGTTTTTTTGAAAAGATAAATAAAATTGACAAACCATTTGCAAGGCTAACTAAAAAACGAAGAGAGAAGACACAAATAACAAAAAATAGAAATGAAAGAGGTGATATTACAACTGATACCTCAGAAATACAAGGAATTATTAGAGAATACTATAAACAACTATACATCAATAAATTTGAAAATCTTGAGGAACTGGATAAGTTTTGAGACACACACAAACTTCCAAAATGGAGCCAAGAAGATACAGAAAATCTGAGCAGACCAATAACAATAAAAGAGAATAAAACTGTTATCAGAAGGCTCTCAACAAAGAAAAGCCCAGAACCAGGCTTCACTGCAGAATTCTTCCAAACTTTCAAAGAGGAATTGATGCCAAGTCTCTACAAACTGTTCCAAAAGATTGAAACACAGGTCATTCTCCCAAACTCATTCTATGAGGCAAACATCACCCTGATACCAAAACCAGACAAAGATACAGCAAAAAAGAAAACTACAGGGCAATATCCTTGATGAATCTAAATGCAAAAATCCTCAATAAAATACTAGCTAACAGAATACAGCAACATATACACAAAATTATCCACCATGATCAAATGGGATTCATCCCAGGGATGCAAGATTGGTTCAACATATGCAAATCAATAAATGTGATTCACTATATCAATAAAATCAAAGACAAAAGCCATATGATTATCTCTACAGATGTTGAAAAAGCATTTGACAAAATTCAACATTTGTTCATGATAAAGACTCTCTACAAGTTGGGTATAGATGGAAAGTATCTCAACATAATTAAAGCCATATATGTTAAGCCCATTGCCAATATCATCCTGAACGGTGAAAATCTGAAAGCTCTTCCCTTGAGAACAGGAACTAGACAAGGATGCCCACTCTCACCACTCTTATTCAACATAGTGTGGAAGTACTAGCCAGAGCAATCAGAGAAGAGAAGGAAATAAAGGGCATCCAGATTGGAAAAGATGAAGTCAAACTGTCCCATTTGCAGATGACATGATCCTATATATCACACAGCCTAAAGCCTCTACAAAAAAACTCTTGGAGTTAATAAATGATTTCAGCAAAGTTAAAGGATACAAAATCAACACACAAAAATCAGTAGTATTTCTATACTCAAACAGTGAACATGCAGAAAAATAAACCAAGAAAGCTAGCCCATTTACAATAGCCCCCCCAAATGAAATACTTACGAATAAAGTTAACAAAGGACGTGAAAAATCTCTACAATGAGAACTACAAACCACTGCTGAGAGAAATTAAAGAGGACACCAGAAGATGGAGAGATATCCTGTGCCCTTGGAATGAATGAATTAACATTGTGAAAATGTCCATACTACCCAAAGTGATCTACAGATTCAATGCAATTCCCATCAAAATTCCAATCACATTTTTCTCAGAAATGGAAAAAACTATCCTAACATTTATATGGAATAACAGAAAACCATGAATAGCCAAAGCAATCCTGAGTAAAAAATAAAAATAAAGCCCAAGGCCTAACACTACCTGACTTTTTTTTTTCATCTTGTATATTTTATTTTTTATTTTTTTAATTGAATCAATTGATTATACATATTTTAGGGATTCAATGTTGATATATGTTGATCTAATCAATATTATTAGTATGTATATTGTTACAAATCATACTTATTCTTTATGCCCCTTGTCCAATCTCTCCCTATGCCTCTCGCCCTCCCCCCTCCCACCACTGATAACCCTAGATTTCTTCTCTCCCTCTGAAAGAGTAATGGTTACTCTGTTGATTTGTTGCCTATGTGATCTGTCCAAGGCTGAAAGGTGTGTTCAGGTCCCACAATATAATCGTAGAGCAGATGCACCTTCTGTCACTCTGGAACTGGCCTTGTGGAGAGAGACATCCTATTCTTTTTGTTGGTCTCTACTGGTGACTCTCCTTGTGTCTTTGCACTCCAGTGGCTGGCAGACCATCTTCATGGTTGTTGTAACATCTAGCCACTTTTGTGGCAGCTGGGGTGGCTGTGGTGGGCCACCTACTGGAGGTGATGTTTTTGGCATTCTCCTTGGTGCTGGTGGTGTACCTGGTTGTGGTGGGGGGTCTGGTCCCCAGCTCCAAGCCTTGGGCCCCAGGTGGGGCCCAAAGGTGCTGGTGGTGTGCCTGGGAGTGGGCAGGGTGTCTGGCCCCCAGCTCAGTGCCCCGGGCCCCCGGGGTGGGCCCTGAGGTGCTAGAACACTACTCGACTTTAAACTATATTACAAAGCAGTAGTAACCAAAACAGCATGGTAGTGGCATAAAAACCGACACACAGACCAATGGAACAGAATAGAGAATCCATCCATGCACCTACAGCCATCTGATCTTTGACAAAGGCATCAAGACTACACACTGGGGAAGAGACTGCCTCTTCAGTAAATGTTGCTGAGAAAATTGGACATTCATATGTAGGAGAATGAAACTAGACCCATACTTCTCATCATATACCAAAATCAACTCAAAATGGATTAAAGAATTAGATATACATCTTGAAACAATAAAACTCCTTAAAGAAAACTTAGGGGAAAAGTTCCAGGAAGTAGGATTGGCTACAGATTTTATGAATATGACTCCAAAAGCACTGGCAACCAAAGGAAAAATAAACAAATGGGATTATATCAAAATAAAACGCTTCTGCATAGCCAAAGAAACAATTAACAGAGGAAAAGACTATCAACAGAATGAGAGAAAATATTTGCAAAATATACATCTGACAAAGGATTAATATCCAGACTATACAAGGAACTCAAACAACTTAGCAAAAAACAAGTAACCCAATTAAAAAATGGGTAAAGGAGCTGAATAGGCATTTCTCAAAGGAAGATATAAGAATGACCAACAGACACATGAAAAAATGTTCAACATCACTCAGCATTCTGGAAATGCAAATCAAAACCACACTGAGATACCATCTCTCTCCAATTAGGGTGGCTATATCCAAAAGACTGAGAATGATAAATGTTGGCGAGGTTGTGGAGAAAATGAACCCTCATACACTGTTACTGGGACTACAAAATGGTGCAGCCTCTATGGAAAATGGTATGGAGGTTCCTCAAACAATTGCAGATAAATCTACCATATGACCCAGCTATTCCACTGTTGGGAATATACCCAGAGGAATGGAAATCATCATGTCGAAGGGATACCTGTACTCCAATGTTTATTGAAGCACTCTTTACAATAGCCAAGAGTTGGAACCAGCCCAAATGTCCATCATCAGATGAGTGGATAAATAAAATGTGGTATATCTACACAATGGAATACTACTCTGCTATAAAAAAGAATGAAATACTATCATTTGCAGCAACATGGATGGACTTAGAAAAAATTATATTAAGTGAAATAAGTCAGGCACTGAAAGAGAAATACCACATGTTCTCACTTATTTGTGGGAGCTAAAAATAAATAAATAAATAAATATGCAAACAAATGGTGGGGGGGAGAGGGGAAGAAGACACAAGAATCACAACAATTCCTTGAACTTGTTAAGACAAGTGAGCATATATGATGTTGATGTGGGGGTCGGGGAGGGGGGAAGGAGGAATTGGTAAAGGGACACAAAAATCAACTACACTGTATGTTGATAAATTAAAATAAAAAATAAATATATTTGTATTTTAGATAATGAATAATTTTTAGTATATGCATCTCAAATATTGCATGGGACATAGTAAAATATTATTTGTTGTTTATATGAAATTCTAGTTTAACTGGGTGTCTTAAATTTTTATTTGCTAAATCTGGCAACTCTATATGGAGGATTTGGGGGGGGTTGTTTTCTTGGGGGGATGCATTATGTGTACAGGGAGCTCTTCCTGAGAAGATGAAATCTGAGTTGAAACTTCATAGGACAAAGAGCCAGCCATTGAAATATCTGACTGTAGCATTCCAGACAGAAGTAAGAGCAAGTGCAAAGGCCCTGAGGCAAGAAGCAGCTTGACTAGGCCTGTTCAAAGACAGATGGAGACCACTCCAAATAGAATGGAGCAAGGTGGATTGGTTGGTATGAGATCGAATGTAACAAATGGGTAGGGTCCTGGTTAGGTCTGTCCTAAAGCCACAGTAAGAGTTTGAGTCTCCTTAAGTGAAATGGGAGCCAGGAGAGGGTTTTTAAGCCTTGATGCTGAAGCTGGAAAGTTAGATAGAGAGAGGAGCAAGAGGAAGAAATGTGGTTATTCGCAAGTGGGAAAACCATAGGTAGGCATGCACATGCACAAAAACAGCCACAGGAGACAAAGACAATTCCAGACAGGGAGCTCCACCCCCACAATGGGCCCCATTCGGTTGGACCAATGAGTTCCCACCAGCTAGGGCTCCAATCAACAGAGACTACACTCAGGGCTCAAACGATGACCAAAGCACATGAATCCAGCTAAGAAGACTTAACCGTGCCCCTGGAATATACATGTAGGGACTCTTGAACCACTTTCCTGCTTGAGCCCACTCCATCCTCTCTGGAGTGTATTCTCTCTTTGCTAAATCAAACTGTTGTTTGCTTTTCAATAAGTAAATAAATACATTGTTATTTAAACCACCTAGTCTGTTATTTCTGTTATAGCAGCTCAAACTAAGACAATGCCAGAACCTGATGATTACATTAGATTTAGTGACTTTATCTGGACACAGATGAGTCCCTTTGTCTAAAGAGGGGAGTCACATGTGAAGGGGAGGAACAAGAGGAATTCTAACACCACCGAAGATAGAAATAGGGACTGTGATTTGAATTAACAATTAGAAATAACAAGTTGTAGAGCTAGAGCTAGGGTCTGGTGCTCACAGACCCAGCCCTAGCTCTACAATTGGCATAGTCGGCAGGATTCTGAGCAGGTACAGGAGCCAGGAAGCCCTTGGAGAAGGAGGAAATGTGACTACTTTTGAACCTGTTGTGCCCCGGCACTTTCCTGTTGACCGGGATCTGCTTGCTGCTTGCTGTAATGCAAGGCAGCATAGACCAGGCACTGAAGTGGAAAGCCCTTTGGGAGGGGGAGGAAATGTGGCTGTCTTTGTGTGGTGCCCAGTGGCCACTTTTCTGCTGACCGGAGCCTGGCTGCTGCTCACTGTGCTGCAAACTGATCGAGAGCTGAAGAAGAAAGCAGAGTTGTTGGAAGCACGGACAATTATCCTGGAGGATGACGTGCAGCAACTGGAAGATATGAAGCAAAAAGCAGAGTTGTTGGAAGTGCAGATAAACGTCCTGGGTGATGACATGCAGAATCTGGCCACTCCAGCTTCTCACACCAGGGAAGATGATGAATCCAGTGGTGAGTTGAGGGAGATCATGCGTCCCCAGGTACGACCTGTTGTGCATCAGAAAATGAAGCACGAGCAGCCTGTGGGACCAGGTGGACAACCAGTGGGCAATCCACGGGTGACCCAATTTACCACCTATGTCCCATATACCCAGGTTGAGTTAGTTGACTTGGGGAGACAGTTTCAGCAGAAACAGGGGGTGTCCCTGGCTGCGTGGCTGTTGCAGTTATGGGACCTAGGGGTGGATAGTGTGATATGCTCTGGTGAGGAGATGGAAAAATTGGCCTCCATCACCATGTACCCGTCCCTGAGGCAGTGGCTGGAGAATAGCCACAGATATGCACCAGGGCCAGGTAATCACTCCTTAATGGAATGGGTGAGTGCAGCTGCCTGAACCATGTAGGCAAATGCTGGAGAACTGCCCAAGATTGTTAGTAAATGGCAAACATATGCTGAGTTCAAATAATTTGAGACCTGGGAATGTGGCAGTCCATGTTTAATGTGAACACTCTTGGCCCAGACAATGAAAATTTTACAGGCAGCATGAGAGACATAGTGCTGCAGAATGCCCCGTCAACATCCATTGGGTCACTGATGGCCATACTGGCCCCCCATACATTGGCCATCCTATACATGAGGTAACGACCATGATAGCCAGCTTGGGGGAAGTAGAGGATAGAAGACAAGCAAAAGGGGTCTGAAAGGTGGCTAAGACCAAACCCCCAAGAAATACTCGGGATTTTATCCTGAGGGGATCAAGCAAGACTAGCCATAAGCAGAAGTGGCTTGACTTGCTTGTAGCAGGGGTTGATAAAAAGAACATTGACTGGCAGCCAAATGTAGTTCTGTTTGTCTTGTGGCAGCAATTGCATCCTGAACAGCATTTCACTAAACGTCTGGAAACAGGTAGCAAGATATGTTCAGCGGATTCAAAAGACTTTTTGATTGCTCCTGAGGAGGGGGATGAAATGTTCAATTTTGAATAGGGGGCAGGCCAAGGTACTCGTCTTTTGGGGACAGGCAAGGACTGGAGGCCTCATGTTGAATTGGCAATGATGAAGCTGATGCACTGGCTGAGGTAGGTGGCTGGAGAGAGCTCCAGCAGCTGATGTAGCTGGGTGGCTACATTGGAGAATGCAGCATGCTGGTTGCAAGACCGGGTGGTCAGTGGCTCTCTGGGTGCCACATAAACCTGAAAAAAAATGCCCCTGATGGGCAGATGTATTTCTGATGAGCAGATGGGTGCCCCTGATGGGCAGATAACTCATGTGAGAGTGCCCCTGACACAGTGGCAGGTGGATCTTGTGGGACCACTGCCAAAGTCAGAGAGTTACTGGTCTTCTGTTTGTATGGCCTTGTGGGGCCCCAAACCAGGTAAAATACTTATTCCTGCAACCATTCTTTCTCAGGATGGCAAACTGGTGTGTATCTTATCAGAGGGGCGAGAACTTCCCCTATTGATACCAATAACCCTTCTGTCTATTCGCCCATAGTGTGCTGGCTGCAGGCACTGCACCAGAGTCAACTGGGTACATACATACATTGGTGTAATCATCTACTGAATATGCACTGAACTTCACATCAGTATGACTACAAGATTCCCATGGAAAATCACACCAATGTTGACTACTAACTGGACATGTGCAGCTAAAGGACAGAAGTACAGGACAAGCCTTAAGGACAAGTCTTAAGACATATCAAACAGACAATAGGTTGTATAAATAAAAGGGTCATTTTTCCTCACTAAGGGAACATCATGGAAGATTTTTAACATGTAAATTGTACGGCAAGGGACCCTAAAGGGGTGGATTGTAGGGAAAATAGGATAATTTAATCAGGCTCCCTCGACATTTCTTGTAAACAAGTTGTGTGGGTGGAGTTAGTGCGTATGTGTGCCAGTGTATCTTTTTAGTTTTGTTGCTATTGTGTGCTCTACAGTTTGTGAAGCAGAACTGTCCAGGAGAGCTCACGCCTAAAAATAGAGCATGTTTACTCTGCTGGCAGCTGCTCAGTTTTTCTTTGGACTTTGCTAGTAGCAGTCGAATTTCAGAGTTTCTCTTTGTACTGCCTAGCTCCTAGATGTGTGTGTGTGCTGAATAGAGACTATTCCTTCTTCAACCAAGACTCCAAGGACCTTTTTGCCATTTACCTAGATCATATACCTGCATGTGAAGGGTTTGTGAACAGGCTTGAGGGGTCTGTGAGCACCAGACCCAGCCCTAGCTCTACACACATTGAGTTAGCCTCTACCATGAAGTGAATGAAAACAAGTCCCTTCCCAGCAGGCAAATCCTATACCACTTGCCTTAAGCTGATCCCCTCTACTCCCTAGACCTCCAGAGAGAGAGAGAGCTCCTGCCTCTTTGAGGTAGGCTGGGCATCTGGGATCATCAGCAAGATCTTGTGGAATAGCCACTGGTGCCACTGTCAGGATATTCAAAGTCAGGCAACTGGCACTGAAAGAATAAAAGCAGTCCAGCCCCTATTGACTGCCTTCCCAGACCTTTCCACTGCCCCCATACTCCATATTCTCCCTTTCTTCTCTTCCACTTTGGGAGTCATAGAGGGCAACTGACCAACTCTTCTTAAAGCAAGAAAAGTGTCAGCCTTCAGCTCATGCTCCACTATGGTTCTGAACCTTCTCTCTCTCACTCTGTGATAAAGGATCTTCTTCCTCTGAGGCTCTTGCCCCATTTAGCTTTGTTAACTTCAGACTTTCTCATCCAATCGTGTATTATTAACTAATCAGTTATTTCCCTTCACTTTTTCAAGACTGACATTAGGCCACTCTACCACACTTGCTGATATCTGGGGAGGTTTCAGCATTTGAACTTTCCATGCCCTGTCCAACAACCCACCTTCACAATTCCTTATCTCAACCTCGGCTGTCCGTCCTTTGATAACTGTCAGCCAAAATCATTTAAATCTATAAAAGAGAGGCAAGAGAGTAATATCTAGAAGAATGTGAGTAAAAGTTTATGTATATTTTTTTAAATGGGAGAAATTTGAGGAATTGAAGTAACTTTTCTGTTTCTTTGGAGTGAAGGGGATGGGTGCAGATGAAGATAGAGTTGTGACTTTAGAAGGCAGAAAATAAAGGAGTACTGCAAATGATTTTTATTCTCTGTGAAACAAGAGATAAGATCATCTCAGAGTGAGGGAGAAAATAGTGGATTCGAGGTTTGTGGGGAGTGGCAACATTTTTAAATAGTCATTAAAGAGTATGAGAGAGTGCTCTGTCAGAGAACTACTGTCTAATCTCCAGCAGAGTGGGGGCCCATTTCATGGAGGGGTACCGATCGGCTGTAGTAAGTGACTGTCTTCAGCAGGCACATCTTTGCTGTTAAGGCCTTCTGCTGATTGGATGACGCCCACCCACATCATAGAGGATAATCTGCTTTATCCAAAGTATACTTATTTCAATTTTAATCACATCTAAGAAATACTCTCACAGCAACATTTAGACTGGTGTTTGACCAAACTACTGGGCACCATAACTTAGCCAACTTGATACATATAATTAGTCATCACAAATGGCGATAGAAGGAGAAGGGATTATGGTCAGAAAGTTGATGTTTAAATTGGTGGACATGAAGGCAGAGCAGTATGACAGAATCCATGGAATGATCACTGATGTGGATAAGTAGGAGGTCAGGGATCTAAGAGTCCAGCATAAGACTGGACTCACCCACTTGGACAATGAAGTCATCTAGGATGATGTCAGGTGAGACAGAGAGAGAAAATGTGAACCATGAGCTAAAGTTTTTACTAAATGATGAGTTATGATCAGGAGGAAGAGAAATGACTAAGAAAGAGGAGAAAGGATGGTATAGGCAGATGACATAAACCCCAGTGGAGAGGCTTCTAACCTCCTGCTCTTTGTGACCTTAAGTAAAACTTTACTATCTGTGCACCTGTGCTTCTTTATTTCTCAATCAGAAATTCCAATCCTACTTTAATATTCAAAGGCTGTTGTGGGAGTTAAGTATAGTAGCAAATGGGAAAGTGGTTTGAAAAAGGCAACAAAACCAGTTAGAGAGAAGATAAGGGTTTCTTAATAATGATGGTTATTAAGCACTGGAGTATGTCTCCAAACAAAGTTAGGGAATTTCTGGTTGTGATTTAAAGGAGCTGTGGGTAGTCAGCTTCTACCACGGCCCCAAATAATCCCTACCTCCTGGTATTTATATTTATACCAGGACCCTTTTTATATTTATATATAAATATTTATATATTTTTATATTTATACCAGGGACCTACAGAAGGACCCTTCCACATTTAATAGAGCTGACTTGTACAACAAATAGAATGTGACAAAAGTGATGGTATGTGACTTCCAAGACTAGGTTCCTCTTTGCTTTTGGATCACTTACTCTGGTAAGTGGCCAGTTTCCATGTCAAAAGGATACTCAAGCCTGAGGATACTCAAGCATAGGCCCCTATGGAGGTGCCTGTGTACAAGGAACTGAGGCCTCCTGCCAACAGCCATGTGAGTGAGCCATGTTGGAAGCAAATCTTCTAGTCTCTGTTAAGCTTTCAGACAACTGCAGCCCCAGCCCATATCTTGACTGCAAGGTGAAAGACGCTGAGCCAAGAACACCCACCTAAGCTGCTCCTGATTTCCTGACCCACAGAAGTTGTGAGTAAAAAAAAGTTTATTTTTTTAAGCTATTAAGCTTTAGGGTAATTTATGTGACAATAAATAAATGAGGTATTTATTTCAATTGAATCTTAAACCTCTCCTTTATTCATACTTCCTACCTGTACATAAAAGGAAGTAGGTATTTTAAAATGCATACCGACAGAAGTCAGGAGGTATTTCTCTCTGTCATGAGGCACTGAGTGAGCCTCTTTTGCTCCTCAGACTTTGCCTTGTCCCAGGGGTGCCCTGATGCTCTCAAGGCCTTGTCTAGCTGCCAGCTCTATTAGCAACCTCTTGAGGGAGATAGTTGGCTTACAAAACACTCATGATCTTACTATAATGCCAAATTAAAATTCAACAGAATAATTTCATTGACCGAATTTTTATAAAACTATTTTTCAGAGAGAAAGCCAAATAGAACAAGGCCAGGGAAATGTAGCTAGAGTGTAGGCATCAGGTCCGGAGGCAGAAAGAATGGCCAAAAAGAACTGGCGAGGATGTAGGGAATTCACTAATTCTCAATTCAATCTTTATAAAGAGGTTTCTCATGACATGCACCAAAATTGTGTTGCATACAGTTCATGACATACTTGATTATGTATTTATGTTCCTGTTCCTCCTAGACTTGCTTGCTTTATAAATAATATTACATTTTACTAAATTAAATTTTTGGAGTTTCTTCTATGACTATTTCTCTCCAATAACTAAATGATTTGAAAATTGAAAAAAGTATATAGCAGAATAGGTTATCTAGTATTTTCAATACCTATAATATTCACACAGAGAATTTTCAGCTATGATTAAATTCATCAACTTCTCCCATTTTCCCATTTTAAAAAGTAGGAGATTCAGCCATATTAAGTCAATTAATTGGTGTGATGTTTATTTGATCCTTTGACCTAGGTTTCCATAGACTCCCATTGGCTTTAACTTTTCGTGGGACACTCTTGCAATGGAGCTGATCTGGTTAAGGTAACTTAATGTAGCTCGTTAGTATTCCTAAGAAAGTACCAGGCCCACATCATTCTGTATTACATCTTCTAGTGATAGCTTAGGTTGTTCTTTTCCCAATCCATCTCTCACTCCTCCTCTTGACACAAAACATATACACACATCACTAATCTTCTACACAATGTATCCCAAACTTAGGGGAAATGAGGCTTCTGTCTAATTTGTTCTTAGGGTTGTGCAACCATTTGCTCTTGTCAAATATTGCTATTAACTGATTATATTGGACATGTCTTATGTGCTTCTAGGCCCTCAGCCACCTGCCCCGCCTGTCACTGCTCCTTCCTACCAAACCATTCAGACTCCATATTTCCCACTGACTGGGGCTGGCCAGTTTCTTGCCTGCGATGCTGGGCCCTGCTCCTTGTCAGCTTCTGTGCAGTCAGGCTAACAAGGTGCATGTCTGGTCTCTGTCTCCTCTTCTCACTTATACACTTTAATGAGATGCCCCACCACAGGCATGGGAGCTAGACAAGGGAGCCAGATTTCACAACTGGAAAATCAGGGTGGGGGGACAGGGTTGGGGGGTGGTTATCTACTTGCAGATGAAAGTTGACCAGTGGGAAACAGGTGGTGGCTGGGAGCCTACTGATAAATTTACTCTCCTTTCTCCCTCCATGGACTAGGCTGAGCACAGCTCTGGATCTGCCTTGCATGCAGTGCAGATGCCCCTGCAAGGTCACCTGCTTTGCTTCTTCTAGGCTCCCTACAAGGCTGTGGCTAGAGAAGACAAGCATTATCCTGCACTGCTTCCCCTCTTTCCCTGCCTCGGTGCCCTTTATGCTCTCTCTATCCAGGGATTTTACCTCCCCAATAAAGACTCAGCTCTTAAATCTTGCCTCAGCCTTTGTTTTCTAGGAAACCTGGGCTAAACCACTAATTAATTCTTCCAGTTTTGTTTGTCTTTTTAACAGTAACACATGTATACTCTTTTTCTGTCTTTCTGCTTGAAATCCATGTGTGGCATATGTAGATCTATCTACTCATGGGGGTCTATAGTCAGGTTTTATCAATGCTTACAAACATACAAGGGTACATCAAAAAGTTTGTGGAAAAATATAATTAAAAGTATTAAGGTCCAGTTTCATTTTTCTGCATATGGATGTCCAATTTTCCTAGCACCATTTATTGAAGAGGCAGTCTTTTCCCCAATGTATGTTCTTGCTGCCTTTGTCAAAGATCAGGTGGCTGTAAGTATGTGGGTTGATTCCCAGGTTTTCTATTCTGTTCTGTTAATCCAAGTGTCTTTTTTTATGCTGTTTTGGTTATAATAGCTTTGTAATATAATTTGAAGTCAGGTGTTATGCCTCCAGCTTTATTTATTTATTTTTTGCTCAGGATTGCTTTGGCTATTTGGGGTTTTTTGTCATTCCACATGAATGGTAGGATTGCTTTTTCTATTTTCTATGAAGAATGTCATTGTTTTGGGGACTGTCATTTGCTTTGGGTAGAATGGATAATTTCACAATGTTAATTCTTCCCATCTAAGAGCATGGTATGTCTTTCCACCTTTTTGTGTCCTCTTTAATTTCTTTCAGTAGTGATTTGCAGTTTCATTGTAGAAATCTTTCACCTCCTTGGTTAAATTGATACATAGGTTTTTTTTTTTCCCACAGCTATTATGAATGGACTTGCTGTCTTGATTTCATTTTCTGCTAGTTTGTTACCATAGTTTAACAACACTATTGATTATTGGGTGTTGATTTTGTATCCTGTAACATTACTGAAATTGTTAATCAGCTCTAAGAGTTTTTTGGTAGAGTCTATTGGTTTTTCTATATATCAGATCATGTCATCTGTAAACAAGGACATTTTGATTTCATCCTCTCCAGTCTGGATGCCCTTTACTTCTCTTGCCTGATTGCTCTGGCTAGTACTTCCAGTACTATGTTAAATAGGAATGGTGAGAGTGGACATCTTTGTCTTGTTTCTGTTCTTAAAGGAAAAGTTTTCAGCTTTTCCCTATTCAGGATGATATTGGTGATTGGTTTGTCATAAATGGCTTTTATTGTACTGAGATAATTTCCTTCTGTACCTAATTTGCTGACAGTCTTTATCATGAAGGGATGTTGAGTTTTATCAAATGCCTTTTCTGCATCAATTGAGATAATCATATGGTTTTTGTCCTTGGTTTTGTTGATGTGGTGTATCACATCAACATTGACTTGCATATGTTGAACCAACCTTGCATCCCTGGGATGAATCCTGCTTGATCATGCATATGCAGAAAAATGAAACTGGACCGGTACCTCTCACCATACACCAAAATCAACTCAAAATGGATTAAAGACTTAAATATAAGACTTGAAACCATAAAACTACTAAAGGAAAACATAAGGGAAACACTCCAGGAAGTAGGACTGGGCATAGACTTTATGAATAAAACCCCAAGAGCACAAGCACTTCCATGTTTACCACAGCTCTATTTACAAGTTGAAATCAACCAAAATGTCCATCAATGGATGAATGAATAAGGAAAATGTGGTGTATATACACAATGGAATACTACTCTGCCATAAAAAGAATGAAATTCTACCAATCACAACGGCATGAATGAACTTAGAGAAAATTATGTTAAGTAAAATAAGCCAGGCAGAGAAAGAGAAACACCACATATCCTCCCTCATAAGTGGGAGTTAAAAAATAAAAAATAAAAAAAAACAAATTTTAAAAAGAAAGATACAACAATCACAATATTTCATTGAAATTTCAAAAGGAGAGAACAGAACTGAGGCTACCAGAGGTGGGAATGGTGGGGGGGTCAGCAAGAAATTGGTAAAGGGCCACAAAAAAAGGTTACAATGTGTAATGTTGAATATACTATTTGTTTTTATTTGAGCATCACATATTGCACACAGGTATTGATATTCAACACTGTACTCCACAGATATGTACAATCAATTATGTTTCAATTAAAAAAAGAGGGTAGAAACTGCTATGAAGAAGACCCTCAGTGCCTACAACAGTGCCTAGCACACAGAAGTACTCAATAAGTGTTTGTTAAGTGAAACAATGAATCAAAGAATCCACTGATTGATTGATCGATCAATAGCACATATTAGATAGCAACTTTCCAGTGTGTCAGTATTGACTCATTTAGTTCAATTTTGAGGAAAAGTAAGATAATGTGTGTCTTTAGAAGATTTACATGGTGATTGAGTGTATAAATACAGTGAAAATTATCAAATTCATAGGGAAATGAGACCTTTATCATTAAGTAGGGACCAAGAATCTACTATGTACCTACCCCAAATGAAAACTGGGGAGATACAAGTAAATGTAAGATACAGATGTTCTCTTCACAAGGCTTATTTTTCTTAAGAAAATTGCTATTGTCATATGAAATAATTAGAGACCATTAAGTACTCAATCATGTCAGGTTTGACGGTAACTGCATTAGCAGTTCAGGGACAAGAAAGGAAGCATATGTTAGACCCCTAGCTAAGGCTTTCCAACTCAAGAGACCTTTGACAACTGACTTAACCTTTTCCTAGTCTAGTCTCAATCCTCACTTATGAAGTTGGGATAATCTCCTAGGAATTACTGAGAGAATTAAATGATACAATGCAAGTAATTGCCTAGCACCCTGGAATTGCTCAACAAATATTCATGGTTGTAATATTTTCTTATTATTCTAATTTTCAAGAACCTACATAGGGATACTTTTATAGAGAAGATAGGAATTGAAGAATAAATAGATTTTGAGGCAAGAGGAGAAAGTAGAGGAGGAGGAAATGAAGGAAAAACAAGCCCCAAAACACGGAGACAGAGATGCACACAGTACGCTGAGGAGCACTGGCCCTCTGAAGGTGGGGTGCGGTGTAGAGCAGGGAGGGGAAGGTATGTGGCCAGATTATGTCAGAGGGAGCTTGGACTTTAAATACAGCTCTCATTGCAGGGTTTTGAAGATCTTGGGGATGGAGAAAAGAGGGGAGAGAAAACAGGTAGATAAAGGGAAGGAAGAAGGAAAGACAGGAAAGTTGAGAAGCACAAGTAAAGCCTGGCTATTGGCCATAAATAGCCTCTCATGTGTGATATTCTCTTAGAATTTATTTAAAGCATTAAGATGAGAGGACAGTTCAGAGCACTGGATTAATTTCCTTTTCTCTCTCTCCCTCTCTTTCTCTCGCCCTTTTATTAAGAAAATAAAAGAGACTTTGAAATATTAAGAGATAGTGGGATTAGAACCTTTTCCTGCCAGCCCCAGTCTTTCCTCCCCTATTAATTTCCACTTGATTAGAATTCTTTTTGAAGTATTTAAATATGGACAATGGAAAATAGAAGGGTGAGTTATTGAATATCAGTTAGATAGTATTAATATAATCATGGCTTCCATTCTTCATATAGACACTTCATCTATATGTATAGTTTCCATTAGGAATAAAGTAGACACCCCCTCTCCCCTACCCCAAGTAATTATGATTTTTTAAAACTATAATGAAACTCTTAAAAGTTAATAGCCGATTTGTAAATCCTCAGCTTAAATTTTTAATTTAAAAAAAATAAGTTTAGAACTCTAGAAAATTGGGAGGTTTTTTTCTTACTTGCCTTTTTTTTTTTAAAGACATGACAGTCTTCCCTAACACGAAATGCTTGAATCGGTGAGGGCCCTAACACATGCACACTTTTGAAAAGAACCATGGCTCTTTGGGTGGAAACTACGGAATTCTGAGAAACCCTCTTCATTTAGGGACTACCTGGCGAGGGGATGATATTAGTATTCAAAAGTTCTTCAGGAACACACAGAAAATGTCTCCATGGGAAAAGCAGCTGCTAAGTCTTCTTTTAATAACACAGGCCTCACCACTGTCTAGTACTGACGCTGGCTTTCATGCTGAAGGTTTGATCTAAAGACCACTGAGAAATGACACAGGGATCTCAGAGTCTATTTGATACATGGATCTGGGGCTTTCTGAGATGATCATCATGGAATTCTTGGGGTTTTCTAGCATGAACGACCTGTAATAATAAGTTCTTTGGTAAACAGCAACTCATAGATCTTTTGTGAAAACCTAGAAATGTCTTTGAACTTGTGTCTTATCTTTTCACATTAGTATTAACTACTCAGGGTCCCAAATATTTAACTGATTTATAAGCAAGAAATTCTTTACAAATCCTTCTACCCCAAAACAAACTGTGCTGATAAATTCTGTTATTTTATCCATTGTGCCACTGGCCCCATGCTCTTCTCCCACAACCAGGCACACCACGCCAATGCCTCGGGCCCTGCCTGGTGACCTGAGGCATGGAGAAGGGGTCTGGACCTCTCTCCCACAACCAGGAACACTGCGCCAGTGCCTCGGGGCCCACCCGAGGACCCAAGGTATGGAGCCAGGAACTGACCCTCCTCCCACAACAAGGCACACCATGCCAGCACCTCGGGGCCCACCCGGGGATCCGAGGCAAGGAGAAGGGGACCGGACCTCTCTCCCACAAGCATGCACACCATGCCAGCACTTCGGGGCCTGTCCAGTCCAGAGGCATGCAGAAGGGGACTGGACCTCTCTCCCACAACCAGGCACACTGCGCCAGTGCCTTGGGGCCCACCTGGGGACCTGAGGCATGGAGAAGAGGACCAGACCTCTCTCCCACAACCAGGCACACCAAGCCAGTGCCCCAAGTCCCGCCCAGTGACCTGAGGTATGGAGCCAGGGACTGGACCCTCCTCCCACACCAGGCACAAAACGCCACACCTTGGGGCCCACCTGGGTACCCGAGGCTTGGAGAAGGACCAGACCCTCCTCCCACAACCAGGCACATGGTGCCAGCACCTTGGGGCCTTCCCAGAGACCCGGGGTATGGAGAAGGGGACCAGACCACCCTCCCTCAACCAGGCACACTGCGCCAGCACCTCAGGGCCCACCCAGGGACCTGGGACAAGGAGAAGGGGACCGGACCCCTCTCCCACAACCAGGCACATGGCGCCAGGGCCTTGGGGCCTGCCCAGGGACCAGAGGCATGGAGAAGGGGACCAAACACACCCCACAACCAGGCATACTGCCAGTGCCAAAGAGCATACCAAAAACAGCACCTCCACATGGGTGGCCCACCACAGCCACCACAATAACCATGGCTGCCGCAAAAGCAGCTAGATGCCACAACGACCACACAGATGGTCCACCAGCCACTGGAGTGAGTTCACACAAGAAGAGTCACAAGCAGAGATAAAGAAGAGAAAAGGATGTCTCTTTCCACAAAGCCCATTCCAGAGTGACAGAAGAAGCATCTGCTCTATGATAATATTGGGGGACCCGATCACATTTCTCAGCATTGAACAGATCATCTAGGCAACAAATTAACAGAGTAACCATTACTCTTTCAGAAGGAGAGAAGAAATCTGGGGCAATTAGAGGGGGGAGGGGGAGGGAATGGGAGAAGGAGAGAGATTGGACAAGGGGCATAAAGAATAATTACGATTTGCAACAATATATGTATGCTATTAATATTGATTTAATCAACATATCTCAATGTTCAACCCCCAAAATATGTATAATCGATTTTGATTCGATAAATAAAATAAATTTTAAAAAATAAAAATAAAGGTAAAGATTTAGATGATCAGAAAAATAAATAAATAAATTCTGTTATTTTAAACATGTGTATTTCCTTGGCACATAAGAAAACTGAGTCTCTGCCACCAGTGTGGGAAAGAACATAGACACGGCTTATGCTGGAAGAGTTCAGACTCCTTAGGAATGTTATAAACAGGGATGAAGTACAAACTAAGGGGTGAGACGGAGAACCAAGGCATGAAAACAGATACAAAATGAGAAATTCACCAAAAGCTCACTATGTCAAACTAATTAGGAGCATGCCAGTCTGAACATGTGAGAAGTTTGACTCCCATTCAGCCCTTAGCATTTTAGAGGTGTAAACCGTAAGTCCTTCATGAGTCCCGCACCTTTCCACAAAAGTAAATACTGCTGCACCAGAGAATTAGTCCTGTAACTACATAGGTGACATGAATGAAGAACCTCAAAGTCACAAAGAAAGGTAGAGGTGAGCAAGTGGCTACGTCAGTGCCTGGCTCCTCCGCCCCAGCCTGCGGCCCCCGATTCACATCTGTGCCTCAGAAAAGACTTTCTGCATCTTTGGGTCATTGTTAAAATACCAAATTCCTGCATGTTAAGCCTGTGCCTGTGAATGTCATGGGTGTCTGATCTACAAATTATGATTAAGAGAAGTCCATGGTGTTGTTCAGACACACGCATCAGGCTGCACCCTTTGAGGATGACAAGGCCAGTGCAATGTCCTCAGCACCCCTCACACTCCTGCTAAAGCGCAGACTATCGATTTATGAACATGTTTTATGTTTCAAGTCTGTGCTTCCTGAGCAACAAAACAACAAAATAGTGAAATGTTACCAAACAATGAGCAGTAGTGCTAGAGAATGCTTCGAATTAGAATCACCTGGAACATTTCAGTCTCACACTCACCCTGTTTCTGCATCCAAGTGGGTTGGATGTTATGCTGAGCTTATGGCACAAAATGGCAAAATACCTTCTCAGGACCTTCTTCATTCCACTGGACCAGTAGTTAGCACTCTCAGCCCTTCCGGGAAGGTGCTAGCAGGGTGTGTGTCCTGTGCTATAGCACAGGGCCCCATGCTCACAAGGGCCCTGAGCTTGGTCCTAACGCTCCACTGACACTACCTTAAAATTCCTAAAATTTTTTGAACAAGGGACCCCACATCTTCATTTTGCATCAAGCCCCATAAATTATATAGCTGGCCCAGGCTATAGGGGTTTTTTTGTTTTGGTTTTTGGTTTTTGCCTAATTCACCTGGGATTTCTTCCCTGTTGGCCCAGATTCCTGAGTTTAAACCATAGGAATTCTATTCTCAGTCTCTGTTCCCACATTCTTTCTTCAAGTGAGGCTATACATACAGGGCAGCACTCAGTGTATTAATGCCCATCACTCTCCTTAGAATCCTGTTGCTCTTTTCTGTAGCTAGAAATCTCTAATCCTGGATGCCTGCTTGGCTATTGCCTACTGGCCACACCAGAAATGAGGGTTTGAAAGTCCTGCTGGATCTTTGTGCAACCCAGGAGGGCTGTTTGCCATGGCCATCCACTTAGCACCATAAGCTGTCTTAGAGCAAGAAGCCTGGCTGGCCTCCTGGACATGGCAATCAGCATGGACTGGATCAGAGGGATGTAGCCCAAAAGGACCTTAGGCTCCATCTCATCAAATCTTCAGAAGAGAAGAGGAAATGATAGCCCTGGGATATGAAAGAATTTGTCCAAGGTTGATACTGGTGATTTACAGTGAGGACTGGAAATTGAGCTTCCTGGCTTCTAGGTATCCTCTAATTTCTCATGCTTCCTCATCACCATGTTGGAGTCTCAGCTGTATGAAGCAGGCCTGATGTTACTTCACTGCTAATGGGGAGCAGGTCAGAAACCACAGTACTGTCAGATCCAATGCACTGTGTTCTGGGCAAGTATTCATGGAGTATTAGTCTGTTTTGTGTTGCTATAACAGAAATACCTGAGACTGGGTAATTTCTAAAGAACAGGGGTTTATTTGGCTTACGATTCTGGGATGGCTACATCTGGCACGGGCCTCAGGCTGCTTCTACTCATGACAGACAATGGCAGGCAGCCGGTGGGTACAAGCAGATCACACGGCAAGAAGAAGCAAGAGAGAGAGAGGGATGGTGCCAGGGTCTTCTAAACAACCAGCTCTCGTGGGAACTGAGCAAGAACCCACTCACTACCCCTCTTCCCCCAGGGAGAGCATTAATCCATTCATGAGGGGTCTGCCCCCATGACTCAAATAGCTTCCAGCACTGCCACATTGGGTATCAGATTTCCGCATGAGTTTTGGGGGGACAATACATCCAAACTCTATCACATGGGGATTCAAAACAGGACCTGGAAGCTAGAATCAGAGTCTGTACGGGTACCTTCACTTTCTAATGCAGCAGTGTCAGGCTGGGTCACAGACCCTTCAAACCCATCCTATGCAGTCTGGGTCACAGACCCCTAATATGCATACTGGGTCATAGACCCATCATATGCTTTGCAGACTAGGTAACAGACCCCTCATATGCTGGTTGTGAGCAAGGTAACTGGAGAAAGATTCTGGGAACCACAGGCAAGGTTGACATGCTTTATTCAGATATGAGCTCAGCCCCCCAGCAGATCAGATCCATTGTCTTTTATACTAGAGTCAGATAACCAAGGAACACGTGAGTGTGAGTCAGATAGCCAAGGAGTAACTGGGTGCATATTTACAACAGGCATTCTGAGTTATGCTCAGCCATATGAGGTGAGGGAGCCTGACCAGTCTGTCTCCGTTTTCCTTACACTCCACCCCTTCAGGTTCCCTCACTGTACAATCTATGCATCCAGAGTGTTCCATGACGTTTCCTTAGTGAGGATAGCTGACCTTGGCATTCATAAACCACAGCAGCAATATAGGCTGTAGCAACATGCTACTAAGACACAGGCTCCCCCACCCAGTATGGTCAATAACCCCCTCCATGAAGAGGACATATTGGCCCACTGTTCCTGGAGGGGATCCCCTGTCAATTTTTGCTCCTCTACTACTTCTACTGGTCCTAAGCCAGTTTGTAATGCATTTGATAGAGGGCTTGTAGATACAGTACTCCTTTGTCCTATATATGCTCCCCATTTGGACAGAATGGGAGTTTGAGCTACACCTGTTCTGGGGGCAGTTGCCCACATGTGCAACCAACCCAATATGGGGTATGTCGTCCATACTCGGACTTCGGCAGTTCCCGTTATAGCCTCAGTGGCCATCAGGGCATAATCCAAAGCTGTTAACTGTTTCTCTATCAGAGAGTAACACATTTCAGTGCCCTTCCAGAGCTGGGACCAAAATCCTAAAGGTGTTCAGAATCGGTCCTGTCTTTGCCATAAACCCCATCCTGACCCTTCTTGGGTTATATGCACATCCAGTTCAAAAGGCCTAGTGGGATCAGTCACTTATAAGGCTTGCACTTGCTGTATTGACCTCTTTGTAGCCTGGTAAGCCCATTCTACTTCCTCAGTCCAATCCCAGGGGGCTCCTTTCTTTGTTAGAACATACAGCAGGTAGGCCATTTGAGCCACATGGGGTACACAAGCCCTCCAATACCCCAGAAGTCCTAAATATGCCTGCAGCTGAACTACTGTTGTGAGCTGAGGGTATGCTTGCATTTTGTCTACAATAGCTTCCAGGATGACTCACATCTTACCTGACCAGACAGCTCCCAAGAATGTGACTGACAGCCCAGGTCCTTGTACTTTGGTTGTGTTCATGGCCCACCCACACCACTCCAAACAACTGGACAGTGTTGGGGCTGCCTGGGTTAAATCTGCAAGAGAATCAGAGGTTAGTAAAATATCATCTATGTAATGAAACATTGTAACCATGCTGGGCCTATTCCACTTGGCCACGTCCCCAGCCACTAGACCATGACAAATGGTTGGGCTATGCAAGTATCCTCGGGGTAATACCTGAAAAGTCCATTGTCTTCTGCCCCAGGTGAAGTCAAATTGATCTTGGCTATCAGCCAAGATCAGGATAGAGAAAAAACACTTGCCTGTTCCAGTACATAATGATAAGTTCTTAGCTGAGTTGTCAGCTCATCCATTAAGTTGTGAACTGAAGGCCCAGCTGCATGCGAAGGAGGCACTATTCTGTTCAGTTCTCATTAGTCCACAATCATCCTCCAGGTACCAACAAGTTTTTTCACTGGCCATACTGGGGCATTAAATGGGCTATGTGCTGGATGAATAATGCCTACTTTCTCTAACTCCAATATTGTGTCACCTGTCTCTGCATGTCCTCCTGGTAGGCGATACTGCTTCACATCGACTGCATGTCTTGGCTTGGGTAACACCTGTGGGTTGTGTTTAGCATATCCCCATAACACAGGCTTTACTGTCCATATTTGCAGCCAAAATTCTCCAACTGTTGTTTGCAGGCATAACCCATAAAGTACATCTATACCAAAGATGTGTTCAGCTGCTGGGGATACATACACAGTATATACACGGGGGGGGGGGCAATTGTCCTATGTTCAATGGCAACGACACATCTTTGACTCTACTAGTATGTCCTCCATAGCCATCTACACGAACTGTGGTCCCTAGAAACTTATCTGGATTGCCATGTATCGGGCTATGTTCTGCGCCAGTATCCACCAACACCAATACATGCTGCACATTTGTCTCTGACCAATGCCTGCCCCCAAAAGGCGAGCACCTCAGCCTGCTCCCTAATTGAAATGGAACAGCCATCTGCCTCCACAGAAGTAGTCAAAAAATCTTTTAGATTCGCTGCACACATTTTACCACCCACTTCCACTGGAGGCTTGGTGAAACACTGCTCAGGGTGCAGTTTCCACCACAATGTGAACAGGACAGCATTCGGCTGCTGGTCAGTTTTCTCCCTGTTGACCCCTGCCATGAGCAAGTCAAACCACATCTGCATATGGCTGGTCTTGCTCAGTCCCTTCTGGATAACATCCTGAGCATTTCCTGGGGGTGTGGTCTTCACCACATTTCAGACCCCTTTTGCTTGTCTCCTCTCCTCCACTTCATGTATAGGATGACCGACATATGGGGCCAGTATGGCCATCAGTGACCCAAGGATGTTGACGGAGCATTTTACAGCACTATGTCTCTCACACTGCCTGTAAAACATTCATCGTCCGGGCCACGGGTGTTCACATCAAACATGGACTGTTGCATCCCCAGCTCCTGAATTATTTGAAACAACTCGGCATATGTTTGCCATTTACTCACAGTTTCGGGCAGTTCTCCAGCATTTGTCCACACAGTTCAGACAGCTGCAATCACCCAGTTCATTACGGAGTGGCTACCATGCCCCTGTGCATATATGTGGCTATTCTGTAACTGCTGCCACGGGGAGAGGTGCGTGTAATGGAGGCTAACTTTTCTACCTCTTCACCAGAGCACATCACACTATGCACACCTAGGTCCCACAACCATAGGAGCCAAGCAGCTAGGGATTCTCCCTGTTTCTGTCAAAACTGTTTCCTCAAATCAACCAACTCGGCCTGGGTGTATGGAGTATAAATAGTGAATTGGGTCACTTGTGGGTTGCTCACTGGTTGTCCACCCGATCCCATAGGCTGCTTGTGCTTCATTTTCTGATGAATAGGTAGTGCCAGGAGGTGCACGGTCTCCCCAGCTCACCACTGGGTTCATCAGCGTACCTGGTATTGAAAGCAGAGGTGACCTGTTGCTATACTTCAGCCTCCAGAGCACGTACCTGCACTTCCAACAAGTCTGCCTTTTGTTTCAAATCTCAAAGTCACACCACTTCGTGAAGTGCCTGGTCCATGTTGGTTCACAGTACAGTGAGCGACAGCCATTCCCTTGGTCAACAGGAAAGCAGTTGCCGGGTACCACATACTCGAGAGTAGCCACATTTCCTCCCCCTTCCAAGGGACTAATGGCTCCCTTACTTGCTTGGATTCCTGCTGACAACTATGCCAATTATTAGGTTGGGTCACAGACCCTTCAAACTCGTCCTGTGCGGACTGGGTCACAGATCCTTCATATGCAGACTGGGTCACAGACCCCTCATATGCAGGTTGCGAACTTGGTAATTGGAAAAAGATTCTGGGAGCCATTGACAAGGCTGACATGCTTTATTCAGATGCCAGCTCAGCCCCCCAGCAGATCAGAGCCATTGTCTTTTATGCTAGAGTCAGATAACCAAGGAACACATGGGTGTGAGTCGGATAGCCAAGGAACACTTGGGTGCACGTGTGCAGTTAACATATTTACAACAGGTATGTTGAGTTACATTCAGCCAGGTATGAGGTGAGGGAGCCTGACCAGTTTGTCTCCATTTTCCTCACAAACAGGTTCCAGGCATTACCTAAAGTTATGGAGACAGTTCTCGAGGCAGATGGCTTCTCTCTGAGAGCCCATGGCGAAGAACAGATCTTTTCAGCCTTCAAGACCCAGCTAAATCGCACCTTGCCCTGGATGATGGCCCTGACTACCCAAGCCCTCACCATTTTCCTGGTACCATGTGTGCCACCAACACCTGGCATCTGTACTACCTGGCCCAGAACTTGACTATTCCACTCTTTTGTGTTAATCTTGGCCTAATCTTATGTTGTTGGAGGTCAGCAATCAGTTCTTGCACATCTTCTGGGTCTGAGCAGACATTCTTAATTAGCCCACTTCAAACACAGGTAAGAGAAGTGCATGACTGAAAAACAGCCTAGATTGACTGATGCTGCCCCCACCTCCAGCCCCCAGAATATTCACTGCACCTACTCTCCTGTCTCTGCCTTGCCAGGCAGGCAGGAAATCTAGGCTTCTAGCCACACTGAGAAAGGCAAACCAGCACACTTTCATACCCCTGCTGCCTATTGTCTCCAGGATGAAAACCTTTCTTTGGACCGAATTCACATCTTTAGTCTTTTAAATTGTGTTGCGCAGAGTTTGCACAAATTGGCTTGCACTTCTGAATTTGGCTAATCCTGGGAAATTCTGTTTCACCAAATCCTAGCAAAGAGAGAAAGAGAGATCCCAAAGACAACAGACAACAGGGAGGACAATGAAAAAAGAAAAGAAAATACCATAAAAGAATGGCATGGGTTTTTTTGGTTTATGTTTTTGTAAAATGTTTTTAAAGCCAAAGAATAAGGTAGAATGGAAAATCATACGGAGCAAACAATTGTTCATCTCTGGTTTTTTTCAATACAAAATAGAAGGGGAAAAAAAAAAAAAAAAACAGAATGAGAAAAGCAGAATTATTCCAGAAACCTCTCATGGTATAAAATCAGTTGGTGGAGTATTACTAGCTTGGAGCTAGGAAAAAAAAAAATCATTTCTGAAGTGCTTGTTTAGAGAGTGGTTTTTTAATGCAATAAAAATGGAAAAGAATTTGAGGGTGGGTAGGGGGAGGCCTTCCTGCAACAGCAACTGCTTCTGTCTTTGGGCTTTGGGCAAAGATGCCTCATCGCATCCTTTCAGCAACCCATTATCGAGCCTCTCTCCTTTGCATTATTCCCAGCAACCTTATCACACACAAGCATCGCCTCAGATGCTGCTACCAGAGTCTTGTAATTGTCCCTGGTTAGAGCTCAATAGCACCTTGAACCGTCAGAGCAATCCCAGCTTTTAAGAAAAGGTCTCCACAAGGAGAAGCGGGCGAGAGAATTTGCCTGTGGCTATGTGAGTTCTTTAATAGCTGACTCTCTTCTGCCAGCCCTCGCTGCAGAGCCTGTGGAGAGATGAGAACTCTCCTTATTTATCACTGGGCGCTTCTGAGTGCCTGTTAGGCAATGATCATATTATTTATTACCAGGTGTGTGGTGCTATTGGGGGCAGGGTGGGAAATGATTTCTTTAATGGGCCTCCCGCAGACCTAGGGACTTGGAAGATCAAGGTGGGGAAGGGGAGGAAGAAAATGGCAAGACACTGGAAAGGGTTTGCTGATGCTGCTTAAAGGTAATACATAACCTAGAAAAATATAATAACGTATAGCAAATGTATGTTATACATGATTAATCATGCGAATTCAGAAGTAAAAGGAGAGAAGGACTGTGTTCTCACGTGTGTCTCTATCTGCAATCAGGTCACCTAGTGCTTGCCAAAAATTTGGGAAAGACCTATAACTATTAGCAATTCTACTCTATTTTCTACCCTCATCCCTCAACCACACAAAAACAGAACTTCCCCTGCTGAAGAACTAGCAGGGCTAGATTTAGAGCCAGAGAACTAAATTTTCAAAAGTCTGGAACACCCAGCTCTAGGGATGTGATCAGAAAGTATCAGGCTCTCAGAGGGGCTCACTCTCCAGACCTGGAGTTCTTAAGTTAAACAAATCAGCCGTGATTTCTTCTCAATACGTAAATATTATCAAGAGACTGACTATGCAATCCGAACTTTGGAGTCTTGGAGAGAAAGATTTCTGTCAGAGCTCCTTCGTCATTCAAGGAAGATATTCTAAATCAGGAGACACCCCAAGAAGAGGAGGAAAGTTCATCAGGTTCCGTGGGGGCTCAGGTTGGTGGTCCCTGGATCAGCAGACTTCTCTGGGCAAACCAGAAGGTGGACAGGCAGGTGGTGAGTTCTGGATGGGGCTGCTGGGGCAAGGGTCTGCTTCTGCATGTTCTACACTGGTTGTTGGGTGCTCCAGACAGTTTTCTCCGGAAAGTCCACCAGCTGGAGAGGACAGCTGAGTCAAGGAATTCCTCCCTGAAAATCATGTCAGCCATCCATGAGGACTAAATGCAGCAGATCTCCTAAAGTGACACAGACTCTTCCTCCCTCCCTCCAACCTCCCACCCATGCCATAAGTGATCCAGCTGGAAGATGTGTATACTAATCAGGATTAGGCTCAGCTGCAAAGTACAGATGCTCAACTACAGTGAATTGAGATAGGGATTTATTCTCTCACGTGAAGTCTGGAGGTTGGCATCTAGAGCTGTTGTTGCTGATGCTTTGCAGTCCTCAGAGCGTGGTTTCTAGCCTCAGGGTTGCCTCATGGTTACAAAATAATTACTGTAGCTACGGCAAACACATCAGAGTTCCAGGAAGGAAGCAAGAAGAAGGAAGAAGGAAAAGGAGGAAAGAGGAAGGGAAAACAGGGGTAAAAAGGATAAGGGGTAAAGAGGGGACTGTGAAAGGGCCCATGCCCCGTGAGTCTGCCCCTTTTAAGGCACTTTCCTAGAAGCACCCTACTCAACCACTTCCCCCAATCAACCTCAGCTTCCACCTCATTTACCAGAACACCACATGGCCACTCTTATCCACTAAGGAAACTTGGAGATGTGTTTTGTTTTGTTTTTAATCTGGGCATATCAGACCTCCCAAATCAGGGTTTCTGTTAAGTAAGAACAGAGTGAATATTAGGTACCAACTAGCCACTGGCCAGGAGACAGAGATCCAGGCCTTGAGGAACAAGCATAGGGCCATGAGAGCTGGAAACTAAAGGCTGTGGCTGGACTGGAAGGATGCACCTCTCCTAGGAGACTCAGAGCATCTTCAGCTACCCCAGGCATAAGGTCCCTGGAGGAAGGTTCCCCCATGGGCAAGGCCAGAGCTTCATGACCAGAACAAAAACCTCATATTCCAGCGAGTCCTTGTTGGCACTGATTCCAGCCCAGTGGGGTCTCCACCTTCCCCTCTCTATGCACAGTGTCTGTAACAAGTCTAATTCAACTAAGCCTGCCCAAACTCATTCTGCCTTGTTCTCCTGGCACTGACCATCCGGCCACCGCAGCCTGCCCCTGCTATTCCAGCCCAGGCTCATGCTATGTGACCACTTCTCAGAAACAAGGGATGCTTGAAAGCCCATCCTTGGCCAAGTTATTCTCCTAGCTCTCTTTCAGCTACTTCCACCTAAGGCTCAGGCCTACCTTTGCTCTGTATCCATCAGGCTCTAAGCAGTCTCCTAGATCTTATAGTCTTGTGGGACTTGCTGCTGTTTATGTTCTAGCCTGGAACCCAGGTTCCAGGACTGTAGCTCTAACCTTATTTTCTATGTCTAAATTCTCACCTTGTGCCTCAGGGCCCTATTCTTATTTCATGATGCCTGGGTGTTCGCGAGAGTTGCCTTCCCAGTGCTTGCCTAATTATGGCTGGTCCCTGAGGTGTGGTCTTCCCAGCATCAGAACACAAATGTCCATGTCCATTCTTATTGATACTTTCCAGACTCTGAATACTGTACCTTCCCAATGACCCTGCTTGGAACCCCCTGACATGTGCGTGGCCACTGCTGCCGGGCTTTAGCCTCTCCTAATGCCATCCTCTGGTCAAATGCTTTTATATTACTTACTGAGAAACCCTTTCCTGCCTGTCTGCCCCATGTGACATGTGTAAGAGGTATCCAGGACCTGGCCCATCCCAGCCTCAGCCTGGTGACTCACTTCTGATGGTGAGGCAGGCTCTGATGGTTGGGGGTTTGCTGATCACTGAGATAGGATGGCAGCTGCTGATCTGGGCTGTTCTTGGCTGCACCCATTTACAGCCAGGTGTGAAAATCCTGCTACCACCAAGTGCCCCTAAAATCCTGTTAAGGACACTTGTCTCTGAATTCTAATGTATAGATGGTCTTACACTTGACAAACTGTTCACAGATGATACCTCATTGTAACCATCCCAATTTCCCTGTAAAATAATGGAGCTGAAATCCTTTCCTTCGTTTTCAGAAGAGGAAATAGATTCAGGAACAGAGACTTTCCAGTATTTAGGGATTATCATGATGATGTGAGAATGATAATATAATAATAAGATCACAGGCACTAGCCTCAGAGAGGGCAAGGCAGGGTCTCCACCAGGCTGGTATTGATGCCAACAATCCCTTTGTGTAATTGTACAAGCTCCTTCCTGTGTATTGTTCCCACAACAGCCTGTATGAAGAGAGTGGGACAGTTTTTATTATTACCACTTGACGGATCTATTACCTGAACTCCCAGAGCAGTTAAGGGGTCTGCCTTAGGTCACCCAGCTATTAAGTGCCATCACCAGGACTCAAGAGTGGGATTTGGCCTCCAAGTCCACGGCTCCTTCAGTCTTCTAGGGTGGGAGGCATGGGCCCTCAGAAGCTTCAGCAATGGGCAATGGTCTTGGTTCCTGAGATGAATGCGTGAGTGTTTTCAGGTCACTGCCCAAGGCTTCCCACAGATCCTCCAGTATTTGGTTTGGAGTTTTCTGAACCATCCTGATCAGGAAAGGGGCTGTTGGCTTTGGGCTCTGAGGAAGGAGGTCCGTTCTGATCTGATGGGCACTTTGCTTGGTTCCCACTCAGAAAAATACTAGATGAGAACTACTTGATGGACTCAAAAGGACAGTTGTAAATGTATGTGGGAAAAATGCTTGGAGGACAAGCATTATGTGCAATAACATAACTTTACATTTTTATCAATAATAACAGAAGTTATTTTCCCCTAAGTCTGTCATCTCTATATTATAAAACTGAAAAAAAAGTCCCCACCACAACTGAGATTTTGTATGATTACACCTGATCTAAACTAATATAAGTTAATACTTTAGACAAGTCTTTAAACTTAAAATATCCAAATTATGCCTTTATGTCTTGTTTCATTGTTCACTAAATTTCCTGAGGAGACCAAGATTTTCTCCTTTGGCGGACAGAGTAGATAACATAGAATTGAGGGTCAATTTGTCTAACACAGAAATCTAGAAAATGCTAAAAAAAACTTAAGAATGAAATGACATTGTTATCTTCATGTAAAATTAGTTATAAAACACTTACTTCAATATAATACCTTGCATGTGTGCAGTACTTTGCAGGACTCTTTCATCCATTATCTTATTCAGTCCTCAGCACAATCCTAAAACACAAGTCAGTCTCATTAGCTCCACCTCCTTCATGGAGGAGGAACCTGAGGCTCTGGCAGGCTGAGCCATGTGTCCAAAATTAGGAATCAGCAGAAGTTAGAAACCAAACTATAGGGAGGTGGAGGAGGGGTGTGTTCAGCGACCCCCACACATTCCCCTTAACACTGACCCTGCCTCCCGTGGCCTCCAGGGAAGCCTTGTGAACTTAAGTAAGAGTTTAAGCAGAGGAGAGTTTCAAAGCAGGCAACCAAAATCAGAAACTAAAATTTAGAAAAGTCAAATAGTAAAATGAAGAAAGTCTCAAAAGAAAGGCAGATTAGGTAAACTGGAAATTGAAGTGGGGAGTCCCAGAATGAAGGCAGGTGAGCAGTGGATGTCTAGCCTCAGGTGGGTGTGGGGAAGCCACTGGCTCTCAGGGTAGTCACTCGCCACATGTTGAGGGTTGGCTGGAGGCAGCTGCAGGCCATCAGCCTGTCTGCTCTTCTCTGCCTGCTCCCTATTGGTAATGGCCCTGACACACCCTGTGATGGCATGACCCGCTGTGGTCTCTGCCGGCCCTCTGGCCCCTGAGCTCCGTGCTATGCTTGAATGTTTGTGTCCCCTTCAAAATTTATGTTGAAACTTAATCCCCAATGCAACAGTATTAAGAGGTGGGGCCTTTAGGAGGTACTTAGGAGAAGAGGGCTCTGCCCTTATAGATTGGATTAGTGCCTTATAAAAGGGCTTGTGGGGGTGAGTTTGTCGCTTTCGTCCCTTCCCTTCCACCTCTTCTGTCATGTAAAGATACAGCAAAAAGGCATCGTTTGAGGAACAGGACCTCGCCAGACGCCAAATCTGCTGCCGCCTTGATCTTGGAGTTCTCAGCCTCCGGAACAATGAGAAAATAAATGTCTGTCCTTTATAAATCACCCAGTCTCAGGTATTTTGTTACAGCAGCCCAAACAGATGGAGACACCCCTACTGTCATTAAGTGGCATTGCAGCCTCTAACTCTCTCAATGGGATTCCTCCCATCTTCCACGCTTCTAACCCTGTCCCTTTGACCCAGGGCCAGTCATACCCATCAGATGCCCAACTGGAGGCAGAGGGCTGTGTGGTGGAGACCACTGCAGACCTCTTGACTGAACTCCAGAATCCTCCCTTTCTTGACAAGGGAGACCACCTACTCTTGATTTGGCCACTACCTGAATTAGAGCCGCACACTTCCATCCCTGCAGGACTCACAGAGGTCCTCACCCTGATCCACATCTTTCTGAAAAGTCGAGCAAAGATTTGAGTATAATACAATGTTCTTGGGAGCTGTATAAGAAATACCCCAATTCCCGTACCATAACCCACAATAAATTTACAATTATGAACACTTGAAGGCAGTCACGTAGAGTTCAGGTAAAGTAAGCAATTTGCACAAATAACATTGACACTTTGAAAGAGACAAAACTAACATTCATTGGGCTTTCAGCAAGTTCCAGGCAGTGTGCTAGACATACTGGTTGTAATTTATCATTTAATCTGGTAACTACCCTTTGACTTTGGACAGTGCTCTTTCCACCTGACGGATGAGGGGACTGAGGCTCAGAGGTTAAATAGTTTACACTAGCTCACAAAGCTAGGAAGCAGCATGGCCAGGATTCAAGTCAGGTTCTGCCTGACATAATTCTCCATATTTTGTAATGAGAATGTATCAACTCCAGGTTGATGCTATGCCATCGCCACCCACCCATGTTCACCTGCCTGCCTGTCTTCAGCATTAGACTATAAACCGCTGGAGGGCAGGGGTCTGTCTCTTTTACCTCCAGGCAATCCACAGCTAGGATGTAGATAAGTACCTGGAACCCAGTGGAACTCAGTAAATATTGATTGAAAGTACCCCAGTGCGTGATCATTCACTGGAGACCACATCTATGTCCAGGAGACGATGCATCTCATCACTACACTTCAAGAAACCCCAAGTGAGATCAAGAGCAGGTCCAGAAGAAGATTAACCACTGCAATTTAATCCCAATCTACAAAAAACACCATAGAAAACATCTTTGGAATGAATTGATGGTTTTGTACAAGTGGCTTGCTTTCAAAAGTTAATGACCCTTGTGTACTGACGACGGTTACCAAAATACTTCTTTCCCTTTTGCTAAATCCATGAAAGATAAAAATCTGACTAATGTTCTAATGCTGCTTTGCTGATTTTCCAGATTAAAACCAAATGAACACAGCCAGCATTTGTCTTAATAAGTCCCTGCTTGCCTCAAGCACAGTAATACAGATATTTTGAACCTTCTTACTTTTCAAAGGAGAACAATTCTTATGTCTCACTCTAGAAAGTGAGATTTGGCTTTCATCTTGGCTTCCTCAACAAAAAAATCTTCTTTCCTGCGATAATGTCACCCTCTACTGAAAGTTTTAGATGTCGCTGCTCCTGTTTCTTTTAAAGGCAAGGTGCTTGGCCCAGAGAAAAGGCAACTTACTAGCATTCATGCCTGGAAATGATTCTACTCTGTTTTTCTTAATCTCTCTATCGTTAGAATTGAGCAGTGCTCATGGTGTGTGCTTCCTAAGTACAGTTAGCTGATTAATTCAGGCAACTGTGTCCTCAGGAAAATGGTGCCTGGCCTGTAAATTTGTATGTCACAGCCTCTGAGTTCTGTGCAAAGCCAGCACCCATTGTTTCACCCATAGCATTCTGGGGGGTGGAGGCAGATCCTGTTTTTCTCCCACTCTATCTCCAACACATAGGACAGCACCTGACTTTTCTCCCACTCTATCTCCAACACATAGGACAGCACTTGACATACAGGAGAATACTCTTGAATGTTTGTGACTCGGGTTTATGAGCAAATGAAAAATCACATTTATAAGCATACAGTAATTTTTCTTAAATGAATTTATTTCCATCTTTTTGTTTTCAAGCTCTGAGCCATTGTCTACCACCATCAGTTATTAACTAACCATTATCGTTCTAGAGCATAGGCCAGCAAGCAATGGTTCAAGAGCCATGTCTGGCCTACCCCCTCTTTCATATGACCTGCAAGCAAAGAAAAGATTTACAGTTTTAAATATTTTAGGGAAAAAAATCTGAAGAATAGTTCGACTGAAATATTTACTATCGGGCTTACAAAAAGAAAAAAAAGTTTATGGACCCCTGTTCTAGACCAACGTTCTCTGGCGAACTTGTTAGAATGTAAATTTTTTCCCCTCACCTATTGAATTAGAAACTGTGAGGTTGCGGCCCAGAAATCCACACGTTAGCGGACTTGCAGGTGATTCTGATGCACACTAGCGTTTGAGAACCACTGATCTAGAATACTCGAGGAACCACACTCGGAGGTAAAGTCAGAAACTGATCTTTTTAAAGCATTTATTAAGCACTTGCTACGTGCCTGGTCCTATGTTCAGAGCCTGTGATTCGGTTCAGCTACCAAGAGACCAGAAAAAGACCATGCTGGGGAAATGCCTCTGGGCAGCTGTTGTCTCCACTGCAGAGTAGCCGCCCGTCCTAAAAGCAGCAGCATAAAGCGATCCCATGCGCGATAGGCAAGCATCCCGGGGGGGTTCAGGCAAAATGAGTTCTTAAATATTTGCTTTTCTTTCCAGTCACTGGCAGCCTTTCTATTTGGTTTGGGGCTGAAATAAGACAGCTTGTAAGTAACTGGAGAGGGTGTTTACCCAGTGAATTAGTTCGGCTTTCATTGTGCAAGGGATTATCGCCGAGCACGGGATGAGGCTCCGTTTCAGGTTCGAGGGGCTCGCTGTTCGCTAGCTCCAGGCCAGGACTAATTATCATAGGACTGGGGCCATTAAAGGGCTTAACTACCAGTGCCCCCTTCCAGGACTGGATTAGCTGTCCGCCTGCAGCTCTCGGCCGATCACCACTCCCCGATCTGTCTGCTCGGGGCCGGACTGTGAGCCGGGAACTGCCTGGCACGTGGGCGCCGCCTCGGGGGGCGCCTGGGCGAGCGGGGGTCTGGGGAAGCCCAGCGCTGCCCCGGTTCCCCGGAGCCCTGCGGGACTGAGCGGGCCTGAGCGGGCCCGGCTGGCGGGGGCGCGAGGCTGGCCCTGCCACTGGGACTCTTGGGAGATTCAAGCGAATTGATTTGGTTGTTCCATGCACTAGCCCAGCGCCACCCCCCATCGCAGTCTTCTTTCAGAGCCAGAGAGGGGGTCTGCACGATTGTGGGGGGAAGTCTTTTTCGCCTCTGGAATGAGGCAAGTAGTTTACCTCACCTCCCTAAATCTCGGCTGCTCATCTGTAAAATTAGTAAAGTAATGCCTAGTCAAAAGGCTGTGGTGGCTTAAAGCACGGGAAGCACTGGTTCGTTTAAGGGCTCCGTATGTGACAGCTGTCACGCCGGTGAGCTCAGTGCAGGGAAGAAGCCAGCTGTCCCCTGAACCTGCAGGGAGGAAGGGGCCGTGCGTACAGTTTCTAGTTTCCTGCTGCCTAAAATTTCCAGTGAGAACCACTTTTAATGTTAGTAACATTTGTGACATTCACTGAAGGAGCAATTAAATATATACGGATTTGAAGACCCCTCACAGTCACTGTGTGGGTTCCCAAGGCATATGTCCAACTTTTCATCTAAAGTCTTGGCAGAGAGGTCGGCTGCTGCTTGCACACTTCCAGAGATAGGATGCCCCCGACTTCCCGTACAGCCCAATCCATCTCAGGTTGTTCTGATGAGAGAATTCTTTTTTTAAAAAGTACATAGATGATCACAACATAAGTGATTATTTGTGGTTGGTGGGATTATGAGTGACTTTTTATATTTTCCATATTCCTATAAAAGTTCTATATTTCCTATTAGAAAAGTTCTATGAGCATAATTAAAACTTTTGTAAAATATTTAACCAGTAACTGTGTAACTTCTGCCGATTTGGCTCTAGTTTTAGCGTTTGTTCTAGACAGTCAAGTGTAATACTCCTCATGACAACCCTTCAGGTATCTGAAGTCAGCAGCCAGGTAGGAGCATCACAGACAATGTTTTAATGAAAAACAAAATGGAATCAGAAGTGACTGCACTCTTCAGGTGTACATTGCTGCTCCATTTTCAGTGGGGGCATCTAGACTGCTTGCAAGGACAGTTTAATAAGTCACAGACAAATCTACCCACGCTACTTGGCCATAATCAATCCCAAATATATCAGGTTGCTTTTCTTTTTTTAATCAATTTCAGTAATTATTTGGAAACATGCCAAGAATCTTTTCAATTGCTAAACTACTTTTTCTTCTATATTTTTTAGAACATTTAAAAAAAATGTTTGAACATCATTTGGATGTAAAAGGAATTTCACAATACGTGGAAAATATGGATTTAAGTTGTAGTAAAATAGAATCGTGATGATATGTTTAATTTGCGGTTTTAAAGAAGTCTTTTCATACTCTACGTTTGGCACTGGTTGGTCACTGGCTTTTTGATGAGTGATTAACATTTATCATAGAGCTTTCTAGGATACACCAGTTTGGATTCTGGTAAATGGGTCCAGGAATAAAGAGGAATTCAAGTCAATTCATTAAACATTATTTGAGTGCCTACTACATGGCACCCACTGTGCCAAGACCTGATAAGGCAAAGAGTTTCCAAAAACTACAGTGAGCAAGAGAAAGCTCATCGTGGGAGATTTGGAGCGATTATAAGTCGGTATTCACTACAACCTCACCTCTCACCATTGGGCTTTGTGGAGGATTAGGTTGATTCAGTTCAGTGCAACTAAAAAGGGCCAAGCAGCTACCGTGTATTTGGAAAGATGCCAGACTCTGGTATTTGTTTTAAACTTGTGCATATTCTTAAAGAAACAAATAAACAATAGAAACTGAAAAAATGGAATGTTCTCAGGCTATTATGTCAAAAACCAAACTATAAAAATCAAACCATGATAGGGAAACTGAAACTGAAATAGGAGTTGGTATTGAATATTGAACATAAACATATTTGGATCACTTCGACAAATATTTGTTGAGCAAGTTCCATATACAAAGAATGGTGCTGGGTGCCATGAGGAACCAAAGAAGAGTAAGAGGTGGTATCTATACATAAGGAACTCACAGTTTAGGTGGGAGAGGGCACATTAACAACTTTAATAGAAAGTGGGCTATACTAAGTGTTGAACTACAAGCAAAGTGCTATAAGAGTTCAAAGGAAGGAAAAAGAAGGAATCTGAGGTTTCTTAGAGGTAAAATGATTGAACTGAGCCTTGAAGACTATTTATTACAACCTTATAAGCCTAAATTAACATGTTTCTTCAGCACAGTCATATGTATCCCAATTCTCTCTTTTCTGAGGGATATACACAGAATAAAATGAATGACATCAGAATTTCTCTCTAATCACCTGATACAAAGTGTTATATGACCCATAAAAATTGTCAGATGATAATTTCTGAAGCTATATTGAAGACAGACCCAAAATGTATACCGTTTTAATGCTAATTCATTTACAGGTTAGGTTATGGTAGGCAGAATGCATCAGAGGTTTAAGAGAAATGGAAATTTGAATATCTGAGAGGTGTATGAACACCTTAGTGGTGACTCATCAGGAGCCTTGTTGGTTCTCAGAGCATTCTCAGAGGTGCCTGGGAACCCAGACTCAGTGATTTATATTCTAACCTGAAAAATGCAGGAGCACCAGGTGATCTCAAATGCATCTCCAGAGCAGGGAGATGATCTCCTTTATAATTCTACAGCCTGTTTGAGGCTGTTGGGAGGAGGTAGACAAACTGTTCTTGACTGTGATTCAAATACAGTTCTTTCACTCACCAATTGTGTGAACTTGGACATGTCACGTGGATTCTTTGATGCTAGGTTTATTCTTTATAATGCTTAACTTGCAAGCTGTTTGTTATAAGGATTAAGGGAACAGATGTTTATATATAAAGCACCTAGGGTATACACAGTGCCTTGTATATACTATATACTCAACACATTGTAGCCACTTGGACTGCTATTATTTCTTGTCAACATTTATACAACCATTGATATTTATTGGGTCCCTCCAAAGTTCAAGGTCCTTTACTAGGTAAGAGACTGAGATACTGATAACTGGCAAGTTCAATCTATTTCCACCCACCCATTTGGACCCCTACTCAGCTGGGTGAGAGGTCATAAAGCTTATATCAGTTAGTGATCTATGGATGCTACATTTTCATTACATATCCAAGTGGTAGTTGGTTTAAATTTTGACCCTTTTAAAAATAGGACTGCATGAGGATGAAATGAGGTAACATATATAATATGCTTAGCACAGTGCCTGGAAAGAGTAAGTATCAAACAAATGTCAGCTATTTTCATCTTAGGTATACAATGTCACATTTATTGTTTACATACATATGTACCTGTTTCTTGTAGCTGTCCTTTTTTTAATGGTTTAGTTTTTATTAAAAAGTGGAAACATGCACATGGATATTTATACCAGCTTTATTCATAATTGCCAAATATAACTTAGAGACTCCATAGAATTTTCAACATAAATTAGACATAGCTAAAGAGAAAATTAGAACTAGAAGGTAGATCTGAGGAAATTATCCAGAATTCAGCTAACAGACAAAAAGAGATGAGAAACATGAAAGAGTTTAAGGTATTTGTAGGATACAATAGGTAGGTTCTAAGAACAATTTCACAATAAGAATAGGAAGAGATAATAATTTAACATAATGGGAAGACAAAGGCAGAAATTTTCGCAGAATTAAGAGAAAGAAATCATCTGACTGAATAAATATTGTGCATCCCAATCAGGATAAATACAGAGAAATCCCCACCTAGATATATGGTAATGAAATTATAGAACACCATATATAAAAAGAACACTATAAGAGCAACCAAATAGAAAAGACAAAATGCTTAAACAGGTATAACCATTAGACTAACATGAGCATTCCTCAACGATGAGAGCTTGAAGGGAGGAAAATAATAATTTCAAAGCAATAATATCATATTAAGATAAATTATTACTCAATAGTGAGGGAAAACTGAAGAACTATTTTGGAATAACAGAGATGGAGAGAATCGAATACTTCCTGACTCCCTGAGAAAGAACTTGTAAAGGATATAGTTCAGAGAGAAGGAATTTAAACCCAGAAGGAATGGGTGCAATGGGAGGAGCGATGGTGTTTGAAGAAAATGGTAAATATTTGGGTAAATCTAAGTAACCATTGGCCAAATGAAATGATAATAATTATACAGACTAACGGGGATTTTACAAAAAAAAAAAAAAAAAGTGGAACTAAAATACTAGAGAAAAATAACTAAGGTGGGAAAAATTGAAATTAGTGCATTTTTTGCAGATCTGTATTGCTTAGAAAGAACTAGAGGTATTGCTTGGCTTTGTCCTTGTTAATTCACATGTATGTTAAAATTACAGCAATAGAAGGCAACACTTTCAAAACAGAAAGGAAAAGGAATTTAAAGAGTTCAATATAGGAAAGTAAAAAAAGAAAGAAAGAAAGGAAATTAAATAAATATGAAGAACAAAATAAGTTCATAAAAAATTTAGGTATTTCAAGTAGTAACAATAAATGTGTACAAATTAGATACACTGGTTAAAGGAAAAAGTGTCAGATTGGATAATATTTTTTTAATTCCACATATTTGCAGTTTCAGAAGACACCCTAAAACATAGTGACAGAAATGTTGATAGTATTGATATGGAAATAGATATTCCAAGTAAAATGGTGGGAAAACAAAAGCTGACATAATTTTATTACTGTCAGCAGAATAGACTTTAAGGCAAAAAAAAGAGAGAGAGAGAGATAAAAAGAATCAATAGAAAATGATAAAAGTAACAATTTACTACAAAGATAAAACAATCATGAACCTGCATTCAACTAATATAGCCCTAAAAATATAAAGCAAATTAACAGTGTTAAAAAAATCTTACAATTTTATTCTAAATGAAGAAATTCTAATTTTAATTTTATTTCTAAATGAAGAAAGTTATAAACCTTTATTGAAGCATACAAAAGAACACCTTAGTAAATGAGAGCATTTACCATGTTCATGAATGGGAAGACAGTGTTGTAAAGATGGTACTTCTCCCAAATTAGTGTACAATCAACATCTCAATAGGATTTTGCACAGACCTGTTTTAAAATACATATTTTTATTTAACAAACACACATACATACACATATATGCAGCACTATAGGTAGTGATATATGTAGTGCTTACTATGTATCATGCCCTGTTCTAAGCAATTTACTAATATAAACACTTTAATCCTTAAAACACTAGTATTATTACATTCTTAATTTACTGATGACTTAAAGGAAGCTCAGAGAGGTTAAGTAATTTGCCCAAGGTCATGAAAGCTAGTAAGTGGTGGAGCTGGGATTCAGACTCAGACATTCGAGATTCAGAGTCCATGCTTTAACTATTGCACCATATGGAGCCCATGATAAAAATTTTCTCATACATGAAAATTTGATATTTGGCAAAGGTGGCAAACAAATCAGAGGGAAAGGAATAGGCTACCAAATAAATAGGGCTAAGAAAATCAACTATTCATTGGTAAAAGATAAAATTAGATCTGCACCTCATACAACACAAATTCCAGATGGATTAAGGGCATAAAGGCAAAAATAAAATTGTAAGATTTTCACAAGAAAGATGTAAGAATATCTTCATGATATCGGGGAAAGATATCTTAAACAGAATACAAAAAGTACAACCCATAAAGAAAGATATTGATAAATTTGAATATGTAAAATTTTCTGTGTATGTATGTATTAGACCATTTTCTGTTGCTTATAACAGAATACCTGAAACTGGGTAATTTATAAAAAAACACAATTTATTTCTTACAGTTTTAGAGGATGGGAAGTCCAAGGTTCAGGGGACACATCTGGTGAGGGCCTTCTTGGTCGGGACTCTCTACAGAGACTTATGGTGAGCAGGGTATCACATAATGAGGGCTAGGCAAAAGCGCTTATTAACGTGCTCACTTGCAATCCTTATAAAGCCACCAGTCCACATCCATGATAACCCATTAACCATTAACCCGCTACTCCATGAATGGATTAATTCATTCATGAAAGCATAGTCCTCACAATGCTATCCCCTTATAGGCCCCATCTTTCAACACTGCCACATTGGGGATCAATTTTCCTTGTGAACTTTGGAGGGGACAAGCATTCAGCCCACAGGGGTGTGGTAAAACAAACCATAAAATATTCATGAAACAAGTCACCAGCTAGAAGACATCAGTCACTAATATTAAAATAAGTGTTTAGTTTTCAAGTATGAAAAGATCTCTTACAAGTCATTATAGAGAAGAAAAACATACCAACGTACCAACAGAAAAAGTAAGGAAATAATATAAACAGGTAATTGAGAGAGGAAGAAAAATAATAGCAAAGCAGATTAAAGAGTCTTAAAGGGTTTTAATTTTAAGTAAGTTCAGGGTCAGCCTCACTAAAAGAGAGACGAGGGTTCTCAGGGCAAAGCTCTGAAGTAGGCATGTGCCTAGTGCATTTCCAGAACAGCAGGAAGTGTGGTGTGGCTGGAGCATAAAGGAATATATATGTGTATATTATATATATGTTATATAATATATATAATTAATGATATATGTAATATATATCATCAGAGATATATGTGACATGTTTTAATTTATGTACTTAAATCATGCGAATATAGCATATGTACATATCTCTTTCATTTATCTTCTTAAAAATAAAACTTAAATACCTTTGCCTATTAGTACATACAGATCTACCAAATTCTTTTCCACGGCTGCATAGTATTCCGTTGTAGGGACTTGTTACACTTTATGTACCAGTCATGTAGTAATGGACATACTGAATAATGAACTGAATAAGTGTAGTTAGATCTCAACCAGTTTGGTTTCCTTCTTTCAGAGGTACTATTTCTTCAAGTTTCTACCTACTTTTTGTCACTTTCTAATATCTTCAGATAGTGTTCTAAATATTTTTAAAGTTTTTTCCAGAGTTTATAATTATTATCAACAGAAGACTTAAGTTCGGCTTAGTAAGAGAGTTTGTGACTTTGCCTTTGATGTACATTTTTATTCAGAAAGCTTTTGTTTTGCTCATATTTTAGAGTATTTTTCCTATTAGATGACTTTATCATATTTATGCTTATTTATAGATGTGTTGATCATGTTTATTTCATGTAATTTTATGTTCATTTCTTCTGCTTTTAATAATCCCTTTAGTCTTTGCTGTATTGTTCTGCGGCCTTTGTGTGACAGTGTCTTTGTGTGACTTGCTATAATGTATGCAAGCAAAGAACATGGCCTTATTTATTGTCCACAGCTGATATCCTTGCGCCTTCATTCTCCTATTCCCAATGATAACGATGCAAACTTTTTCTTTTTCAATTAAATGTGGTGATTCTAGATTTAAGCTCAGTCAATTGGGAAATTCTTCTGCCTCTTTCTTTTCCTTCCGTGTTGCCCTGCCGTGATCGAGTCCTGTGGCTGTGTGATGAGGAAGAGCATGGGGAGAGTGCATCTCACTCTTCAGCCATCCTTTGATCTTTGATGCGTAGTGTTGCCAAAGTGTTCCTGGTGGTCTGATTTCCAGGCGCAGTGAAGGCCCAGAGCTGCTCATTTGTGACTTGGCCCTCAGGTCAGCTCTTGTTCTGTTGATCCTCTGTTGAGCCAGCATTCCTGATTGGTCATTAGCTTGGGTTGTCTCATTCTAGCTCATATTTTGTGACACCGTTATTCACTCTGACGCACTCACCAGTCAACACCTTCAGTTATTTTCTGTGCTCTCCCACTTCCACCCACCAGGTCAGGAAAATTTTGGACCATCTACCTGACATTGCAGGCCATGGCTGCAGGGTTAGGGAGATTAAGTGCGCTATCCGAAGCCTGTCTGCCTAGCATCTCCTTTACTGGTTCTACCCTATTGCTCAGCATGGTGGTTTATATAGCATCATGCAGAATACAGAGTTTCTCTGGGAAGTCCACAGTCTTGCCAGGCCCCACCAAACAAAGCAAAGAAATTATTTTATAGTCTTAGAAGTTAGCATCCACATACCTCTCTAGATCTTTTTATGAACTCTTATTTTAAAAAGGCCATAGTTTTTGTTGTTGTTGCTTTTCTGTTTTCTGTTTGTATTTTATTTTCATGAAAAAATATCTGTATCTGGTTTTCATTTGCTTTGTGGTATAATTTTTTAGTGAATATTATATTTTTATATTTTGTTGGTCATTTTCCTGTCTTCTTTTCAGTATTTTCGTATAGAGATATTTTGAGTTTGGGACCTAGTATTTACTAAAGAAGAGTGTGAAGGAGGGTCAGGAAAGTGAGCTGGGGCAGCGGCGATGTGGATTTCATTCTGTTGTCTGGGAACAGGTCTGCCTGGTTCAAGTGAACTTCTAAATATGAAGAACCCTGAGGGTGACGATTTAGAGCAGTTGTTCTCAAATTTGAGTCACATCAAAATCACCTGGTGGACATATTCAAGCACAGATCATAAAAGGCCCTTCTGTTTCAGTAGGCCTGCAGTGGGGCCCAAAGGTCTGCATTTCTAACAAATTCCCAGGTGACACATGTGATGCTGGCCTGGGGATCATGAATGGAGAATAGCTGATTTAAAATTTCTCTTCGGTTGACCATGATCAGCCAGCACCTGCCATTCCTTCAAATGCAGCGTGTCTGAGTTTCCCCGTTCAGTCCTGCCTACACCTTAACCCAGGCATCAGACAGGGTCCACAGATGTACTGCACACCGCCTGCACGCCTGAGCTGTTTTTCCAAGGAAGGGAGTGGCTTTTAGTTCTGTAGAATGGGCCACCTCTTTAAAGAGCCCCAGGTACTATCTGAGATCTGCGGAGGCATGTGTTTATTGTCCCTTAGGTCCAATTTTCAAGACATCTGGCAGCCATTTTTTATGGCTTTGCTTCAGAGTTATGTCTTTCTCCACATTTCATCTAATTTGGAAGGCTTCTCTGTTTTTTTTTTTTTTCCCCATGTTATTTTTATACAGGAGAGCTGAGCCAGAAATACCTTCCTAACAGGAAATGAAGACCTGAAGATCTCGTTTTCAAGACCCATTTTAATTTCAAATATGTTTTATGTTTAAATATTTCAATCATTTGGCTTTCTTAATGTATCAGTCAGTGTAGGTTCAAGATACATGGTAACAAATATCCCCCCCAATCTCAGTGGCTTAAACAAAGGGTTCTGCTCATTTATTGACATATCCATTGTAGATTGGCAGGGACCCAAGCTTATAGAGCAGCCACATGGTAAATATTGCTGTTCACCATGCCAGATGGAAGAGTTAGATGGAGCACAGCACACACACTGACTCTTAAAGCTTCTGCTCATGTGTCACTCAGCAAAGAAATCCTCATGCCACAACTAATTTCAGGTGGGTAAGGAAATACAATCCCATCACTCCCAGAGGAAACAGCCCTAATGACTTCCACACACAGATTTTCCTAAGATAGCTCCTGGGTTCACATAAGGACCTGGCCTCCCATCCACTCCTATTCTGGAATTTCTCTGTCCCTTCACTACTTGCTTTCAGGTTCTCAAGGGGTTGTACACATTCCACAATTCTGTCCTACCCCACCCCAGCCCACAATGAGAGGACACATGTCCACATCTCTGGGTCTCATTCCTTTCTCAGGCAAGATGCTTGTTTCAAAACTGAATCTGAATGGTGTTCCCATAGTAAGCAAAGAAGCTGTTTGGAAGTTTTAGAACAGTTCTTTTGGGTCTTCCGAATTTTACTGCTCCTTGGGCAAGTTTAAGCACATATCCTAGGCAATCATCTTGCTCTTGCTGTGATAGTTCTAGAAAACATGAATTTACATCAAGCTAAAAATTAACCCAACTAAAACTCTAAATTCAGAATTCTCAAAAATGATTCAATGGGGGAATGTGTATTGGGTGGTAAATTGTACCCCAAGTGTGAGATCTTGTCTGAAGGAGGCGATCTGCGGAGCCTGTTCATCAAGAAATGATTTGTCAAGTGCGTGGCTGCCTCTGGGGTAGATTTACCAGTCCAGAATATAACCAAGAGATGTTTCAGTTAGATTAAGTCAGTCCTGGATTCAAAATCTACTACATCCTGGCTTTATTGTCTATTTACATTTAACTTTGTTACATGGAGGTTCTTGTGTTGCAAATATCATAAACTTAAATATGATGCTTATAAATCCCATTTGATATTCTGCACAAAACCCCTAATTCAAATTCCATCTTCCCCTTAAAATCTAGAATAAGTCCACTGTAGAACTTCTGTGTGTTTGACTTTATAAAGGGATGAAAATCAGGCCAATAAAGCTGTCTACATATCTCTTAACTTGAGACTGGTTCAGGAGCATAAATTAATCCTGACCTTGGGTGAACAATATTTCAGCTGAGACCGGAGGAGCTTCTTGTCAATGCATTTATGTATCTAAGCATTCTTGGCTATTTAAAAAGTCAGTCCTTGGCATTAATGAAAAAAAGCAGCTTGCAGACCTAGGGAGCTTACTGGAGAATGTGGGTCCTCATGATCCTGGAAATCCTTATTCAGCAACAATGACGTTGCTGTGTCTTTGACATGTTCACCTCGTGGCCACTGGGCGGTGGGGGCTTGTTTGGAGGCAGAAGAACACTGCTCAGCACCTCTGAGTCTTTGCCGGTCACCGTGGACAGGAATCACACAATCAGTTTAACGCGTATCACTGTCAGAACAGTTCCTTGAGCCATGTTACCAATGGTGGCAAAACTATCTCAGGCTCCTGCTATTAGTGGAAAACAAACTCAAAGTTTGTATCAAAACTCAGCTTTCAGAATATTGGCTTCTTTAGATTACAATATTTTCTAATAGAAAAGCCAAAGAAAACATTAAATGGAAGGGAAAATGTTCAGTATTAGGATTTCAACAGAGAGTATAACATAGTGGTCATAAACACAGGCTCTGGAACCAGACTGCCTGGGTTTAAATCACAGCTTTGCTCTATAACCTTTGGGAAATTTACTTAACTCTGTGCCTCAGTTTTCTCATCTGTGAAATGAGTGCAATAATCTCACCTATTTCATAAGATAGCTGTAAGAATTAAATGAGTTGAAACAGAAAATACTTAAAATAGCCTGACAGAGTAAGTGTTTAGTACATTAGCCATTATTACAGTTATTATTGTTACCATTTACCACACGTAGGACAAGAAGCAGACTAGTCACATGGTTCACAGTTCCCTTTCCTGCTAGGCACTACCTATAGTTTGTCTTATTTAATACTCACAGTACCACGACATAAATACAGTTCATGTGCTTTCTTATCCTAGCCTGTTTGTTTCGTTCACTTACTCAGTACATGCTCACTGAGTGCCTACCATATGCCAGGCACCACTGTCCGGGGTGCTGGGAATAGAAGAGTAAAGAAAACGGGGGGGGGCGGAGGGGAGGCTCTCTCTTCACGGAGCTTATGTTCCAGGAGAGAGACACAGAGACTAATTAAAACATAAAGAGGTAAAATATAGAGTGTGTCAGATCATAATAAGTGCTATGAAGACTAATTAAGCAGATGAGGTGATTCAGGAGGGCTAAGGGTGAGTGTGTTGCAGTCTCAACATAGAGTAGTAAGTGATGACCCAGCTGGAAGGTGAGGATTGAGCAGAGACCTGGAGGCTGTGAGGGCATGAGGCACCAATCTGTCAGCGGTGCTGGCATCCCAGCCAGACAAGATGCAGAAATTCCAAGTGGGAGTGGGCTTGGAGCATTTGAGGAAAACCATCACAGCCAGCACTGTTGGTGCGATGTAAGTGTGTTAACATGCATATGATGGGGCACAGGGTAGCGGAAGATCTTGTAAGGCTGTATTAGTCTGTTTTATGTGTTGCTCTAGTAGAGTACCTGAAACTGGGTAATTTATAAAGAAAAGAAGCTTATTTGGCTCATGAGTCTGGGATAGTTGTGTCTGGTGTGAGCCTCGCGTTGCCTTTACTCATGGCACAAACTGGCAGGCAGCTAGTGGTTGCAAGATCACATGGCAAGAGGAAGCGAGAGAGAGAGAGAGAGAGAGAGAGAGAGAGAGAGAGGAGGTGCCAGGGTCCTTTAAACAACCAGCTCTCATGGGAACTAATAGAGCAAGAACTCACTCACTACCCCCACCCCCTACCAGGGCATTAGTCTATTCACGATTGGGGATCAGATTTCCACATGATTTCTGAGGGGACAACACATCCAAACTCTATCATTCTGCCCCTGACCCCGCAAAGCTCATGTCACTCTCACATACAAAATACAATCATTCCATCCCAAACATCCCAAAAGACTTAGATTGTTCCAGCACCAACTTAAAAGTCCAAAGTCCAAAGACTCATCTGAGTCCAAAGGCAAAACTCCTTCCATCTGTGAACCTGTAAAAATCAAAAACAAATTTATTAACTTCCAATATACAATGGTGGAACAGACATTGGGTATACATTCCCTTTCCAAAGGAGCGGAATAGTCCAGAAGAAAGGAGAAACAGGCACCAAACAAGTTCGAAACCGAGCAGGGCAGACATTAAATCTTAAAGTTCCAAAATAATCTTCTTTCACTCCAAGTCCTGCATCTTGGGCACAATGGGGGGTTTGGGACCCCCAAAGCCTTGGGCAGCACCTCCTCCATGGCTCTGCTAGGAGCATCCCACTGGGCTGCTTTGGTACCTGAGGCTTTTACAGGCCTTTGTCCATTGCCAGTGGCCCTATAGTTCTGGGATCCTGGTGACAACCCTGCTCCCTTGGCTCTACTAGACACTGCCCTGGAGGGGGATCTCTGTGGGGGCTCTGGTCCACATTTCTGCTCTGCATTGCTCTAGTAGATGGCCTCTGCTGCAGCTCCCCCCCCCACACACACACACAGCAGGTCTCTGCCTGGCCCCCAGGCTTGTCCATACATCCTCTGGAATCTGGGTGGATGCTGCCATGCCTCCACTGCTCTCATGACCTGCTGGCCTGCAAACTTAACACAATGTGAACACCACCAAAGTTTCTGGTTTGCACCCTCCAGAACTGCAGCACAAACGACACATGAGGCCACTTGAGGCAGGGCTGCTGGCATGCAGGGAGCAGGTTCCCAAGAGTAGCCATGCCCTGGGTCTGGTCCTCCTAGGCCTCCGTGCTTGTGATGAGAGGGGCACCCTTCCAGACTTCTGAAACACCTTCGGGCCTTTCTCCCATTGTCTTAGCTATTAGCATCTGGCTGCCTCATAGCCAAGCTAATGTCTTTAGCAACCAGCCTCTCTGCTGCACCTTTGGATTCTACTCCTGAAAATGCTCTCTGCTTCTCTACCACATGGCCAGGCTGCAAATTTTTCAAATCTTTATTCTCTGCTTCCCATTTAACTATAAATTCTGGCTTTACATTATGCCTTTGCCACCATAACTGAGTGTAGGCTGTTACAAGTAGCCATGCAGCTGTCTGAATGCTTTGCTGCTTGGAAATTTCTTCAGCCAAACACTCTGGTTTACAACTCTTAAGTCCCAACTTCCACAAAGTCCTGGAGCATGGACACAATGAAACCAAGTTCCTTGCTATGGTGTAGCAAGAGTGATCTTTTGTCCAATTCCCAGTAAGTTCTTCATTTCTATCTGAGACCTCATCAGCAGCATGACCTTTACCGTCCACATTTTTATCAGCATTCTGGTCACAACCATTTAACAAGTCTCCAAAATGTTCCAAACTTTCCCTCATCTTTTTGTCTTCTTCTGAGTCCTCCAGACTCCTCCAACCTTTGCCTATTACCCAGTTCCAAAACACTTCCACATTTTCAGGTACCTGCATAGCAACACCTTACTCCTTAGTACCAATCTTCTGTATTAGTCTGTTTTTTTTGTTTGTTTGTTTGTTTTTCTAACAGAATACCTGAAACTGGGTAATTCATAAAGAAAGGAAATTTATTTGGCTCACAATTCTGGACAGCTGTGTCTGGTGCATGCCTCAGGCTGCTTCTACCGATAGCAGAAACTGTCAGGCAGACAGTGTTTGCAAGATCCCATGGTGTAGAGCTAGGGCTGGGTCTGGAGCTCACAGACCCCACAAGCCCATTGTCCAGACTGGGTCACAAACCCTTCACACACAGGTCTACAAGCTAGGTAACCAGAAAAAAGTCCTTGGAGCTGTGGGTGAAGAAAGGATAGTCTTTATTCAGCACACACATGTCTGAGAGCTAGGCAGGCCAAAGAGAAACTCAGAAATTCAGCTACTACTGGCAAAGTCCAAAGAAAAACTGAGCAGCTGCCAGCAAAGTAAACATGCTCTCTTTTTAGATGCAAGCTCTCTGCCAACCAGTAGTTCTGGGCCACTGCTCCACACAACTCTCTAACACACAATAGCAACAAAACTAAAAAGATACATTGGTGTGCACATGCATTAACTCCACCCCCACACACAATTTGTTTACAAAGAATGTGCTGCACCACTCCCAACTAGACCTGAGGCAAGGGGGCCTGACTAAACTATTCTATTTTCCCAACACATGGTGAGAGGAAGCAAAAGAGAGAGAGAGAGAAAGAGAAAGAGAGAGAGGAGGTATCAGGATCCTTTAAACAACCGGCTCTCACAGGAACTAATAGGGCAAGAACTCACTCACTATCCACCCCCAGGGTGTTAATCTATTTATGAGGGATCTGTACCCATGACCCAAACAGCTCCCAGCACTGCCGAGTTGGGGATAAGATTTCCACATGAGCTTTGGGGAAACAACTCATCCAAACTCTATCAATGGCCTTGTAAGACTATGTAAAGACTAGCGTTTGTTCTGGGCGACTAGGAAACCGTTGCCTTTTTGTAAGGGATTAGATTTGTTTTAATAAAGATTCAATTACATTGTGCAAAAAGGTTTATCAGTTATGAAACTGTAATTTCATATATTTTATTTGTTGTGGGGTTTTTTTTTGTTTTATTGTTTGGGGCAGGAGGGTAAGTCTGAAAGCTATTGCTCCTCTTGGTTGGAAGCAGATGTTTGCCATTATGATTTTGCCTTTTCTAATATTTCATGTAAATTAAATCATACACATTGTACTTACTCTGTGTCTGGCTTCTGTCCTTCAGTGTAATGCTTTGACATTCATCTATGCTGTTGTGTGTATCAGCAGTTTGCTCCTTGTTGCTGATTAGAACTCTATTGTATGAACACTCCACAGTTTATGAATTGTAAATCACCAATATTTTTAAAGTTTTACTGAGTTATAATTGACATTCAATAACTACACATGGTTAAAGTTACCAATTTTTGAGTTTTGACATACTATATATATGAGAAATTATGACCACATTAACATAATAAAAACATCCATCACTCCCAAAAGTGTCTTTATACCTCTTTATATTCTCTCCCTCCCACCCCTCTTCAACCTCATCCCCAGGCAACCATTGATTAGCTTTCTGCATTTTCTAGAATTTTATACAATTCAGTCATACAGTATGTACTCTATTTTGTCTGACTTTCACTCAGAATGAAAGCCTGTGTCCAAAGACTTGTACATGAGTTTTCTTGGCTGCCTTATCTGCAGTAGCCTCAAACTGGAAACAGCCCAGATGTCCATCAACAGGTGAGAGGATAAACAAATCGTGGTATATACATACAATAGAATACTACTCAGCAATAAAAAGGAATGAACTATTGAAACACCTAAAAAATGGATGAATCTCAAAATAATTATGCTGAGTGAAAGAGCCAGACCAAAAAAATAAGACTGTATGGTTCCATTTATATAAAATTCTAGAAAATGCAAACTATAGTTACAGAGAGCAGGTCCACAGTTGCTTGGGGATTGGGACTCGTGAGGAGTTGGGAGGGAGTGATTGCAAAATGATATGAGGGACCTGTCAGGCTGATAACTATGTTCACTCTGTTGCTTGTGGTGATGGTTTCACAGTTGTACAAGTATGTTAAAACTTAATAAATTGTACAATTTAAATATGTGTGTTTTGGTGTATGTCGATTATATCTTAAGAAATCTGTTAGAACAAAGAACTGACTGGGGAGACTTCACTCAATAAAATTGACTGAAAGAGAGTTACTAAAATATTTCAAAATTATATTTAGAAATTAGAAATTATACACACAGAGAGAGAGAGAGAGAGAGAGAGAGAGAAGGCAGATCTATGACCACGAGGGGCCAGGGTGAGGAGAGAAATTAATTACAAAAGGGCATGAGGGAAAGTTGATACGATGGAAATGTTCTATATCTTTATTGTGGTAATGGTAACATGATTGTGCCCATTTGTCAAAACTCCCTGAACTATACACTTAGGATGGATAAATTTCTTAGCATATAAATTATACCCCCCATAAAAGGCTGACCAAAAATAAATCAAGCCTGGTTAGCTCAGTTGGTTAGAGCATGGTGCTGATAACACCAAGGTCCAGGGTTCAATCTCAGTACTGGACAGCCACCACAAAAAATAAAAATAGTTTTAAAAAAGAAGTCAAATCACTCAAAAATAGTGCCAAGCACACTAATTTAGGTTCTGGGGATACAGTGATGAACAAAACAGTCAACGTAGTTCAAGGGGTACAAATTCAGTGGATGAGACAGACGATAAACATGTAAACAGACAAAGGTCGGTTCGTTTCAACAGGGGCTAGGCTGAAACGAGCTGTGTGTGTACGTGTGTGTGCACTCAGCATGCAGAGGCCGACTTCAGCCTCAGAGTTCAGGGAAGGCGTCTCTAAGGAGGAAATATTGGAGCTGACCCCTGAGTAACATGAAGGGACATCACATTACGAACACGGGAGCTTCCAGACAGAGGAAGCAGCTAGTGCAAAGGAGAAGTAGGAGGCCCACTGGGGCTGGAGCGAGTGAGTGAGGGCAAGAGGTTGGCGGCAGGGTGATCACTCAGGGCTTGAAAGCCAGTGCAAGAGCTACGTGGCCCACAGGCCTTTCCTCTTCCAAGATTCTACTGTGTTAATTTTATGACTGTAATTATATTGTAAAACACTTGAGGTTAGTTGTCATGCTTTCGTGTTTCTCTAGGTCCCCGATGAGTTCATAGTGGATGCTTGGTTTAGTATTCGTTAATTAATTAAATTGCTCATCCTGTGAATTACACTTAAAATACACAGGGTTTACTCTCCTTCGAGACTGTCTCTTAAATCAGACTTGTTATTTCTCCCCATCACAATAAGAGATCCTTTAACTTTAAGGATTGGATTTTACTGGTACCAGTGCTACTCTTGAATTCTGGAAGTTTTGCTCTTGACTACCTGACAGGCAGAATAAGGTTTTGAAAGGAAAGCTGAGAATTCTTGGGAAATATTCCCTTGGATAACCATATCCCTAGAAAATATATCACCCCTCTCACTGAAATTCACCAGACGTGTATTAGATGCTCACTGTGTGCCAGACACTGTGCTAAGCTTTGGTGGCACTTTGTTGTTGGGTTATAACACAAGCTCTGGAGTCAGACTGTTAGCGTTCAGATCTCAGCTCTACTAATTATAAGCTGCAGGATTTGGGGCAAGTTATCTAACTTGTCTTTTCCTGTAAAATGGGGGTGATGATAAAACCTACTGCTATGGTTTGAATATGTCCCCCAAACTTCATATGTTGAAAATTTAATGGACATTGTAACAGTATGAAGAAGTGAGGCCTCTGGGAGGTGATCAGATCATGAGGGTGGAGCATGAATGGATTAATGCTGTTGTGGTGGGAGTGGGTTAGTTATTGAGTAGGCTCCTGATGAAAGGATAAGCTCAGCCCCCATTTGCTCTCTCTGTCGCACGTGCTCACTTCCACCTCCCACCCTTCTGCCACAGAATGACCCTCACCAAATGCCTGCACCATGCTCTTACACCCAGCCTCCAGAACTGTGAGAAATAAATTTCTTTTCTTTATAAATTACCCAGTCTGTAGTATTGTGTTATAGCATCAGAAAACAGACTAAGACACTCACTTTATAGGTAGTGGTGAGGATCAAAAGAGATGATATATGTAAAAGATATATGTAAAACACTTTGAACAATGCCTGATACATTTTATGTACAAGTTCAACCATGAAAACATGGTTCTTTGTGTTGCTGTGTGTTTTGCTAATAACATTTAGTACCTATTATTTTTTAATCTATACTACTACCCTGAAGTTATTAGAAACACTTCATACTAATAGCCCTTTATTTCTGCAAAATATATGTGTGTGTGTGTATACATACATACATATATATATATATATATTATTTTTTTTTTTTTTCCCTAAGCACTCAAAAATTAGGCTGTGGTTGTTAAGCACATTTGTGTTGAACTCAAAGGTCCCAGATAATGACAAGGACTTGTCCTCAGCGGATGTGTTCTGAGGCCCACGGGCAGGGTGCAGGTGGGTTTTGCAGAATGTCAACATGAGCTACAGCCACACAGAAACACCTCTGCATGGGTGGGACATCTCTGAGGAGTATTGACTTGGGCCCTCATTAGTTGCCCATCTTTTTGTTTGACATTTGATTAAAATCACGGCAGCAGAGAACTGGAGATTAGAGTTTGTGTCAGTCTTTAGTTCTCTATCATTATATTATACTAGCATCCTGGGACTGGGGCAATAAAATGACAATTTTTTATAACCTTCAAGCAGATAAAGAATTATTACATAAGGGATGGTGTATTGTTAATTATTCTCCATCTCTACGGGGGACAGACAGTAGGTTTGGCGTTCCACAGGAGAGATAGAAGTTGGCTAACAAGAAGAACTTCCTGACAAGGAGGTTCTTAAATGCTGTAATGTGTTATTAAGTGTGGTGAGAAATTCTCCTGCTAGAAACAATTTCAAAATAGAAGAGCTGGTTGCTTATATGGTATGGTTACGTCAGTCCTGCTTGGTGGCAGTGGACAGAGAAAGGTTCCCAGCAACCCATAGATCCAGGGAAATGGACAGTGTTACTTAAGATGTTTCTTGAGCTCTCTTTCTGTGGCAGAAGTGCTGGGTGCTGAAGAGACAGAGCTGAACTAGCACAGGCCCTGCCATCAGTGAGCTTAGGGTGTAGAGCCAAATGTCCAGGGGACTTAGGGATAGTGAGAGCAGGCAGGTTGAAGACTATGGGGAACCACAGGTGACTGACCACATGTTTCCCATTCCAGACCTTGGAAACCTGATAGAAGTGCCCGAGGCTGGGAGCCTAAGCAGGAGCCTGCCCATTCAGCATGCCAAATGAATAGGGTTAATCTTCCTGGTTCATGATGAACAGGTGGCCACAACGGTGACACTAAGGCTGGTCACTCTGGTCTCTGGTCTTAGGACTTACATCATAACCAATGTCCTGCCCAGGTGACTCTCTTTCCTACTCCCATCTCTCACTGCTGTGAGAGTGAATCTAAGATTCCCCACTATCGCCCTCCCACTCCTGTAGTTTAATGAGCCTAAGAAAGATTCATTGAAGAGAATTTGCTATGGACAATGTATTTGGCTCTGAAAATGAATGGCCCTGAAGACACCAGCCCCTCATGTTACTGGGGCAGTCCAAGTCATTGTTGGGAGCACAGGCTTAGGAAACAGGGAGAAAAAGAGTCATTTTCTAAGTGAGTAGCTGGGCCTGCTTATTTAACTCCTCCAAGCATCAGCTTCTGCATCTGTAAGGAAATGAGACAGTATATGACAACACTAATTACAGAATCTGGCAAATAATAACTCAATAAATTGAAATTATGTTTATGTTATTATTATTGTTCTGTTGTCTAACCAAGTGAGGCCTATGGAACCCTTCCATCTGCTTTATCTGTGGTGTCTGCTGACAAGCTGCCCTTAATTTGCCATGGGTTGCAGGATCCATTCTATCCATATCCTCTAAAAAACAGGAAGGTTTTGTGGATGCAATTCTCAGCAGTCCCTGAGATATCTGGACTCCAGGAGAATGAATCTACAGAATGGAAGGTCTGGTGAGTGGAAGAAGAGAAAAAAGTGTGGAACTCCAGGTATACCAATATTTTATGTATATGTTTGATAATAAAAAACTATGTTTCCTCATGTGGCTGTGTGTTTTGCTAAGAACATTTAGTACCAATTATTATTTTTTTAATCTGTACTGCAAACCCTGTAATTATTAGTAATACACCAATAGCCCTTAGGTGTGCATTTTATCTAGATGGATGGATGGATGGATGGATGGATGGATGGATGGGTAGATGATAGATAGATAGATAGATAGATAGATAGATAGATAGATAGATAGATAGATAGATAGATAGATAGATAGACAGACAGACAGACAGATAGATAATCTCCTTTGACCATTTAGGAATGCCTCCTAAGGATGCATCTAGAAAATGGAACAGTGGTTAAAATCCCAAATGTCATTTTCTGGACTCCCACAGCAGAGTTATTATCTGTTCTTTGTACTTTGTAAGACATGCAATAGCGAGCTGCAACTTTTCCATTGCCCTAGGTGTACACAGAACTTATCAGAAGGACCAACAGACACTCCTTCAGGAATGGCTTATTTGTTTCCAGCACTTCTTTGAAACCCCTTACAATTGCTGGGGTGTTTTCCCATTTTCCCTCTGTGGATGTGGCCGCAGTCTCACACCCGACCTCTCCCTCTTGCTCGGCCACTTCTGTCTTTCACAACCTTTTAATCCTGCAGCCAGACACAGGACTAGTCCTTCTTTCTGCTCATTACAGGTTCCTCCTGTAATGTCTTCTGTACCCTGAAAATTAGTGGTTTGGTAGAGCACGGAAAATCAGGAGCTTTTCGTCCTGGGATGTGGGTGTGGAGAAGGGATGGGTGTGACAAACAGGAACGCAGCGCTCACCAGGCAGCCGCCTTCGTGTCTTGTGCTCAGTCACAGATGGCGAGACGCAGGGTGTTTTGTTCTCTGTCCGGCTGCTTCTTCCGGTAACATGTGGAACAAATGTCTCTTTTGGACTATGATGAGGTAGCGTGGATAGGTCTGCAGCATCATTGCATGTGGACTCTCAGCTGGTTTTATTTCCTATTGAACCTTTAATGGAAACGCATACACAGCAAGTCAAGGCCTGTCCCTTTTCCCTTTTTTCTTTTTTTTTTTTTTTCTCTCTTTTTTTTTTTTTTTTTTTTATTTCTTCCAGGAGTGCTGATGATAAGGAAAGCGATGTCTAAATCTTCTTAATGGTGTTTATGCAAGCAGTTTTGCTTAGCTGCAGACTGCACAGCCCCCTCCCCGTCCCCCGTCCCCTCCCATCGCTCTGCTAATATTGCTGCTTCATTCCTTTCCCTGTTGGCTATTACTATGGACTACAGCAAATCTAAAACTAAATAATCCCCTTAGTGTCAAGTTTTCGGGGCTGAGCAAATAAATCTAACGAAATGCATTATCTAGGCGGAGGAGGCTGTTGTAAGGGGGGAAAAGATGAAAGCTATTTTATTTTAAGGGAGAGAATAAACCACAGATCGTTTGGGGCTCGATTGTAATTTTCAGTATTGTTATTTTATTTTACTTAACTACTTCACATGCCCTTTTTTGGTTGCAATTAAAAACCCTGCAAAGCTTCTAAAGGCCAGAATGAAAGGGGTGGGGGGACAATGAGGGTCTAGTGAGGGAGCTATGCAAATTCCTTCCAATCCAGAGAGTTCTAATGTTCTGAGGAGGCCAGGGGTGCTGTAAACAAACAGTGGCTTCGCCTTTTCTTCTCTTTTACACCCTCTCACACCTAGCATGGGGAAAGGGACAAGAGCAAAGGAACCGGCAAAATAGAGATTATGGGAGGTTTCATTTATTTAAGAGAAGAATCCCAGTCTCTGTACTGTCTGCTGGATGAAGCTGCGTTGCATCCAGAGAGAAAGGACGAGTGTCCACGTCCTGTCTACCCATGTCCAGGCCACCTTAAAGGTCTAGCAGGGCCATGGGTGAGTATCTGGGTGAGCTGAGCTGAGTCCTTGCCTGTAGTGTACTCCTGGCTAATTCTCCTGTTGGCTCATACTAGATTGGCTCTTTCTCAAACACCCCCAGAGAGGCCCAGTTCAACAAAGCTTGGCCTTTGCGGTTTATGAGTCTAAAATCAGTGAGTTGTGCCCAAAATGGATGGAAATGGTTGTCAAATGATCTGTGTCCATTTATTTATTAATCCATTTATCCGCTGACTTGTCCATTTATTAACTCATTATTTAAAGATATTTGATTGTGTATTAACCTAGTTCTACACACTGTTTTGGGCACAGGCATTATATAGCAATAAATAAAACAGAGTCCTGCCCTCATGCAGCTTATATCTGGGGTGGGGGTGTGTGTGCAGCAAACAGACAAACAAGATAAATATGGAGTTTGTGGGGTGGTGACAAGTGTTATGAGGAAAAAACAAGGATGACAGGATGATCGGAAGAGACAGGGTGTCAGGAAAGGCCTCACTGTCTCATTCGTTCATTCGAGCAATGTTAACTGAGCACCTACTAGAACCAGGCCCTGTTCCAGGCTCTGGGAATATACCAGTGAACAAAATAGACAATTTTCATGCCCTCTTCAAGTTTACATTCTACTGGGGATGAATATCAATAAACAAGACAAGTAAGATATATATGCTAAGAAAAAATTAAAGCCTGAAGAGAAAAGGGATGGAGCATGGGGCAAGTAGAAATTTTAGCCAGTATGACATTTGAGTGGAGACCTAAAGCAAGTGAGGAAGTGGGCTGCATGAACACCTGGAAGTAGAATGTTCCAGAACAAGAGAACAGCCAGTACAAAGGCCCTGAGGTGGAACTCTAGCTTGGCATGTTGGCAGAATAGCAAAGAGACCAGCATGGCTGCAGCAGACTGAGCGAGGGCAAGAAAGTGGATGTTGACATGGCCCTGAGCAAAGTGAGCCTCCAACTCTCCATGCTCCCAAGGCCTGTCCACCTTCTGTCCTTGTGGCCACCATGTTTGTCCCTGACTGTTTACACATCTGTCTCCTGTATCGCAAAGGGAAATGTCTTTTTATCCTCTGAATCCTCAGCACATGACACATTTAGATGAAAAATGAAACCTATTAATGACATCCAGCCTTTCTTTCTGCTTCAAATTTAAATCTATTCTCTTAACAAAAATTCTCCACAATCCACTTAAAAACCCCCCTATACTGTGGAGCTTCAATTTCGACCTCCCTCACTCTTCTGTATGGAAAGGCTCCTTCCTAAAGAAAGAAACCTGTTATGCAATAAGCAAACCAAGTCTTACTGACATACTACAGTGGTGAAGAGTAGTAACACCACACAGGTGATTCTCAAACGATGTCTCATTAGAAAAATCGGGTGTGTGATTTTTATTGTTTCTGAGTTGGACTTAGAAGTTCTTAAGGTGGGATTTCAGAGAGAGAGTCTTTGGGTTAGTTCTTTTCTTAAGGTGAGGGTCAATGAAAGCTAAGTGAGGTTCTGAGCCACGAAGGAAGAGTTATGTCACAAGACATTCTGCAGGTGTAATTGCCTAACTGATGGCAGTGTTTGTTCTGGTTGTCATCTGCTTTACCAGGCAAGTGACTCCCAATTGCTTTAGCTTTTCCTTTCATCTCTGTTTACCATCCTCTTAGACAGGGACATAGAGAGCCTTGTAGAGACATTTCAGAAGTTCTCTCTGAGCTCTGAGTACAGAATTCTGAAATGGGCACAGCCTGGGTGGAAATTTAGAGATCTGCATTTCCTGTATCATGGCAATGCCACTCCAAAGCTTCTGGGATTAACCTAGAGTCGTTTGGCCCAACAGAGCTGCAAGCTACTGCCTATGACAATTTTCCATAAGGAGGATTACATTCTGCAGAAGCCACCTTCGAGATAAAAGAGAAGGAGGCATAGAGAAAGAATTCTCTGTCTACTATTTATTCTGAAATAATTTTAGACTTAGAGAACTTTTTACCCAGAGGAATGGAAATCACAACGTCAAAGGGATACCTGTAGTCCCGTGTTTATTGCAGCACTATTTACAATAGCCAAGAGTTGGAACAAGCCTAAACGCCCATCATCATTTGAGTGGATACAGAAACTGTGGTATATCTACACAATGGAATACTACTCTGCTATAAAAAATAATGAAATACTACCATTCGCAGCAATATGAATGGACTTAGAGAAAATTATGTTAAGTGAAATAAGCCAGGCACAGAAAGAGAAATACCACATGTTCTCACTTATTTGTGGGAGCTAATAAAAATAAATAAGTAAATGTACAAACAAATGGGGTTGGGGAAAGAGACACAACATTCACAACAATTCCTTGATCTTGTTAAGACAAGTGAACAGATATGATGTTGATGGGGGGAAGGGGGCAGAGGGAGGGAGGAAAAGGAGGAATTGGTAAAGGGACATGAAAACCAACTATATTGTATATTGATAAACTAAAATAATTTTTTAAAATAATAAATAAAATTTTTAAAAATTTTTTAAAAGATAGTTGAGAGAATTTAGTTATATCCTTCACCCAGCTTTCCCTAATGTTAACAATTTATATGACCATCGCACAACTACCAAAACTAGAAAATCTACATTGGTACAACACTATTAACTAAATTACAGACCTGATTTGAAGGAAATTTCTTTTTAAGGCAGATTTTAGCTTCCCTCTGGTAAGTGTTAAACTACGGCAACAGCAAAATTCAGCATTGTGGTAAAATTTTGCTGGTATCTATTCCTGCATAACGAACAACAGAAATGTAGTGGCTTAAAACAACAGTTTTTTTATTATTGTATCCCATGATTCTGTTGGTAAGAAATGTGGACAGGATATAATGGGAACAGCTAATCTCTGCTCCATGATTCCTGGGGTCTCAGGTAGGAAGGCTCAAATGGCAGGGGGCTGGAACTCGGGACTGGACATGGAGCAGTCTCTCTATTTCCACACTGCCTTTCCACATGGCTAGCTTGGGCTTCCTCACAGCATGGCAGTCTTGGGGTAGTTGGGCTGTTTTCAGGGTACTTATTGCTCCATGAGGAAGGAAGCAGAAACAGTCCTTTTAAAAGCTGGGACTGGGACTGGCATTGCATCACCTCCACCTACTCTGTGGGTCGAAGCAGACACAGACAAGCCCAGATTCAAGAGGAGTGCACAAATGTCCCCTTTTGATCAGAGGAGCATCAAAGAATTTGCTGTCAACTTTAATTTACTGCAAGTCACAATGGTATCAACTAATATCTGTTTTGGCGAGAGGCAGATTACCTTAAAGCAGATTCCCTCTGTTATGGTAAGAGTCACTTGGGAGGCCTTTATCCATTATTTTGGGGGAACAATCTATGACCTTTCTTTCACCACATGGTTTAGCAAAATTTATCCCACCTGCTTACATCCAGAGCTCTGAAGAAGGTCCAGGCAAATCTGCATAACTAACCCAAGAGCTTTCTGGGAGGTAAGGTTCACAGTTAAGGAATACTATAGGGATGGATGATGGTGATTTTGGCCAAAGTCTACAGACAAAAAAGGAGGACACCAAGGTCTCCAGAGAGGAACTTACTGTGAGGAAGTGGCATCTGGACCAGTGACCCAGGCCATACATGAGCCTATGGGTTTGGAGGGAAGGCTAGTTCTGGCAGCCCCTCTGGACCTAGCCATCCCAGCATAACAGCTCTGCTCTGCACATGAAGGTTAACCATGTATATGTGACAGAGAGAGGGCACTTTCCTGACCTGTGTGGCATCTGTGCCAGTGAACGCATCAGGGCAGCAGTGGACAAGGATTCACTTGAGGGCCCTTTTACCTAGTAATACAGTGTGGGGGAAACAACGGACAGACTACTGAGTTCCACTCTGCTTGGAAATTAGAAGTAGTACTTACCCCCCAGGGCTTTTGGACAACTCTAGGGAAGGGAGAAAGATCTTAGGAAGGAGATACTGCACTTCCCGCTCATAAGAGCCCAACGGTACACACATAACTAACTGGAAAATTTAAAAGGGTGTGATCTTTTTTCTGCCTAAGAAAGTAAAGTAGGTCAATCAATTATAGCAAGGGTCAGCAAACTTTTTATGTTAAGGACCAGATAGTAAATATTTTAAGCTGTGGGTCATATGGTTTCTATCACAACTACTCAACTCTGCCATTGTGTCATGAAAGCAGCCCTAGAACATATGCAAAGAAATGAGTGTGACTATGTTCCAATTAAACTTTATTCGTGAACACCAAAATACGAATTTCATAAAATTTTCACATCACAAAACATTATTCTTCATTTGATTTTTTTTTCCCAACCATTTTAACATGTAAAAACCATTCCTAGCTCATGAACCATACAAAAACAGGGAGTAGATCACATTTGGCCTGCGAGTCATAGTTTACCAACCCCTGAGTTATCGTGAGAATATATTATTCATTTGAATGTTTCTTGACTTAATGGGGTGTTAAACAATATATTATTATCAAATTCAAGGAGTCTAAAATTAGGCAGTTCCTGGGTTGGTTAATTCAGAAGCACAAGGATTCAGGCTCTAAATCACTTAGAGCTGCATCACTCTTGGGCCAAGGAGGCTGCAGTAACTCCACACATCATCTCCTTACCAGTGGCTCACAGACTTTAGTATGTGCCAGAATCAACTGGAGGACTTGTTAAGATACGGTAGCTGGTTCCCACTCCAGAATTCCTGATTCATTCAGTAGGTCTGCCAGGGGAAGGGGCACTGAGAATTTACTTTTTTTTTCCAGGTTTCACAGCTAAGAGTTACTATAGCAAACAGATATAAAGCAAAATCAGCAAAGAGAAAAGGCACATGGAGCAAAATCTGGATAAAACTAGGTGCAAGCTTCCAAGAGTCCCCTGCCAGTGGAGTTACATGGGATGCATATAATTTCTCTAGCAACTAGTTGTGACAAGACTTGTGAAATGCTGTCTACCAGAGAAGCTCATTAGAGAGTCAGTGCCAGGGCTGTTACTGGGGTTAGTCACATAGGCATCCTCTGTCTAGCACATACTGAAATTCCAGACACCAAAGGAAAGTAGGTGTTCCACATAAATGACATTGTTTGTACAGTTTAGGTATAGTGAGCCATTCTTATTGGGGGTGACAAGAAAGTTCCTGAAATCCAAGTTTCTAGACACCAACAAGGGCTGACTTGCAAGCGGGACCTACTAAAGAAAGAAGTCTCAGGCCTGCTCTGCTATGTTTTGAGAATTTACACTTTTAACATGTTCCCAAATGGTGCTGATGTTGCTGTTTGGGGACCAAACTTTCAGAACCAGGGATTCAACATAAGCCCCAGTCAGGAGGCAGACACATGTGGGACAGGGGCTTTCTTTGTAAAGAAAACGAAATTTATTGCTTACATTTTCTGAGGCTGGGAACTCCAAAGTCCAAGGAACACATCTGGTGGTGGCAACAGTGACCCAGGGGTCTCACATTGCAAGATGGTGGAAGCAGAGAGAGCAGAGAGAGGGACAGACTCTTCTCTCTCTTCTTTTAAAGCCCTCACAACCATCCCCCTGACCACCATTTTCAATCCATTCACTAGGGCACGGTCCTACAATCCAATCACCTCTTCAAGGCTCCACCTTTCAATTAGCATAATAGGATCTCCCACCCTAAACAGTTACAATGGGGATTAAGCATACAGTATATGAAATTTGGGGGACACAATTCAATCAATCTACAGCACCACAATTTGTTTATTTACTTGTTGATGGGCATTTAGGCTGTTTCTAGTTTGGGGCTTTTACAATAAAGCTGCTATGAACATTTATATACAAATCTATGCATAGACAGATGCTTTCGTTTCTCTTGGGAAAATACCTAGGAGCAGACTGTCTGGATTGTGTGGTAGATGTATATTTAAAGTTTTAAGGGATCGGACAGGGGCTTTCTTGTCACGACCTTTCACTTTTTATAGGGGAGGGAAATCTTTTTTGAAATCCCCTACAGACTTCTCTATATGTTTCTTTCTCCAGAACTGTTTCACATGCCACTTGAAAGCTAATAATCATTGGCTTAACCAACCGCAATTTATCTCCTGAACTGGAAAAATGACAATCCAACTAAAGTTAACTTTCTTTCACAGCAAGTGTAGTTCGGGTTCCTATTTACAGAACTTAGCCAAATAAGTCCTCTCTCTTCCACCTCACAAACTGTGTGGTAACAAAATCAGAAATTTTTAGGTTGAGAGCCCCTTCTGGTATCAATTGGTGATCTCCTGAGATGTGGCAAAGTATTCTTGCCCTGATCTCATTGCTCCATGAAGTCAGCTCTGCTACTTGGGATGGAAGAGAGAGATCAGATCTGAACCATATGAGCAATTTTATCAGCCTTTTTGTCAATTTTATCAGTCAATTTTGTCTAACAGGACCTGATTTAATGACGGAGATCTTTAATTGGGTTTTATCATTCTCTAGAAAGTTTTCTGTGAACACACGAGCACAGTTAAGTATTTGATCTCTCCAAATATTAAAATTGGAATTAGTCTAGTCCAAGAACCCCAGCTTCCAAATTAAGAGAGTAATCAGAAATAATTTTAAAAGAATTATCTCATTCTGTTATTTTTCTTCAACAGGCTCCAAGTGCTTCACTAACATTTTTATTAATATTTTTCATATCCTACCTCAGCTGAATTCTATTGGGTTTAGTAATTTCTTCAGATAATTTCTTCAAGGCCACACAATGAAGCAAGAGTCATGAGGTTTTAGAATGTCTACCCAAGAAATATTCCATAGTGAATAAACTATGTGTGTCATTACTCAAAGAACCTGAAGATCACTTCCCTAGGAAATACCCATCCCATAAATTAAGAATCAATATGGACTGAACTCCCCAGAAACAGTATAAAATCCTAGGAAGGCTGACCCTACTAAATTATCCTGGCTGCCCTTCCAGTCTCATTCTCTTGGCCTTCTAGAATCTGAAGACAAACATTATCCATTAAATCTGGTATACTGGACTGAGGAAGATAAATTTAAAAATGCAAAAGTTAAGCAATGACTTCCCACAAAGACAAAGAGATCACAGAGATAGCTAGCAAGGAAGGTAACAATAACTGCTCATATTTTGAAAAATAGTGCTGGCTGTCTTGTACTATAATAAAATAGGCACAAATTAACCTTGACACCTTTGAGAAAGAGAACAATTATAAGATCACAGACTCAGATAAAGGTTTAGGCAACTGGGAAGATGCTTTGGTTACTAAAGATGTATCTTTTTAAAAAAATAATCTGATTAATTCCTTTAAAATTCTTTCTGGCTTAGAACAAGATGCCACAATGATCAACTTAGAGTTGTAAGCAAGAATAAGATTATTTATTCTTATTAGATTTGCCTTTCTTCTGCTTGAGCTTCCAAATATACAACTGGAGACTGGGTTGGTGTTTGCTAGTTGTCCTCATAATGAAGTAGCCTGCTAAGTCAAACCACAGAGAAGAAATGTGGACTTCAGTTCCTAGGAAGGATTCTTTTAATACATAGTCACTTTCCTCCAAAGGTAGATAGTGTATCTGCTGAGGAAAACTTACCACAGTACCCCAAACCCCTAACCCCATTTTTTTTTTTCAGTAAAAATTGAGATCTTTCTGTTGTCACCTCAGCACAAAGACCCAAATTTGAAATTAGGGTAAAATGGGAGCCTAGTCACAGCCCTAGCTGTGACCTAAGCCAGACTTACAAACACAGCATAGCATGCTTACAGGTGCATTTCCAAAGCTTATCCATTGCAGGCATTACCAATCAATCAAAGAACTCTTTCCCACTGCCCACAGGACAACCTCACAATCCATCCCAGCACAAGGCTCTAGACCTGCACTGTCCAGTTTGGTAGCCACAAGTCACATGTGGCTATTGAGCACTTGAAACATGGCTAGTCCAAGCTGACATGCGAAACACTGGATTTTGAAGACTTCATTTGAAAAAAAGAATGTAAAATATTTCATCACTAATTTTTAATATTGATTACATGTTGAAATGATAGTAGTTTAACAGTATTGAGTTAAATAAAATATTTCAAAAATTAATTGTACCTGTTTCTTTCTATCTTTTTTTAATGTGATATACAGAAAATTTTTAATTACATATGCATCTCACTTTTTAAAAAATTCATTTATTTTACTTGACGTTGTAATTGTACATACTTACAGCGTACAATCTGATGTTTTGATATATAGGTATGTTGTACAACAATCAGGTCAGTGTATTAATGTACCAATTATCTCAGGCATTTATCATTGCTCTGTGGTGAAAACATTCAAATGTCTCTCCTCTAGCTATTATGTAATATAGAAAACTTAACTATTAACCACAGTCACCCAATTGTGCCATAGAACACCAGGACTTATTCCTCCATAATTTTGTACCCATTGGCCAACCTCTCCCTGTTTTCCCTTACCCCCTCCTGTCCTTAGTCTCTTAGTCTCTGGTAACCACTATTCTACTTTCTGTGTCTGTAATAGCAATGCTTTTTTGTTTGTTTGTTTTGTTTTTGTTTATAGATTCCACATATGAGTGAGATCATGTGGTATTAGTCTTTCTGTGCCTGGCTTACTTCATGTAACAAAATGACATCCAAGTCCATCCATGTCGTGTGGCTTACTTTTATGTCTCCTCTATTTCTATAGGATGGCGCTGCTCCAGATCGCCACTGCCAGAGGTGGCACACATGATGAAACTTATTTGCCATGCCAGCTCTGAGCATCAGTGTCACATTTTCCCAGATATGGAGCTAAATAGAGATTTTCCACCTTATTTTTTTTTAAAAAAACATTTTATTAGAACAGTTGGTTGCAAATCCTTGTTAAAATTTAAAACTGAAAGATAATATCTGTACAGCAAATAACTGTAAATCTGGGGATCACATCACAGATTTGGAGGATGACTACAGGACAATAGAATCATTTGGTGGAGACTAAAGTCACACAGGGCTCTGAATCCCACCCCACGCTCTCACTCCTCCCCAGCCAGGCATCATTGTTTTGACTCATTTGAATTTCCGGTGTTATTCATAGACCATGGCCAGGTGGCTGTGCAACATACTGCACTTTTCTCTACTTAGAGCCAGAAGTCCTCCCTATGGTCCTTGTTTAATCATCGTGTAGCGCTTTCATTCTCTGAGTCCTTTCGAGGGACCAGAGAAAGATACAGTTTATTCCTCTGCCAAGTTCTTGCCCTCCCACCTTCCTGGGCATAGTGAGAGAATGAAGTTCACATAAATGTTCCTCTACAGGACTCAGAGCATGAACCACCAGGACTGTTTTCTAATTACACGTTTTCTGCAAGTTAACCACTTTAAATGGAAGGGAAAATATACATCTAATAGTAACTTTGCCTACTACAGAATAGTTTTAACCAATAGAAGCTAATGACCAACGTCAGTGTTTCCAGTGGTTCCCTTGGCAACAACTGTGTCACAAACTTTCTTCAAACACAAACTTCTTTCTATTAAAGGGACTGTTTCTATTGAAGTCAACTTTTTCACTAACATTTTAAGGAGGTTCGAACAGCTCTGGAACCTGTTTGGGGGGGGGTTGTTTTGTTTTTACTACTTTCATCGCATTTATTTTGTCAGGAACCTGAAGACCTGAAGACCTGTTTTCCTCAGAGGAATAAAGATGTTTCTCTCACCTTGATTCCCTTTGGACTAATTACCTAGGAGGGTCCTCTTCTGTGTCGAAGAAGGCTCAATAGATTTGGCAAGAGACACTTGTGACACTATCAGTTGGGGCTCAGAAATGAAGTTAGGAGTAAGGGGTAAATTTTTTTTTTTAAGGAACAAAGCTTAGGTATTTTTAAGATGCTGATTTAGTGGGTTATTGAAAATGCTGCCCACATAGCCTTTTAACCCTCAAAGATATCAGATAACTTTTTTCTTGCAGTGAGATGAAGTGGCTGTCATTATCTCCGAAGGTCTGTATCATATTGGAATCTGTCAGTGCAGGTCAGGGAGTCCGCAGTGCTCTGGGCCCAGCTCGGGGACTGAATTACATTTCCCCGGCACAATGGCTGCAGAATGGGTGGGTGCTTTGTCATTTAAACTGCATAAAGAGGCAGAAATTGATTTTTATTGTGGATCTTCATATCTAATAAAGCTCCAAGGGGCTCTTTTCTTCTCCGATTGAATAGCCATTGAATGCTTTCAATCTAGTTCTGTGTTTCATGCCTAAACTGAATAGCGGGAAGGCAGAAAATAGATGGGGGAAAAGAGGCCAAGTCACTTTCCAGATTGAAAAGGATATGGCAGAGAAATAAATAAAAAAAATAAAATAAAATAAAACTATTTGGAAAAGCATTTCAGTGGAAAGGGGAACTATCTTGATGCTCGGGGGAGGATTGCTTTCTGAGGGGTATGTGTGCATGTGTGTGTGCATGCACATATACACACACACGTGCAAATCCTCTTGTAGGTGTGTATGGGCAATATGAATACTTTATGTGCACGTGTAAAAATCTATGTATGGTCAACCGGGCCAGAGCTAAAGTGCTAACCAGCAACTTACCTCTCAAAGCCCACTCTGCCTGTCTTCAGGGCCCCCGGCTCAAAGAAACAGCCAGAACGGTTCCAGCAGTGGAGGCTTCAGAGTGTGGGGCAGCAGGTCCTGTCGGGAGGAGGAACAATTGCTACTGTTCCTTCTGTGGAGGCTCAGAGAGACTCTGAGCCCCAGATTCTCATCTGATGCATGAAGAAGTCAAGTAATCTCTCAATTTAATAATCCGGAAGAGAAAATTCTTCTAGACACCTCCACCTGCTGAATCCTGACTTCCCTCCCTGAACAGGACTTCCTAGCACTCACAGTTATTAAGGACCCTTTGAATTTTCACCCCAGCCAGTCTCCTAAAATCAACCTGATTCTTCAGAGCCATGTGAGTATTTGCACTTCCAGCCACGGACCCGGATATCCAGTTCAACAGAAGTATACCCAGCACCTTCTCTATCCACAGCCCTAGGCTAAGAAGCTATAATCTTCTTTGGTCTAGATATTCAGACATTTAGGATCCATTCTACCTTCTTCTGGCAATAGTCCCCAGTGTTTATTCAGGGATCCTCCTACCCCTCTCTCAGGCCAGTAAGCTGAATGGGATCCACCCCTGTCTCAAACCCAAAGCAAATTAGTCAATCATTTTCCCGTGGCCACCTTGACTCATCTAAGGGCAGGCAAGTGACCTAAACTCATCTAATCAGAAATACATTTGCAAGAACTAGGAGAAAAAGAGATTTTCTTTTCCTGAACTGAAACCTGGGAGGCTGGGAAGCTGGGAAACTGGAGCTGTTGCCATCAAGTTGACCACATGAAGTGACAGCCTCCCTGAGAATAGAGCCAGCTCTCAGAGAAGAGCACGACCCAGCTGAGGGCTGCAGCCAAATCTAGAGCCCCTGGATCCTGCCTCACCTAAAGCCTAGATTTGTCTCTATGTGTGTTTAAATGAGTTGATATGTTATTCCTTTTGCACTCTATTTAGTTTTAGTTTTCTTTGGGTTTTTTTTCTTTGCAAAGAAAAAAATAATTTACTTACATAGTAGATAACTATCATTTGGAGAAAAACTTCTTTTTTTGTTGTGTTGTTTTGTTTAAATTTAAGAGCTTTATTGAAGATGAGTGGAAATAAATTATGAACAACTGAAATCCAAGTTAGTAAAAGAAATAGACTACAGCAACAGCGATTGGGAATGTTTTAGTTATTAAACCAGGGTCCCACAAATTTTTTAAAAACTTTTCAAAAATATATTTTGTAATGTACATATTTATATTATATATTTCAAATATTTAAACTGTTTATTAGTTAGCTCTGATTTTTTTTTTGCCCCAATCTCTCTTCTTTTAAAAAAAAATTATTTTATTGATTATGCATATTTATGGGATACAAAGCTAACCTTTACCACCTGCACCTAGGATGTAATGGTCAAATCAATAGTATCAGGATGCCCATTACCACAAATTGCAATTTTAGAAAGTCCTTTTTACATAAATAATCTCATTTAATGTAATCATGTAAATACCGTTATGAGGTAGAATCTTTATGTCTAATAAGTCTCAAAATTTTTTCTTTTCAGATAAAAATGCCACATTTCAAAAGTGATGAAGCTGAGATCTAGAGAGGTTGTGACATCCCAAATTAGAACACCAAAACAGCATTTCTAAAACCAAACTCCTCCTCTTCCCCCTCAGTATTGCTCCTGCTCCCGTGAGCTCTGTCTCAGATGGGCACGTCTGTCCACTTAGGGACCTATGTAAGAAGCAGGAGCAGAAAAGACTCCTTTCTTTACAGCATCTCCCACATCCAGTGGGTCACTAAATCCCCAGGTTCTACCATATTCCCTGCCCTGAAGTCTGCCCCTGCCCTTGCTTCTCACCCTCACGCAGACTCACACAGATGCTCTTGCTTCCTTGCATTCTGTGCTGACCTCACGCCCCCTCTCTTCCTCACCCGACTCTGGTCCATCCTTCTCACGGCTGTTGGAGGAAGGTTTCTGAAATGGAACCCTAGTTACGTGCCTCTTGCATTCTAGGAGGTTTAGAATTATTTAAAACTTATTTCCCTGATACAGTGTTTTCCTAACTATTTTGCCTATTTTCCCATCATGACTTACACACACACACACACAGAGTCACTGAAACAGAATGTTCAATGTAATACTTCTCCTTCCTATGTGAGACGTGTTCTGATCTTTTCCATTCTATTCTGTTCCATTCTATTTTATTCTGTATGAGTATTTCCTTTTAAAACCGTCATGACTCTAAATCGGGGTTTCTTAACACAGGGTCAACAGGCACTTCAATGGGGGCTGTGAATGTATTTCAACGGGCTCATAAATTTTAATCGGAAAACTTGCATCTTTATTTTCACTAGATAAAACTGAAATTTAATGTTTCTTTCTATTATTAATGTAATCAAAAAATTACAGTAGTATTAACCGTATCTGTGACTTTATCATTAATAGAAACTCACAGATATGTTTAGCTCATTGAAATTATCTAGAAACAATGTTTAGCCTCATCAGTACTTTAAAATTATGCCCAGAAAATTCTTCCTTTATATCTTTACCTATTATGTTTCCCCTTGGTCTTGCCCACCCCTACCCTCCATATTCTGTATATTTCCACACTGTGACATATCTGTACACATACTCAAACGTGAATACTATCACGTAATGAAGTTCATGCACATATGTAGTTGTGAGCACATTACCATATGCCTTACTTGTATTTTTAAACTCACAAATATGCACTCTTTCACACACAGTCACAATACCTGTGCATGCCCAGTCTGGATGTACCAGCACCCCAATGACCATGAGTAATGAATGGTCTAGAGAGACATATGACAAGGTCAGAGGAAGGGGGCCTTGATCCCAACCAGCCATATCAATTGAACCAGCACCCATTTTTAACACTTGGTCTTAATTTATTATAACTTTTATGTTGTAGACATTTTTGTAAATAACCTTAATCATTTTGGAACAAGATGGGGTGAAAATATGTACAGTACAGTAACAGTCGTTAACTCTTTTGGAACATGAACTATTTTGAGAGTCAAATGAAAGTTATCAACAGTCTCCTCAGCAAAAAATAAAACAAAACAAAAAAACACACATCCTCTTATCCACATAAAATTTTACATACAATTTCAGGGTATTCCAAGACTCCTAATACTATACCTGAATTCTAGGGAATTATGCTCCACAATTACATCAAAGAGATTTGTGGATTTGACTTTCGTCATTTGGACAAATTAATGTCCACAAAGTTCTGTGGCATCTAGTGAAATCTGAGATACCGGTTCTGTGACAGTGAATGCAGTTCTGAGTGAAGGTAGCAGCGGCCAGTCACTGACCCCATGAGTGGGCCCACCTGTTGCCCAAACCACATATCAACAGTCATAGTCAGTCTTTACTCCAAGTCCAGGACATGATAACTCCCAAGAAGTGACTGCACACTTTATTTCTTGTGAAAATGGCTTTGAAAAGAGAGCCAACTGCTAGAGCTGCTGAGGGAAATGAAGAGATGAAGTGATGGTTCCTAACTGAAACTTGGCAGTTTGGGCAGAGAAATACATGCTGTCATGGCATATGCTGTCGTGGCACATGCTGTCATGGCACATGCCATCATGGTATATGCTGTCGTGGCATATGCTGTCATGGTACATGCTGTCATGGCATATGCTGTCATGGTATATGCTGTTGTGGTATATGCTGTCCTGGTATATGCTGTCGTGGTACATGCTATCGTGGTATATGCTGTCGTGGCATATGCTGTCGTGGTATATGTTGTCAGGGCATATGCTGTCGTGGCATATGCTATCATGGTATATGCTGTCATGGCATATGCTGTCATAGTATATGCTGTCATGGTATATGCTGTCATGGTATTCCTAATTCCCAAAGAGCTCAGGCCGTCAGCCATATACAAGCTTAGGCTTGTAGGGATTACAAAAACAGATGCCTACAGGGGCCAGGCAAGTACCATAAAAGAGTGAAGCATGGTGACGAGGCACACAGCCCTAGTGGTCTATTATTTTCCCTGAAAGAAATATGGAAACAGGAGTCCATTTTTTCCTCCTGTAAAGTGAACAACAGCACAAGCAGAGCAGTCAGCAGCAGCATCAATACTTGGCCTCAGTGAAGAGTGGGGACCAGAGACTGTTGTCCCTGGCAGGGCACAGTGTGTACATACTACCTAACCTAACAGGACAGCCACCTCTGCTCTCCTGCAGAATGTCACTCAGTGGGAGTGCAGGCTAGAGTGACACAGCTCTCAAATTTTCCAGGAGCCAGAATTCCAGGTTATTCTAAGACATGTACTCTCCCCACTACCTGCAACATTATCTGAGCTGACTCTGTACTAACAAACAAAACGTCAGTGTGAGCTGGTTCCTGCCTGTGGACAGCTGTGAACAGCTATTTCTCTGCACCTTCCCCACCTCCCCCACCAGTCCCCAATGAAGAGAGGCTCTGGGCGCTTCCCAGGAAAAGAGGATCTGGGCACAACTAAATTTAAAGCAAAGCAGAAATGAACGTGGACAAGTTTACACAGAAAGTGTGTTCAGAAGGTGATGACTTCTCACAAACGGGTGCTACCCAAGGACACAGAAGAGTGGGGCGGCTTTGCCCCCCAGCTGGTGCTGGCTTGGCACCCACAGCAGACTACTTTATAGAAATGAGAAAAGAGGTAGCCACTTGAAGCTTTTCCTGGAGCTGCAGACTGTTTAGAGAACAAGCTCAGCTCAGTCTAACCATCAGGGCTTTACAGATTCACGGGGCATGTGATACTTGTTCTGGCTGAGTCCTGTGTGCAGAGCCGATGCCTGCGGAGAGCTAATTCTCCGTGCCTTGCCCCAGAAATACTTGTCTGCATGGATAATGCAGCTGTCCCTTTTGGTGGGAGGGAGGATCTGGGTCAGCACATCTGTGTCTGAGTTCTACACACTCTGCGTTTGGCTCCACAAACTCAGCATTGCCTTCCATGCCAGCACCATTTAGGGTCATCTTTCTGATATGGATTAGCCTGTTTACATAAAAATTTAAAATACTATCCTAATTGAGCCATTCTCTTCTGCTTCCTCTCCTTTTCTTCCTTGAGTTTTCTAGCAGTCGCTTTATCCTTGGAACACTTAATTTTCCTGCATTCTTTCTTCAAGGGTGTAAGGAATTTAAAACGTACTTTACTTCATCTGTGTGTATTTTTAAAACCATATAATGTAAGTAATAGAAGTTGAAGATAATTGCAAACTATTCTTGATTTTACTAGTGTTTTATTAACAAATCTGCCTAATCCAGGATTAAGACTGAGTGAGATTAGAGGATTTCTCTCATCTGCAGCTTGAAGCAAGAGTCTCTGTATAAAAAGTGTGCCTCCTCGTTTGACATAAAATCATCCTATTATATTCATGGCAGCACTGAGTGCCAGCCGGCTCCCACCTGCCCTGCAGTGCACATGTGCAGCTGTACGTAAGGGAGCTGCCCAGGCTGGTCAAGGGCTGGAGACCTCAAGGTGTCAGGATGAAGGCCACATATTTTTAGCCTCTGTTTTCCATAACATATGGCTTTTCCTCTGAATTTAGCCTCTCATTTGAACATTATATCACAAAGCACGTTATTCCAGGAACACAGGCAGTGACTAGAGTATAAAGCACCCTATGCCTGGTGTAGCTGGTTTGCTCCATTGATTAGAGCACCATTAACAAGGAGAAGCTCATAGGACCTTCATTTCCAGAGAGCTATTTGGCAGTTTCCTTCTGCTTCAAGGTCTCTATCTGTATACCACTCAAGGGATGACGGGGACTCAGAAGGCCTCTCTTGTGGGTAGTAGGCGGCAGCATCGTATCCATAGACAAAGGATATTGCCTTATCTTTTGAAGGTCACCATTAGAAAGAAAACCTCATGCCAATCAGAAGTGACTGCAGACAAACAGGGCTAGGTCATCCCACAACCAAGGGACCATGCACACAGTCACTTTCCTGGCCCCAACCTCAATCTGAACCTTCTTAGGAAGACACATCCTTCTTTTATGTTCATTTCAAGCATCCATACAACCCGCTTTGTCACTTTTGATTCTGTGTTTCCTGTTTTAATGTCAGTAATTACTAGTGGCTGAATGGTGTTATGCACATGAGCCCAGGTGTGTGCGATGTTCATGTCTGTGTGTACCTGAACTCATTCTTTCACTCCTGCCTTCACCCCAAAACCTATTAATCCTGGGCCACTTCTCATGCACAGGAATGATTCTGCCATCCAGTAGTTCACCCAAGTGGACACATTTGCTGTCACTTTCTCTACTCCTTTCTGTCCTCAGTCTTCTATATACGATTGATCTCAAAATCTGGTCAAACCTTCCATCAAAATGTCTCTCAACTGCTCTTCTCCCTTCCTTTCTCTCTCCCACTCTTCCAGTTCAGACCACAGCCATCTCTCTCCTAGATATATCCAACAGCGTCCAGTCGGACTCCTTGCTTCTGAAATGCCCCCACCCCTTATTCACTCTTGTTACTGCAGCCTCACTGATCCACTGAACACAAATCTAGCCTTTCCACTCCCTTACTCAAATGCCTTCCATGGCTTCCACTGCCCTCAGAAAGGAGTCTAAGCTCCTCAGTATGGAACAAAAGAACCATCAAGATCTGACTGTGGCCTCCAGCTTGGCCCCAACTCCTGCCTCCTATTACCAAACATTTCACTCTCCATCATATTAGACTACTTACCCCTCCTAGAACATACTGAGCTCTCTCAAGCCTCCAGATGCTTCTGTGTGTTAGGTTCTCACCTAGAACACCTTTTCCTATCTTCTCTGCATAGTGGCTTTCTAATCCTCCTTTGAGACTTGCCTTCAAGTCCCAACTTTCCATCCCACCCAGGACAAGCCAGCCAGGCCTATCTCTGCTAGACATCAGTCGTAGCAACTGCCTGCCTGTCTCCCTCACTCAGCTGAAAGACAAACCCATTCACCTCTGTATGTCCGAGGACCACCAGCATACAGGAAGACCTCATTCGTTCACTCTGCAGTGAGGTCTTGAGTATCCATCATGTTTTAGGGATCAGTAGAGAGGCTAGTGATACAGTAACAAGTAAAGAGAGGCATGATACCATTATGGTATTCAGTCACGAACACACTCTTGCTGAATGAACAAGGGCAGTGTGTTTTGTGAGTGTGGTGAGCAAGTGTTAAACTCCAAAGAAAAAAGTAGCAGCAATCAGCAGGAATGAAAATAAAGCTTACATTCCCCAACCTCCAGATTTTCACTTGTAATTTAGTAGATGAAACACTTAATGAAGAAAAACTTTGTTCATCTTTAATGAAGACAGTCAGCTTAGTAATAGTAATTATAATGATGTAATAATTATAAATAAAATAGTAATAATAGTGATGATAATAGTAGAAACCAATATTTTTGGAGTGCTTGCTATGCTTTTAAAAAGTTCTTCATATAAAAATGAGTGGATACATATGAAGTTCTTAGAATGAAGAACTTCATATGTATCCACTCATTTTTATACCTCATTTAATACCTGTTTTGTCATAACAATCTTAAAAAACAGGTATTATTATTAGTAGTATTATTATTGCCTTCATTTTAGAAAAAGGAATCTAAGGTATTGAAAAGTTAAGCAGCTTGATTGCAGTCCCACAGTTAGTAAGTGTTGGAGCTGGTGTGCACCCAAGCCCATGCTGTGCTCTGTTTTCCTGCTGCAGGACGTGTCTCCTAACACATTCAATAGTAAGAGGATGTGGAGTCGGATATAGCTAAGCCCACACAACAAGGAGCTACCTAAATTTTAGGATATTGTGGAGGAAAAAATTTAAGTATCTGTAAAAGTATAGGGATGTGAAACAAATCAGTAGTTATTTGGGGAGGAGGTAGGGCTGACAACAAAGGGCCACACAAAGGCAAGTCAGCTCTGCATGGTCCTGGGGTGGTGGATGCATCTGTCAAAATTCTTAGAACTGTACACCACAAAGGGTGAGCTTTACTGCATGCTAATTTAAAGTACACTGAACCAGAATGTTGTGGGATCCCAGGTGGAATACAGACCAAAACAAATTCATATAACTGTGTTATCACTGTAGACGTAACTTCGCTGAAGGGACTGGAGCAAAAAGGAGTCGACCTAAGTAGCTTCAGAGTCCGGTGTCTGGGCTGGATACTAAGGCTAGAGACAAAAAGAATTGTACATAAACACCACACTCTAGTTGATAAATTTATTTCTTATATAGGTGTATGGATTAGCAAGCCTGAAACCACATTCATTCAATGATTGAACAAAGTAAATAAATTGTAGATAATAGAGCCAGTTTTCTCACTGTCATAGGAAGAAGTTACAAATGAGCAAGGGCGGAAGGCTGCAATAAATTGTGTGGTGCCAGATTAGAGTCAGAGACGTAAGTGTGAATTCCCGGTTATTTTAAGAGAGGGAGATAGATACAGATTTGTATATTTACACTGGGTTAATGCAAACATATCTTTTCTAACTCTTTACACTGAGGAGGCTTAGAAGCAGTGACACTCTAACAGCAGCAGGCACACCCACTGCCCAGATTTTGATTTCTAAATACCATTCTCCAATAAACAAAACCAGGGCCCCTTTGAGGAATGGCTGATTTTATAGCTGAGGAAGGGAAACTGCAAGACAAGGCTGGAGCATCTTATTGAGTCAAAAACCAAGAAAGCAATCAAAAGAAAAAAAATAATAATAAAGTGATGTGGTCAGGTCAAAAATACTGAGGAACCAACTCAGAAGAAGTTTCTTCTGGCCAAAGTTGGAACAATTTGAGTAACAAATTAATTATCAAAGTATTGGATTATAACTCCCAAAACAAAATGAATATCCGTGAGTCTATATCGATATAAACAAATAATTTAATAAATAAATGGGGAAGAGGAGGTACAGGACAAATTTTCCTTACAGAAGAATTCCAATAATTTATGAAGGAAGTCCCGTCTCCAGGAGGTAGTACTTAATTCCCTTCTTCTAGAGTGTGGGGCTGGACTAATGACCTGTGTCCAAAGCATAGAGTGTGAAAAGGGAAAAATAATAACTTTACAGTAGAGAAAACTGGAAAATAACAGACACTACCTTAACCAAGTGATCGATGTTAACATATTACGTACTCCTTGACATAATGCAATGAGAGGGGCACCTCACCTCAGTGGTATTCTCCCCCAGACCCATGACCCGATCTAATCATAAGAAAACATCAGGCAGACCTCAATTGATGGACATTTTGCAAAATACCTGATCAATATTCTTCAAAACTGTCAAGGTCATGGCAAACAATGAAATACTGAGAATTGTCACAGACCAGAGAAAACTAAAGAGACGTGGCAACTGAATGCATGTGGTATCCTGGGCTGGATTTTGAAACAGACAAAAGGATGTGAGTGGAAAAACTGGTGAAGTCTGAAAAAAGTCTTTCATTTAGTCTGTAGTATTATACCAATGTTTATTTCTTAATTTTGATAAATTTACCTTGGTTGTGTATGATGTTAATATTAGGGGAAGCTGAGTGAATTATTGGGAACTCTGTACTATCTTTGCTACTCTTCTATTAATCTAAAATTATTCCAAAATAAAAAGTAGAAATGAAAAGTATCTGGAATCATTACTGCCTCAGATATATACTTAAATTATTCTAATTTTTAAAACATGTGAAAAGATTACCTACTCAAAAAGTAAAATTTAAAAATAAAATAGGCACCACATTCATTGCAATATGCTTCTGAAAGTGTCAGGGATATAAATTTGCTGCCTTTCTTATTCTATATTATCTTAATGTGCTGTTTTTGTTTCCATAACAATTCAGATTTAATCCAAGCAAATGTCAACCTGAGTTTTGGACAAACTTAAGGAAGTTTATCTATTTCTCTTTCCTGGTCCTGAGGATTGGACTCCAGTTTGGACTCGATTCAGAAATAATGAAAGTGAATCCTCTCTAATTGAAAATCATTTGCAATGCCGAATTAGGTCCTCTTCTCTTGGTTTAACTGAGCAGAATCCTTATGCTTGGGCAGAGGAAAGAATAGAGGCAGCAAACAAATGTCCGAAATAAACTTACCACACAAAACTTTCAGAGAAGATTCCTGTTTTCATTGTGAAAGGTTGGTCAGAGAACTAATTTGGATATCTACTTCCTTCCAGATTTGTTTCATGCCCATTTCAGCTGAAACATACAAATCACTGATGGCAGATAGAGGCGTGAGCTGCTCTGCCATAATAGGTAATTCTCGGCATACAATCAGGTGTTTTGTGGCTGTCACTTAAGCAGACCCTGACAAACGTCACTGTTGATGAAGACTGACACAGACATATGAGGCATCTTCTGCCCCTCTCTTGTGCTGAAGCATCAGGCAAAACACATCATCAGTGACAGGGCAGCACTAAGCAAATTAATGTTCAGGAGTTCTTTAAATAATTTTTTTCAAAGCAAGTAATTTATTTTGGGGTCATGATTATAGAAAAAAAATTGTGACAGTCAATGTGAGGACCGCTCCCAGCCACTGAAAATAAAGCTCAGTTCACTCTTTGTAGCCATGTCTTCTATATTCTTGAATTAGGGGAAGACATTCGGAGTCTGATGCCATTCTTCCCTTGCAAATTCTTGGTTGTGTGTAGGCAGAAGACATGCGTCCCTTAGGAAGGATCCCCGAGCCAGGCTTCGCTGGTGTGGATGGCCCAATGAAGGCCGAGGAGAGCAGCTCAGGGGAGCAGAAATGTCCCAACCATTAGCACTTGTCTCTGGTTTCCCAGGGAAGAGAAAAGGACACTAAACTGACACAGTAGCCTCCTGAGTGATCTCTCTGCTTACAGCCTTGCCCTCTACAGTTTCTTTTCAGAACAGCCAACTGATCTTTTAAAAAATATAAATTAAATCACACCACTCTCTTTTGTTTAAAAACCCTCCAGTGGCTTTCCATCACAGACCAGTTACATTCCAAATCCTTATCCTCACCTGGAGGGCTCTTATGATCTGGCTCCTCCCTGCTCTTGTCACCAACCACCTTCCCCCCCCCCCCTCCATCTCTCTGGTCTTCCTGGCTGTTCTTCTAACATGTGAAGACCGTACCCACCTCAGGACCTTTGCACTTGTTGTTCATTCTTCCTAAGATGTTCATCCCCTAGATCTTCTTGTGGCCCATTTCTTCACTTCAATTTTTTAGCTCAAATGCTGTGTACTTGGAAAGGTCTCTCCCGATCACCTTATCTCAAAAAAACTTCCTCTACCAATTGCCTCCATCACCCACGGAGTAGAGGGAGATCTCTCCAGGAGCCTGGGTGGGGCAATGTGAGGAAGACAGCCCTGGTTCTTCCCACTTTTCATCAGCCCCCTTTTATTGAGTCTAAAAGCACAGCCTTGAGGCATCTGCTGGGTTTGGGCTCACATCTCTATTACTTCCTAGCTGTGTGACCTTGGGCAGTTTACTTAATTCTCTCAGCCTTAGTTTTTTCTCTATAAAATGTGGACAATAATAGCCTCCATCTCATAATACAGCAGTGAGAATTAAACAACAAAAAGCGTGTATTGAACTTAACACAGTGTCTGGCACGAATGTATGTGCTCAGTAAATGCTAGCTACTAATATGAGTACTTTCCTAAACTCTAGAAATCTCTCAGGTAGGATCCACAGGACAAGTCCCCAAAAAGAAAGCCACTGTCTCAGAATTTATGGTAGAAACGAATGAAGGAATATCCTCCTAAAACAACCAAAATGGCTAAAATAATTTGAATTCAAACAAAAGCACAGAAGAATACAGAGGAGAAGCCAAGCCGTGACCACTCTACGTGATCCAGCACGCCATTAAGGAACATTCACAATGTTCATGTTTGTTGCTTTTAGTGTTATCATATTTTTGCACAGACCTTTTAATCTCAGAAATTAAATGACTACTCCAGAAGGTTACAGGCCTTCTTACCCTCCCTCCCTGGTTGTATTTCCTTTTGAGACATTTTAAAAGTTTTCAGTAAAAAAAAATATGCTGTAAAAGGCTAGGTTGAATTATATGATACATTGAAATTAAAATGAAATTTTAAATTATCATGCCATTCAGGATGATGTAGAATGAGTGATAATAAATAAAGGTTAAAAGGATGATGGCAGATCCTTTTTCATGGTTTTTTTTTTCCCCTTTCTGTTGTTTATTAAAAAAACCTTCTCAGAAGATTAAAAATAATATTTCTCTCCCTATTGATTTTTTCTTTTCCCATTTGGCAAACATTAATTTATTTCCTGTGTTTCTAATGGAGCTGATACTAATACAGCTTTATTTATTTATTTCATCCCCTGGACATCGGCATTTCTGATGACAGCCCAAGCCTGAGGACAGTGGCTAGACAGCTCCGGAGGTGGTAGGGCATTCCCGGGGGTAATAGTGCAGGATCCTGTTTCCACCAGCCTCTCCCTGTGTCTGCATGGAGAGGCCTCTGACCGATGCCACTCAATATTCAAGGGACTTCTGGCCCACCCCACTATCCTGTGCAGGCTGTTCCAGAACTTGCCCAGGTCCCTGCTCATGTGGCACCCTCTGCTTAGAACTCCTCATCCCTCTTCTCCTCTCTTCCTTTAGGTCCCAGCTCAGATCTTGTCTTTTGGGATGAAGATTGCCTTGGTTCCTTCTTTACAGGGGACATAGACCTCCCAGCAAAATAAGCTGCTGATGTATTCAACACACATGTGGTATGCCAGCCCTGGGCCACATGCTAGAGATTCAACAATGCGTAAGACACAGTTCAGCCCCAGAGAACACCCAGTCCAGTCGGGGAGACACACGGTCATAGTGCTGCAGTGCAGTGCTCCTCTGTGGGAGCACGGAAGAGGGGCATACCTACTAGGATACCTCACCCAGGCTGGCAGGGTACCTCACCCAGTCAGGGAAGACTTCCAGGAGGAGGTGACATACGAGCTGAACCTAGAAGGAAGCAAAGGAATTTAAAGAGGAAGTTGGAAAACAGAGCTACAAGGGCTTGCTGAAGGTAACACATGAAGTTGGCCATGCCTGGACTGAAACTGAGGTTCCCAGATGCGCTTGCTGTGCCCAGCCTCCTCCCCGTTCGTCCCTAGCTTTCCCACGTTGCAGGCATTGCCTGTTAATTAAACCATGCTTCAGGTTTATTAGTTAGACTGTCTGATGATTTCCATATAATTCAAAAGAATCTTCTGGAGTCAATGCCAAAGCTCAGAGGAACTTCTCTAAGAGTGGGGATTTCCAGCATGCAGCAGAGCAAATTATGAGGGCACCAATTCCTCGCATTTGATGTGGCTGTTATCCACCTGCCCACCACCCTCAGCTGACCTTTGCTAAGGTACCAAGGTTCTCCAGAGAGCCTAAGACTCTTCACACAGAAGTGAAGAGAATCCCGCTCCTCACCCCAGAGCATCAGCTCTTTCCAGAGGGACGGAGCTGGCTGGTGGCTGAGTTTCCATCTCCAAGAAAGACCTTCTGCTCTTCTTCTTGCCCTCCTCGCTACCATCTTTTTCTTCTAGAACCTTCTGCCAAAACCTACAGGCAACTTGTCTCCTCTGAGGGCCCCTTCAACAGTTCACCAAGACCTTGTCAGAGACATCTGCATTAGTTAAGGAAATGCTGGCAACTATAACAATCAAACCAAAAAGAATAATGGCTCAAAAATGTTAGAAGTTTCTGGCTCAATTCAATTTCAAAATGGCTGTTCCTGATTGGCAGGTGGCTTTTCTCCAAGCAACAGTTTAGGGATTCAAGCTCCTTCTGTCTTATGGCTCTGCTCTCCTCAGCATGTGGCTCCTGAGGTCACCAGGCTTGCCTGCATTAGGTTAGTAGAAGGGGAAACGGCACTGGGAATCATGCACAGGAGGATATAATAGTCTAGCCTGGATATGGTACATATACATTCCACTCTCATTTCAGTTCTAGAACTTAGTCACATGGCCACATCTAACTGTGTATAGTCTAGTTGTGTGCCCAGAAGAATGAAGAAACACTTATGTTGAATAACTAGCTGGTCTCTGCCAAAACATGTAAATTCCAGACTTAGAAGAGGACTCACTAAAAAAATAGTTTTTATTCTCTGGATACAACTACAGGCTTTGGGATGCTCAAGGTTGACATAATCCATTTGCTTCCCCAGAGGAAGCAATGGACTCATACAACAAATAAATCATGAAGCTGAGTATGTCTGATTCCAAAGCCACTAAACTATGTCACATCCATGAGAAAAGAGATTTAGATAAAATTCCTCCTCTCAAGGAGCTTACAGTTGAGAGGCAATGGAGAACAATTAGATGCTTACTGAACCAGGGTTTGCTGTTTATTTCTAACTTGGAAAAGATCATGACCTTCACTTTTTCACCAATATAACACCCTTTACACCGTGGGTATTAATTACTGCACAAGCCCCTAGTGGTAGTTATTGTTGTTTCTCACCAAATATTTCTGGCTCTCTCCACTTCCAGGCACATGATAGAATTGTACTTCCCTGATCCCGTGAAGTTAGTTGTGGACACGTGACTCCCTTTGGGTAATAAAATGTGGATGGAAGTGACGTGTCGCACTTTTCGGTTTAAGAACCAGGGCACATTTGCCAGAGCTCTCTTTTCCTCTGTGACTACCAGAAACATTCAAGATGGTTGATACGCTATTAGCCTGAGTCCTGGAATAAGAAGACATGGTGCAGACTCCCCAGCCAACCTGCAATGGACCGGTAGCACGAGCATGAAAAAGACACTTATTATTAGGAACCACTAATTTTTTGTTATTTTTGTTACTGCTGTATAATCTATCCTATCCTGATACAGTCCTCCCTGGGACTGTATAATCATTTATTCAAATGTATAGTCACTTAAATGTATGATTTAAACTTAAATGTATCATCATTTATTTAGTGGAACTTTGGGTTTAAAAGAAAATAGAGTCCTTTTAAGGCAAGCAGATTATTCATAACCTCATTATGGGCATACAGAGTCCAGATTTGTGAATTTACTTCCTGTTGGGATAACAGTCTGACCTTTCCTCTTCTAGCCATTGGAGAATTCCAAAGCTTAGGATAATTCTGGTGATGTTCTGGTCTGTGCTGTTAAAAAGGCCAAGGAAGAAAAACAAACTTGGCCTATTTAAGCACTGAACTGTAGCAGACTGCAATAACAGAAATACCACAAGGTTCAAAGCAGTAAGGACCCAATTCCTGATGGATTGTGTGTACGAGAGGAAAGCGAACAGATGGAGGGGCTTAGAAGTCAGAGCAAGCTGGTGGACCTCATAAAGTCATGGTTCCAATAGCCAGGCACGAATGTGGCAGAATTCCAGCAGGCAGCACACAGAAGTCTTCTTTCTTTTGCTTTCTTTTTGAACCAAGCAGAAGCAGCAGAGTGAAGACTGAATTCAAGCCAGTGAAGGAAATCAGATGAGTGAGTAGTCACTCCCAGTAAAGGCACCCTTGTAAACAGATGAAGTGAGGCAGCTCATCCCATAGAGGTGAAATGCTCCGAGGGGATCCTGGTTAGGAAAAGAGTTACACAAACTCAAGTTCTGCCATAGAGCAAGAGCAGCCCAACCAGGCGCTTCTGCATCTTAGACCAGAGGCTGTTAAGTTGAAGTCTGGGTCCCAGTAATAAATGATGAAGAAATAATCACAGGTAGGTGGTGACCAGGTACGATTAAAGTCGAAAGGAAAGGCCCTGCTGACCACTTTTAAACACAATACGTTTCTACCTCTTTTTACAGGGTAGCAATATAGTGTAATGCCAGATTTCATAATTTGCTCTGTCTGGGTTAGATTGATTTCTGCTCTTTTGGTGAACTTCACCAAGTTTCCCAACCTCCCTGACCCTCAGTTTCCTTCTCTATAAAATGAGCATAATAGTACCTTCCTAATAGGACTACGTTGGATGAAACACTGTCCTTGCGGGCCAGAGGTGAGACTCACATACCCTTAGGTTGATGGTGACATCAATGAACCCTCTGGATTTGGTTGGCAAAAAGAAAGGAGTAAGAAGGAATTTTTCAGTGTAGAGGTCCCTAGGGAGAGAAGACATGGGGTGTTTGGTCTGTGTGGAAGGGCTGAGATGTTTTCTGTTTCCCTGCTGGTCTCGAAGATGGTAAGAAAAAGGGACTGAAAAAACTGCATGGAGGATATCTGTGCAAGACTGCACAACTGCTCTTCTGGGCTTGGGTGACAAAGTAAAGCCTAAAGTAGAGGCAGGGGGGCCATTCTCTTTTTGATAGCCCCACATCCACTCTGCCATATTTGTTTCCACAGAATGGCAGATTTCAGAAATTCAGATCACACAGACAAATAGGTAAGTCACTAGGACTGTAACTGCTTTAGTACTTCCTCAGTAATTATGCATTCTATTTCATTAAATCATTTTCCAAGAAGTATTCCTTTTGAAATGTGGGCTTGGTGTCTCATAAACAGAATCTGAGGTCTTAAAAATCACTTACATTTATCTAGAAAATAAATATGATTGGATTTTGAGAGCATCCCTAACTACTTTCAGTTATCCCAACTTGCAGCAATTCTGCCAGTGGACAATTGCTACCACAGCCTGGTCTTTCCCAAAGCCAGTCTATCTGAATACAAATATTACTCTGAGTAAGATGGAAAGTCTTGGATTGTTTTGTGCCCAGATGCTACATGATCTAATTTAAGTGTTCACAAAGAGTGAGCATGGGAGTGTCAGGAAGAGAAGGGTCCCCGTCTCTAGGCTTCCCTTGTTCACCTAAGCCCAGAAGACTAGTTGTCCAGTCTTGCACAGATTTTCAACATGCTAGTATGACTGCCGAAGAATTATTTGGGGAACTTGCCAAACGTAAATATTGCCAAGATCTACCTTGAGAAATTCAGATTCTACACGTCTTTCATCATAGACCCATGACACCCAATAGAATTGCAGACATACAAACATGAAACTAATCAAATCCTGGGAATGTAATTTGCAAATACAACTCATCTCAACAAAATAAAAGGCAATAACGAGAATACAAGTGAGTAAAAGGGAAAGAAGTTGCGCATACATAAATGTTTTGTTGAATCTTGATCTTGTTTCTGTCCTTCCTGATGCTTGTTCAACCGAGTGAAACTCAACAGTGCATTAATGATGCAAATGTTAGCACTAGGGAATCACACAGATGATATGTTCTTCTGGCAAGAAATTCGACCAGCTTATATAGAGACCACTTTCTAAAATGCAAAGGTACTTTGAAGAAATACTGTTGCACATAAAGTTTCTAGTTGATTCATGATTAATTAACCACCACTTACCCTTTTGAAAAATGTTTATTGAGCACCTATTACATACCAAGCACTGTTCTAAGCACTGCAGATACAATAGTGAATATGAAAGAAAAAACTCCCTACTCTGAGAGCTTACATTTTAGCAAAGGAAGACACAATAAACAAATTAGTAAAATAGTATATTAGACAGCATTGAATATGATAGAGAAAAATAAAACAAGAAAGAAGAAAGGGGCATTCTGAAGGGGGAAACACAATTTTCAGTGAGGTGTTCAAGAATAGCCTACACTGAAAAAGTGACATTTGAGACTAATAAAATCTAAAGGAGATCAGGGAGTCAGCTTTGGGTACCTAGGGAGAGCATGTCTGGAATCATTGAGGGGTAGCAAAGAGACCAATGTGGCTAAAGAGAACTGTGTGAGCAGAGTAACAACAGAAGATGAAATCAGAAAATCAGAGAGTTAAGGGAGCAGACAGATCATGTGGGTTCTTGTAAGACCTTTGAGGACTTTGACTTTAACTCTGAGTAAGATGGGAAGCCCCTAGAGCATTTTGTGCCCAGATGTGACATAATCCAGTTGGGGTATTCACATGATCACTCTGGCTGCTATCTGGAGAATGGACTAAACAGAAGTGGGAGACAGAGAAGGGAAGAGGAGTGATTTGGAAAACCCATCAGAAAGAGACTGAAATGATCCAGCTGAAAAATAATGCTGGCTTGTACTGGGTAGTAGAAAAAGGTGAAAAGTGATCAGATTATAGATATATTATAAGGCAGAGTTAACAAGGTGTGTTAATAGAGTGTCTTTGAAAGGAGGAGTCAAAGATGATCACAAGATGTCCTGGCCTAATCAATTGAAAGAATCAGTTGCCAATAACTAAGATGGGAAAGAATGGAAAGTTGAGTCTGGTGCCTGGAAATACGAATCTCTATTATCATGCAAGTTAATAAAGAGTTTATTCTATTGCATGAAGAAAATAAGAAAAATAAGCATTAGTCCTGTTTCCAGGATTGTTGTAAGGTTAGAAATATTCTGTATATTCAGGGAAAATGTCTAGATAAGCAATTGTTAATAATGATATCTTGTGAAGAGTAAAATGGGAAGAGTTTATAAAATTTTCTTTCTTACATTTATATTTATTTTACTATGAGCATGTTTTAACTTTTTAAATTAAATGTCAATGCTACTCAGCAATAAAAAATAAGAAACTGTTGATACATACAACAACATGGATGAATCCCAAAATCAACATGTTAAGAGAAAGAAATCAGAACAAAAGAGAATGCACTTTATTATGATTCCATTTATATTTATTTACAGGACAGACAAAACTAGTTTATGGTGATAGAAGTCAGAATGGTGGTTGATTCTGCAAATCAGGAAGTAGAGGATTGTCTGGAAAGGTCAGGAGGGAATTTCAAACTACACTCAAGTTAATATTTTTAAGTGTTGACTGGGAGTAACTACATAAAGAACAAACATAGCTGCTATTCTTTGGTCCACAAATCATTACATAATGTGCATCATGGTCAGTAACCAATCATATCACTTCTTTCAAAATCTGATTGTTCACTGCACTGTTCACACACAGACAGCAAAGCATATAGTTGTGTCACCTCCTCATCTCTCAGTGATAAACCCATGTGATATTTTACATAAATGGATAATTGAAAGAGGAATTGACCAACAAAGAAAAAATGAAGCAAGGAAATGAAAAGTGATAGCACTGGTAGTGAAATCCAAATTGGAAGTAAACAGAGGTATAGAAGAAATAGCTGACCATGGGAATATTTGACACTGCTGCCACTCAAGAGATTCTAGATATGCTGCTAGAGGAAATGAGTGATGGCAACTTATAGATATAAATGGGTCTTTGTAATGAAAAGATGATGTCCCAGAAGATCCCAGCAAAAACTTCATACTAAAGGAACTCTCCGAGATATTTCACGACATCAAAAACAAAAAGGATAAAATGTTGGAAGCTGATCTTAGAAACTTAGAAAGGAGTATGACAATTTGCCAAAGCATTGAAGACTCTCACTTTGTACTGTAAAAAGAAGTCAAGCACTACTCAAACTTCTTTTGATAGTTTTTTAAAAATAAAGCAATTTAATTCTAAATGTATCTAACGTTTTAAATTATATCCTTTAAATAAATATTAGTTTCACTATTTTTATTTTGCTTTATTTATAAACAACAATAAGAGACTTTTTAATGTTTTGAGAAAAATCTTTAAAGATTATGGAGCAAACATAATTTTTCCCATTGATAATTAAGATAATTTTGTATAATCTTAGCTTGCCCAGTCATTTTTTTGGTCCCACATTACCATGCAAAGTGAGAACTGCTTGTACTTGTAAAGCTATAAAAAGATACACATTAAATTTTATTTATTTATAAACAATAAACAAACTTTAGACAGTACCTCTTAACATCCTTATGCTGGATAATGAAATTAATGCTCCTGCACTACACTCCACCTTTATTCTCTCTTTTTCTCGTAAAAATCTCTCTGTTTTACCATTGCTTTTCATTGTAAAAATAATATAACAGTAATTTGCCCTGGTCTCTGATAGATTCTAAAAATTGACAACCAATAAATAATATTTGATTAGCGTTTTTTCAACTCCCTTTTTTGTTTTCAAGAAAGAGAAAAGAGATATAACTTCATATCATGAGAATCTTCTAACTTCGTAATCATAGTGCTTTTTAAACAGAATTCACTTCCAAATTGAAGACAACCTTCTTGGAGCCTTCTGACTTCCTCATCTAATTCGGATCAATTGATTTATGATCTGATGCATGACCATCATGTTTGAATATTTATCTTGGGCTAGCTCCACAGTTTCATGAAACTAATGCTGCACTGCTTTTTGCTAGGCTACATCATCTTTATTTACTTATTTATTTATTTTTTTAAGACACATGGAATGATTATTTTGCTGGGTATAAAATTCTGATTCAACATTATTTTCTCTCTGAATGTGAAGTTATTGCTTCATTGCCTCATAAGTTTAATATTACTGCTGGCTATATGATTTTTACAGATAATGTACTCCTATACTATTTGAAAACTTTCAGGGTCTTTATCCTTGATGTCCTGACGTATAATAAGGATACATGTAGTTATCATGCTTACCAAGATATTCTCTCAATAAAAATTTGCCTTTCTTCAAATTTTTTTTATTATTATTATTTTTTTTATTATTATTATTATTTCTTTCAATATTTTTTTCCTATATATGTTCTGCTTTCTTTCTTTATAGAATTTCTAAAAAATAGATATTATCTTTCCTGGACTGGTCCTTTTTGTCACTTAACTTTTCCCTAATACTTTTTTTTTTACCTGTCTACATCCTACAAGTATTTTTAGCCATGTTATATCCTACAAGATTTAATCTATTTTTTATTCCAGAATTTCTATTAATTTATTTTTATTTTGGCATAATTTTCATGAGATAAAGTACAAAAAATCTTAAGTATTTGTAGGTATATGTGTATATATCCATAAAACCACTACTCAGATCAAGCTACAAAACATTTCCAACACCCTAGTACATGCCTTCATGGCCCTAGCAGTTGATGTTTCCAAAGGTAACTACTATTCTGACCTCTATCACCATAGAATAGTTTTTTCTGCTTTGAACTTCATATACACTGAATTGCAATATATAAGGCCAATTAATTCTTCCCCTCTCCCAGAAGATGCTCATATACTAAAACCTGTGGCTATGTTGACTTACATGGCAAAAAAGATGCCCATACACTGAAACCTGTGAATATGTTGCCTTACATTGCAAAAAAAGGGACATCTTTGACATATGGATTATTTATGAGTGTGTTGTTTAGTTTCCAAATATTTAGGTATGTCATGTGTGCATTTCAAAAGAATATGCATTCTACTAATATTGGATGGAGTATTCTATAAATGTCAGTTAGTTCAAATTGGCTGATAGTGTTCAAATTTTCTGTATTAAAATTTTCAACTATAATTGTTGGTTGCCTGTTTCTCCTTGTAATTCTATCAGTTTATACTTCATGTATTTTGAAGCTGTTCTTAGGTACATAAATATTTAAGATCATTATATCCTCATGATGAATTGACCACTTTATCATTATGGAATAACTTTCATTATGCCTGGTGATATTCTTTTTTTCTGAAATCTACTTTGATATCAACATAGCCACTCCAGCTTTCTTTTGACTAGTGTTAGCATGCTATATATATTTCCCATCCTTTTACTTTATTCGTGTCTATATTTAAAGAGCATTTTTCTTAAATAGCATGAGATTAATTGATTTAATGTGACTATCAATATGCTTGTCTTGTTAATTGTTTTCTATTTGTCCCATCTATTCTTCTATTCTTTTCCCCCTATTTTCCTTCCTTTTTAAATTCATTGAAGATGTTTTTATGATTCCACTTTTTTATCTTTGTTGGCTTGTATTCTAGAGGTTGTTACAGGGCAGGGTTTCTCATCCTCAGCACTATTGACCTATTGGGCCAAAAAATTCCTCGTCGCAGGGGACTATCCCATGCATTCTAAGATGTTTAACAGCCTTTCTGGCCTTACCCACTAGATGCCAGTGGCACTCCCTCATTCGTGACAATCAAAGATGTCTCCAGACATTGCCAAATGTTCCCCTGAGAAGAAGGGAGTCAAAATCATCTCCGGTGAGAACCACTACAGTTTATACCATACATCTTTTACTTATCACAGTCTACCTTCACATGATGCTTACTACTTCATATTTCATATAAAAACCTTATGAAGGTATACTTTCATTTTTCCCTGCAAACTTTCTTCTATTCTTTTAATACATTTTACTTTTACGTATGTTATATACCCCACACTTCATTTTCTTGTTTAAACTTTTTAAAGAGCCTTAAATAATAAGAAAAAAATGTACTATATTTACTCATATAGTTACCATTTCTTCATTCTTTTGTATAGATCCAGGCTCTTAACTGACATAATTTTCTTTCTGCCTGAAAGACTTCAACAGTTCTTGTAATGCAAGTCTGCTGCTAATAAATTATTTGAATTTTTATACATCTAAAAAAATCATTTCTCCATCGCTTTAAAAAGATATTTTGGCTAAAGAATTGTAGGTGCATTAGAAACAGTGGTAAACAGGACAATATTCCTGCCCTCATAAAACTTACATTCTAACAGAGGTAGATAGAACATAACACACAGAACAAGTAAATAAGAGTGATATCAAGTAATGATAAGAGGTATGCAGAGAATTAAAATAAAGGTAGCACAATGGAACTCACTGGGTGGCTGCTTTAGAGAGATTGGTCAGGGAAGGTGACATTTGGGTTGCCACGTGAGAGATGGGGAGTCAGTTATGTGACATATAATCAGCAGAAGCACATTGCAGGCACAGGGAACCAGGAGGACTGCTTGTTCTGCTCTTATCAATGTGTAGGATTTCAATGTGATTAGCAATGTTAACACTTTGTCATGTTTGAAAAATGGTTATGCTTTGTCTTTTAATCTCCTCTGTGTTATATTTTGCCATTCATAACTTTTAATTTTGTTTCTGTTTTTTACTTACTCGAGTTAATGTCATTTCCTTCGTGCTGACTCCTGTGCTCTCTCTTTCCCTCTCACTAATTCTTCGGCATAGAAGGAGAGTATGCCTGCTTGACCGGTGAGATTGCAAGCCACTGCACCTGCACACTCAGCTCCTCTGCTTTCTTGCTCGGAGTTTGCCTCAGGACATGCATGCCCTTCTCTGCTGTGCTGTAGCCGCTTGTCCCTGTTCCTTTCTCCAGCCTTAGTACCCTTCTCAGCATCTGCAATGGAAGAACTACCACATTATTTAAAGAACCCCATTCATGAATTTAACAGAGTGACAGATGCTGCAACCAAACACTCTGGGAACAAACACGTCCGTTCATAACTCTGTAATTTAGTATCCTGCTTTCTGTTATTGATCCCCCTCTCTCTGATCTGTGACTTTTGCTGGGAAAATTCACTATTTTGGAAATCTTTTTCACTTTACAGTATAGTAAATGGTATTGAAGAATTTGAACTATAGCATATAAGAATATGGATTCATCAAAGTACCAGAATTCTTTGCTTTCTGAAATCAAAAAATATTTCTTGAATTAGTGTGCACTTCTAGTGTATTTAACATTTGCAAAATTCCCAGTTGCTTGCAACTTATCAGGACCAAATTCATTGCCAAAGAAAGGTGAATTTCTTGTATGAATGATTCCACTTGGTGCATGAGTTTCAGCCACCAGGTTGGAAGACCTGATAAACTCTCAGTAAGAACCACACTGGTCTCCACACAGTTCCCCATTTAATTGTGGAGTCCTCTGCCCTGTTAAGTGTTGCCATCAATCTGAATTTTTTGTTTTATGTTTTACCATAATTTCTTAACTTTTTAGTGTGCTGATGTTACCTGTTACAGCTTTGTAGGATTCTGGAAATATTATGAAATTTTTTGTCATTATTTCAATGAAACACTGGGAGGAAGGTGAAGTAAATTGCCTCTGATCAGTTACCTGAGCCAGAGTTCTTATGCAAACATTAGGATCGTTTTTTTCAAATTAAAGTTATAGATTAATGAGAGAAGAATTGGCATTTTTCAAAAAGGAGTCTTTGGCACTATCTGTTCCATACAGTACTCTATAGCTTTTCGTTTACTAAAATTTTATTTACTACCTGTTTGCCCCATCCATTCTAATAATAAGTTGTATCACGTTTCTGTCAAAATATATCCTGAATCCAATTACTTATCAATACCTTCTCTTCTACTACCCTACCCAAAGACCTTTTTAAATTTTGTCTTCAAAGTGGTCATTGTTGAGTTATGAAAGAGTTGCTGATGTTTTTGTGCAGTTTATAAATTAGAGCTATGCAGAGAATTAAAGTTCAAAAAGCCACTTTTTAAAATTCTTAATTGTTCTAACAGTTTTTTATTTGATTCTTTTGAGTTTTCCAAAGAAACAATAATATTACGGCAAATAATAAAAATTTTACCTTTTTTCATAGTTGTTCTATTAAGGTCTTCGACCTCTAACCAGATGAATTGTAATCACTCAATGTTATACTAGAAAACAATCCAGTTCATTGAATGTTTCAACTTTATTTGAATCGGTTGTTTTATTCCTCATTCATAATGTGCATATTTCTCTTTTTCCTTAATTTTCTAGGAAACGTGGTTTGTAAGATTGAGGCATTCTGAATGTCCTCAATACCTTAACTTAAATACATACTCTTTATCATACTTTTTTAATCCTAATTCTTCTTATTTTTAATGCAAAATTTATGTTGAGTTTTATTAGTTGTCCCTTCATTATTCATTGACTGCCCCTTATTATTACACAGCAACTTTTAAGATGTCTGTATAATTTTTTTAAATGTTCAAAAAACTCTTTAAGGGAGTTTCTATCATTACTCCCATTTTAAAGTGGGGACACTAAGGCCCAGAGAGGTTAAGTAATTTCCCAAGGTCACACAACAAGCAGATGCCAAAACCATGATTCCAATCCACGTCTCTCTGAGTGAGACCTTGCGCTCTTAACCACATCACATTGTCATTTTGAGTACACACACAAACGGATAGAACTTTTCTTATATTTCCGTCTTGGTGTAAAGGAGCCTGGAGAGAGCAAGTAGTTAAGGAAGGAGACTGAGAAAACAGTGCCTATATTGAGCTTCTTGAGTGAACAGAGAGAAATGGAACCCAGGATAATTGTAAATCACTATTTGTCCCTCATAACTATTCTTGTCTGGGAGCAGTGGGGGGTGGAGATGGGCGGGGGAGCAGGATGCATTTGACCATCCTGGCTTCTGCTGGAGTTTCCTCATGATTCGCTTTGCCTGTTCCTCACGGCTTCCTCCACCACAGGGTATGGACTACCCTGGTGCTGCTCCCACATTGGTTGAATTCATTCTGATTCTTCCAAAATGGCTCAACAGCAGTGTACTGGGTTGAATAATGTCCCCTCAAACTAAATCTCCACCCAGAACCTGTGAATGTGACATTATTTGGAAATAGCGTCTTTGCAGATGCAACCAAGTTAAAATGAGGTCATACTGAAATAGGGTGGAGTCTAATCCTGTTGTTGGTGTCCCTCTGTGTGTGTCTGTGTCCTTTGAACATAGACACACAAAGGTAGATGGTAGATGGAGGTAGAGATTGGAATTATGCTGCCAAAAAGCAGGGAACACCAAGGAACGCTGGCCACCACCAGAAACTAGAAGGGGAAAGGAAGGACTCTTCCCAGAGCCTTCAACAAGACCATGCTCTGCTGACACCTTGATTTCAGACTTCTGGCCTCCCCAACAGTGAGAGAATAATTGTCTGCTGTTTTAAGCTACCTACTTTATGCGAATTTTTTAGGAAACTGATAAAAGCAAGAATCTTCCCATTCTTCCCTGAACAGCTGCCCCAACACCCCCACCTAGCATGGCTTACATGAATAATTTTTCTTTCTAAATGCAGGAAAAGTACAAAACTCCATTTTTATTTGGGGCTTACTTACATATGAAGCGCTATTATTCAACTCCCCAAAAGAAACATTAAGTGGGTAGACGACTAAGGAGATAGCTACATTTCAATAATTTTACACTTAGCTTTATAGATTTTCAAACCAGGTGCACATGTGTGAACACACACAAATACAGACCATTTTGAAGTCCTTTTCTTCAAAATCTGAGAGTTGAAGTAATAAAGTCATGCTTCTTTTTGCACTTTTAAATGGTAGTTCTCAGAATAAACATGCAAGTTACCGTACTATTTGTTTCATTTTCTTTCTTGGTAACTTTTCTTCGGCTTTAACATTTCAAAATGTTACCCAAGATAGAAAAAGAGGGATCGTTCTTTGAAGACCATTCTAAATGGGACTCTCTGGGCCTTTACAATCGGTATAATGAAGTTTCTCTAACGTAATAAATTCATTGTTTCCCTGCATCCGTTCTAGTATCCACAGGACTTGACTTTCCCATTTCTTCTAGTGCCACTTTTATTTGTAAATGTCCTCTATTTACATGATTTTCCACTTCTCTTCATAGGGTATTCTACATCCTTGAGTTTCTGAGTTTCTACACTTGATTTTGCTCTTAGCCTCCCAAGACCCTTTTTCACTCTTTACAGTATTTTCACATTTTTTTGTAGTCCTTTGGTTTTGTAACTTGTTTTTGTTTTTAGCAATCATCGTTTATTTCTTTTAAATTTATCAACTTATTCAAGCCTCCTTCAGGAGTCAGAGTCCTGCCTCTCCATAGCTTCTCCAGCTGGTGTTGCACAATTGCTTAATGGAATCAGGGTCACTTCATTGACTTAGACGTGTCCATTGTTTCCTAAGCTGACACTGGAGGCTACTGATTTTCTCTCTATCAGAAAACACTACAGGTTTTTTGTTACAGTAGCCAGGAGGAAGAATTTTGGCCTGTTTTTAATCTACCATCTTCCAACAAGTCTCCTATTATTTTTAAGCATTTTATGCCAGGCAAAACTCTAGCTCTTGACATCTCTTCATCTCTTTAAGTTTCTTTTCACATGCCAAATATCTCCCTTGCAAGTTTAGCTTTACATAAATTTTGATATCATCTCTTTGTTCTAAATAAGTCATTCAGTGTTATACCACCATAAATACCATATCTTATGATAGCTAGCACAAGGTCGCCTTGTCCACATAAATCTAATGTTTAAAAACTTATTTTAAGTATCATCTTTATTAATGAAAATTTGGAAAACAATGCTGTATACATTTTTTTATTAGCATTATTCTAATCAATTGTACATGTCGTTACAGAGATGTGTATACATGCACTTTCAATGGCTGGGTAATATTCCACTAAGAGGTGACATTATTCCCCTAGAGTTAAACATTTAGTTTATAGAGTTGGTATATCATTTTGATCTCCTGAGCATCTTTCTTCCTTCTTCAGGTAATTATACCCTCTTATCCCATCTTCCCTTTGGAAAATTGTCCTTCCCTTTCCTCACATATGGCTCTGGTGGTACCAATCACAGCACTTTGCCTCCAGCCCCATGATGAGTGGACATATGTCTCAAGCCTGGTCATCATGATTCCTGTGGTACTTTGGATCTAATCCAAGAGTATTGTGACTCCAGTCCTTCCCAGGTTATATCACTTGTGATGCATTTGCTGTTAGTAAGAGAAAACTAACTAAAAATGGCTTTACCCTTAGGGACACTTATTATTTACTTAGTTAATAAGAGGTCTGGAGGTAGTGATGGTCATGGGTTAAATTGTGTCCCCCCAAAAGATACACTCAAGTCTTAACCTGCAGTGCCTGTGAATGTGATTTTATTTGGAAATAGTTTATTTGCAAAAGATGAGGTCATTAGGGTGGGCCCTGATCCAATACAACTGGAGTCCTTATAAGAAGAGGAAAATGCCATGTGAAGACAGAGACACAGGCGGAACACCATGTGACAACAGAGGCAGGGATTGGCATGATGCAGCTGCAAGCCAAGGAACACCAAGGATCAAAAGCCATCACCAGAAGCTAGGAAGATGCAAGGAAGTATTCTCCCCTACAAAGTCTCCCTTTCAGAGGGAGCGTGGCTTTGCCAACACCTTGATTTTGGACTCCCAGCTTCCAGAACTGTGAGAGAATAAATATCTGTTGTTTAAAGCTACCCAATTTGTGGTACTTTGTTATGGCAGCTCTGGGAAACTAATACAGTTATGCATTAAGATCCCTGAAAATCAGCAAAAAACAGGAAAGAAAACCTGTTATAATAAGTACATGGAGACAAACTGGTTAGTGAAGGCAGAGGCATATAAGCTAGTACTTATCCATTTAAAAATATATATTGCATGCTTATTATATGCCAGGAACTACAAAGTGGCAAAAAGCATTATGACCCAAATAGTGTAGTGCACAAATTTTGTTATGATTATTACTATTATTATTGTGGTTTTTAACAAGTGTCCACATTTATTGAATACTTATTGCAACATTTACAAAATACTTATTACCTATGCTTGGTGCTTTCAAAAAACATCATCTCATTCAGTAATCTCAACAACCCTGTGAAACAGTACTGTTATCCTGGTATTCCACATTTCTAACAAAAAGCTCTCAACCAGTGATTCATTTTATGGATTGTTGAGTTAGAGCTGCACATGCAAGAGAGCCTAGTGACAGCCATCTGCACCTCAGGTTTGGAAAAAGCCGAAATAGGTCTCCATACATCATGATTCATGTAACTGATCCATTTGATCCATGTAAAAGTATCAAAGACTCACACCAGACTTCCCTGGCTACTGTGGGCATGGTCCAGGACTTTTGGTTTCTGCATGACCCACACTGTAGGATCATCGTCTGTGTCAACAGACAGTCAATCCAATAGCTCACTCCACAGCAAATTCCCTTGGCAGGTCAGCATGGGAACCAAGCCTCCGCCACTTCCCTGTCAATTTGTGTTTATGAGGATCTCACAGTTTGTACTGGCATTAATAATAGAATCTGAAGTGCTCAGAGACTGCATAACCCAATGCCAAGTGCAATCAATATTGCCATATACATGAAAGCAACAATTAAAAATACACTTTGAAGTGGAAAATGTGTCAAGAATGTTTATGCTTGAGAGTTGGAAAATGCTTACCAAACTATGTTACAGGCCCAGTATTATAGGGGATGTTAATTGGCGTCCCCCCAAAATGGGTTCTCTATTTTAATAAATTTGGGAAACATTGAATAATGGAGGCTCTTTAAAGTACCACTCTCAAGAAACCAATTTAACACAGCTTCACTCAGCATTTTCCATGCTTGTTTGCCCTTGAATGTACCTATCCCTCTCTCTCTCTCTCTCTCTCTCTCATTCTCTCTTGCTCTCGCTCTCTCTCTGAATTATCTGAATTACCTATTAATGTCCTTTAAGATGGTGTTTGTAGGACATCAGTTATGAAGTTCTGAGTTAAAGTACATTATAAAAGTGCCCCAGAGATGCTCACGTGAAAATAAAGAGCAGGATAATGGTGTGGAGCATTGTAGCAAGAAGGCTCTGATGACACATTGCCAAGTCCGGGTAAAGGCTCATGGGCAGGAGGTGGAGTTTTTAATTATGTCAAACAGGTGCAACCATATTCTTTTTGTTACAGCATTGTAAATAAAATTCATCTTGCATTGTAAAATTTTCTGTAACCTGTGGTCTTAAATTTTAGCAGATCTAAAAAGGTTTGAAAGGATTCCATTTTTCCCAGAAAACGATCTCCTTAGGTAGGCACACTGCCACCACCTGGTGTAGGTATCTCACAGCCATGGGCATCAAGCGTCGAGACATGGGCCAGAGGCTCATTTGGGATAGAAACAAGTACTTCTTCCCCTTTACCATTAAAGACACAAGTCCTAATTAATATGGTTTGGTGAAAACTGCTCAACTAGCTACCAACAAATGGAGCAAAACCACAGACCCTTGAGAGGCTCATAGTCTAATGGGAAATACAAAGACAAGAGCTATGGGAAGAATGGGGTGGGGGACGGATGCAAAGGAGGGAGAGACACACACCTGGAGTTCAAGGGGGATTCACTGAGGAGGTGGTGATGGAGCTGAGCCTTGAAGGATGAGTGAGATTTTTCCCAGTAGGAGATGAGGAAAGAATACTCAAAGGCACACAGTCCTAAAAGATGATAGCAAGCTCAGAGACTAACAACTAGCTCTGCAAGATGAGGAACAGAGTGGCAGGGGGATAAGGTGGGGGTGGACAGTGGGCATGAGTCTGAGGGGTAGGTTAAAGCCTAGAATAAGATCCAGATCCAACACTGAACTGACTGTGACCCTTGCTAATATGTCATCTATCCTTTCCGGATATTTAGTTAAAAGCACGGTTTCTGGAGGCAGATTCTCAGGCTTTAACACTTACTTGTTGTGTGATCTTGGGCAAGTTACTTAACCTCTCTTTGCTTCAGTTTCTTCATCTATAAAATAAATGAAAGGTTGAAAGGATTAAAGACAGTAATATGTGTGCTTGAAACAAAATAAACATGTATTAGTGCTTGTGATTAATGTTGTTGTTGATGGTGATGGTGTGTTACTATCACCTTCGTCATCTGAAAGGATATGCTAAGAAAATGCATGTGAAAGTGCATAGTAAACCAAAAAGCAGAATATAATAATTACCATTTTAATGCCAAATAATCTCCTCCTTATCTTGTGCACCAGTGGCTCTTCACCAGGACTTCCGGCAGGACAACTACAAAGGTCCACACAGATGACGCAGTGTGATGCTCCAAGGGCGAGAGAGAGGCTCTGAGTGGTGTTCGGAGTGTTGGTCACGTACATACACACATATGTCAAAATTAATAAAGCTGTTCACATAAGAGCTGTACTTTATTAGTTTATTATTATTATTATTATTTTTAAATCACAGCTTTGAGTCAAAAGCACATCCTAGAAGTTCAGGCTTGTTTCAGATCAAAGCAGCCTTGGGACTGCTCCCTTTGAGTGTCTAGTCCTCATGACTCTGGGACTCAATCCTAGCATAGAGTCATTTCACTACAGGGTGGAAAGACATCGAATGACCTGTCTCTCCACTTCTACCAGTTCTCTGGTAAAAGAAAGGAGGCAGGAAGCCCCATCTCTGCCTCAGGTAAAAGGAGGTTTGGCTCAATCTATTTCTCCAAATCTCCCCTCTTCCCAGGTTGGCTGGAGGTACTCAGCTTATCTGACTTGCCTTAAGACAAGCTTTAAGTTCTCCAACTGTCCCAGGTTTCAGAATGCATTTTTGAAAAGCCTGTTTCTCTTATAAAAAACAACACCTCAGAAAATCCAAGCAATTCATTTTTAACAGATTTTTAAAGTAGTCTAAATTACCAATACTTCCCGGCAGGGCACAATGTAAAAGCTGGCCATCATTATCAATCAAGGTACTGGGTCTGCAGTGAGCAGGGCACTGAACAAAGCCAGAGGCACAAATTAAGGACGTTTTCTGGGCTAAGCCCCTGGTGGGCAGGGGCCCTGTCTAGCTAAATTGCTTTGTGTCACACAGAAGAGAAGAAACCAGTGGGTTTTTTTTAATATTAGTAATGGCAATGTGCTTGCTGCAAGCCTCTAGAAGTGAGCAGAGTCCAGAGCTGTCTGGGGTATTTGACAGAAGATTTTCTTGGGGGTAACTGAGGTCTAAATCCTCAAGCAGGTTGAAATTTCCTGGCAAAGGAATCATGGAAAACAGACTCGAATTGCTTCTGAGCTCCGAATGCCTCACAGAACTCACATTGATTTGTTTATAATTCCTGAAAGACATGCCATCCACTTCGAATGGTTCCAGAAAAAATGGAAAACAAGTGTCAGTCTTAGAGAGGGGTGGGGTAACCTGCTCCCCACACCCAAAGTCCCAGAAGAAGCCCAGGGTCCCTCTGCTCACCTTCCCAGGCCTCTTTCCTCCAAACCGCATTTTTCTGACTATGCCCAAGTGTGTTGGAAGAGAGATCACCAAGCCAAACAGCGGTGCGGGTCGCCTCTCTCCTTCCTTCTGTCCCTCTTCCTTTTTCCCTCCCTTCCTCGGTTCCTCTCTCCTCCTCTCCTCTCTAAACCTTTTACACTGCAGTTGAACAAGCCCCTGGATAAAGACTTTATCCAAAAACCCCCTCTTTAAAGTTATTTCAAATTTCTCTGCAAGGCTTTCAGAAATCTGTTTGTTTGAGGGCAGAATTAGATGTGACCGGCGTTTTATTGTGACATAAAACCATATTTCTTCCCTGGAAGATTAAAAAATAAAATCGGTTAATAAGAAAAGCTGTCAGCAACAGAAAATGGCTGACATAATCCGTTTATCCTCCGAGCAATAAAGATATTGGTCCTTGGGAGTCTATCCTCTCTCTCATGTTATTTCGCCCAAAACATTATCTTCCCAGCATTCTGATGGATTAAGAAGTCATATGGGAGATAGCAGGGAAATGACAGATACAAAAAAAATATATAATATCCTTTCATTTCCTACCTCCCTCCACACTGACTCCTGTTCCCCCCCCTTTCCTCCCTCCCCCCACCCAAAACACACACACACACTTTATTTTCCTCTTTTCCCTCTCCCTGACACCCTCCCATTTTTCTCACCCTTTGGAAAAGAAATAGATCTTTTACCCACCGTTCCAATACTCTGATAATCTTATAGGGGTGATGATGCAAAGAGTCACGAAGTCCATTCCTGCCATGCACGTGTGCGTGTGTGTGTGTGTGATTTGCACACATCTACATAGACACAGATCGTCCAATGCAGAGATGAACCCTTGATAAGGGTGTTGAACACCTAGAGAGAAAGAGATTTAAGTGTATCTAACCACACTACTAGATTTTTCATCTAGGATTTCTGACAATGGCATAAATTTCAAGAACAAAGCTGAAGGCAGCACAAGCTAAGGAAACAATGAAAGGAGCTTTGGAGAGGCTACAATTAAAAGATTGTTTGGGTTTTAAGGGTTAAAGAAAATCATTTTTTTAAAGGGAAAAAAAATACAACGTGGCAAAACTTGTTTTTCTCTTTTCTCAGTTAACGGTGCCATTCCCATGTTTCTCATATACATGCAGATTGTTCCACATGAAATTTTCCTTTTACTGTTTTAGGGAAAACAGTCTTGAGATTACCCATCAAAACCCTCAGGATGCTTTTTACACTGCCTTACAAATAATCCTAGACCCCCTTCTCCTCCCACCCCCCTGCTTTGTTTAGGTATAACTGACAAGTAAAATTGTATGTATTTAGGTTGTAGCACATGCTGATTTGATAGACATGTACACTGTGAAATGAGTACTACGATCAATGCATCTTCTTAGACTATTAGTCTCTTTTCCACCTGAGTCTCACCCCTCTCTTCTAACTCACCACTTCTCCTGAGCAAAGAAACAGCACTTTGGTTAGTCCTGTGAATCTTTTTTTTTCAAACGGCTAAATGTTTAGAGTCCTATTGGCCAAGCTTTAGTTGTGTTTCATGGGAGTTTGACCAAATGAGTCTAAGACTGGCTGACATGTGTGCTCTCTTAGGTAAGATGACAGGGAGCTGTAGAAGGAATAATAAATACCAGGAGGAGCTGGTGAGCCCAATAAATGGCCTTGGAAGGAGAATTTCTGGAAACAATTTTCTCTGTGTCCATAAAAGTGGACCATTATGTATGCATATATGTACGTGTACACATATATCTCAATATCTAAAAATGATCTAAAATATACCACTCACAATTATTTTTAAATTGTACCAGTTCATCCTCACCTAAGTTACCAGAAATGGAAAATAATAAAATTTATCATTTTTCTAATAGCTAATCCTCAAGTGTGTCTGTGACTACAGTGACTTCACGTGGGTGCAGAAATGAGAATGGACCAAGGGTAAGAGTGGAGGTAAGATGAGGACGGGAAAGGGGAAAGGATGTGGATTGGGGATTTCACTCCATAAATTACCTTTTTTTTCAGTCGAAGCATTTGAAAATTTGCAAATGATATAGACATGTCATTGGGGTTTCAGAAAATAATTTTGATTTCTGTCAATTCATGTACTTCCAGCTATTCGTATGTTTCTGCAGCAAATGTCTTTCGGGATTATAACTTTCTATACATTTTGAAAGCCAGTTGCTACAGAAGTCTTTAACTGCACTGTATAAGATATAGTCCCACAAAAATGATACCCACTAAAGACAAATACACATATTTTATTATAGCAAAACCTCTTTATTTAAATGGCTATAAAACCCAATGTTGACCAAATGTCTACAGCAATTAAAAACAGGGAGTAAATTCATGAACCACATTTACTGAAGCTAAATGTTCAATTAAAGAAGAGGTTGTTCCTCAATTGTAGGCCTTTCGTAAGTAAAAGCTGCTTGAATTTTAAGTGTATTTGAATTCTATAGCATGAAGCTGGGCTCCTCAAATATTTCCATGTGATAGTGTTAATGATTAAAACAGACATTCTGAATTAAATTCCTAGTTTGACAATTGACCATGCCTAAAACACAATTCATTTATTACTTCATTGAGTATGCTATTGTCATTGTGTTAAACCAGGCATCATAAATCATTCTAACGCAAGGTTTAATATAGCCATAAGCCACTGCTAGGAATTGACTAGGAATTAGCTTGGAGTTGATTACAATCCCTGGATTATACACTTTGTCTGTAACATTTATTCATTCTTCTTTCAACAAACATTTATTGAGTGCTCACCGTGCACCAGGTGCTATGCCAGGCAGCAGGGATCTGCAGATAAACAGGACAAGGTCGCTGCCCTCTGAAATGCCACAAACTGGCAGGTAAGACAGACCAGACACAGCCAATGATGCCTCCGTGTGGTGGGTGCTCTGAGAGAGGAGGGAGGGCTGGGGACACAGGGGTCACTCTACAGAGGTGAGGAGGCTCCAGCCCAGCCTGCGGGTAGTGCCATGGAAGCCTCTTTGTCACACACCACCGGCTTTCTCAGGTGCTCACCACTATCCTAACTTTGGGGGCAGATGCCAGTGTCTCATCCCAGAGCCTTTCCAGGACTTTTCTGCAGGGAAGTGTACAGGACTTGTGCTGGTAAACACATACTGCACTTCTGCTGTGGTTTACCTGCCCATGGTTTATCTAGTCTAGTGGCCCCCAAATAATTACAAACTGTAAAATGGGACAGGTTAAACATAAATACAGATATCCTCTCTAAAAGCACTTTAAAAGCTGAAGGCTTGCCAGATTATTTTTATTACAAAAATTACAAGTGCCAAGACATTTCTAATACCAGAGTTGTCTCCATAGTAGCACCAGTAACACTGTATGGAAATTCCAGCACACCTGCCTGTCTGCCCCGTGACACTGTGAGATCCTTGAGAAGTGGGTTCATGGTGGGTGGTCTATAAATATCTGTCAAATTTAGTCAGATGAACTGTCTTCCAGTTAATGGAAAGAATGAATCATCAATGTTGAAAGTAATTCAGTTTGCTAATAACAGTTACTTTTTTCCAATAGTTGTCATAGCAAGACAATTGGAATATGTATACAACTCTTGACCTGGTCGTGGAATGGGCTTTTCTGTAAAATTAAGGTATCAGTTTTACAGAAGATTACCCAAAATCCTTTATTTGGGTTATCAATTTAGAAAAGAAATCTTAGAATACAATACACAGCAAAACCTTAAAAAACACAGGTTTGAACTGTGCAGGTCCTCCTATACATGGATTTTTTTCAATAAATATATTGGAAAATGCATGACATACCTAACCAAATAATTAAGTAGCCTGCCTCACAGTAGGCTATTTGTGGTAGCCTACTTAACTAGTTTGCTGCTTAAGTAACAACGGGGCACCCCTCAAGAGGGGCTCAAGGCATGTGGTACAGTGTGAACATAGCCGGGGAAGGAGCACGGAGTCCTCAAGTCCTAGTTAAGTAGTTATGTTTTAGGGGAATCAAACTTGACGGAGTCCTCAAGTCCTAGTTAAGTAGTTAAGATTTAAGGGAATCAAAAGTTTAACTTCGGGAAGCAGGGGGAAGGGGGCAGCTGGCACATCTAACCCCGTATTGTTCAAGGACCAACTGTAATTCACTTAACACTAAAGCTAAATGGACAGGATTAAATTACTGATGATTCAGGAGGCAGGTCACTGCAAAGATCAAATATTGCTTGCTTAGAGAGTGTGCAAATGTCAGTTAACAGCATGTTTTCAGTGATTTATCATGGAATGAAACTATTTTAAAATTAAACCTCAGATTTGTTCAGGTCTACCTGCCTTCTTCTGGGAGGTGACTGGCAATTGCTTTTCTTGGGTAATTTTCTGGTCATGTAAATTTGACTGAGCATGCCTAGTAGTATAGGGTATGGATATGTATGTGCATTTCAATAAAGAAATTACTGTGTTCTGGAAACTCTCCTAAGCACTCACTTAGTCCTTGCAGCAATGCTGTGAGGTAGAAACTATTATTACAGCCAATTTACAAATAAAAACACTGCAACTTAGAGTTTATGCCCAAGGTTATAAAACTAGGACTTCTCAGAGCCAGATCTGGGATGCTATTTGTGTGATTTCAATGTTCTTACTCTTAATTACTATCCTGTACTACCTCCGCTGAGCTGATTTACAGAAATACTAGGTAAACCTAGTAGAATTTAATAGCTTCTTCCTGGTTGCACAAAACTCAAGAGGAAAAATGTGAATGCTCTCCTCAGGGCCTTCTCTCAGTTATTTGACTTCAATTTTTTCCCATCTGTATCTTTCAGGGCTTTGTTATTCTACTTTCTTTGCTAACCTGTCAGGTTCTTTCTTCCCTCTACCATGTGCAAGTCTAAGGTTAGGCAAAGATCAGTCCTTACCTTCTGGTAAGTGAGTAAGAACCTGCCACGTGCTTAGCTTTGTGCTACGTGGCACGAGGAGTGAAGACGGGTGTTGAGAAACAAAGTTCAAGTGACGCGAGTTCTAAAAGCAACTCCAGAGCAGGGATATAAAGCAAAAATAGGGAAATATAGAAATCAGGCTGGTTTCCAAGATTGAGGTCGGACCTTATCCATATGTCTTCTCTCTTTTCCTTTATTTCTCCCAGGAATGCACGATGAATATCTAGAGGTCTGCATTCTGCAAGGAAAGTTCTTGGAAAGTTCTTTCTGCGTCTCTTAACTTCTAGTGAAACTCTCTCCAGGCTCTGAAGTCAGGCCCAGCTGGGCCACACTACCTCTGATTTAGGCCTGACCTCTTAACTCAGATTGTCCATCATGAACTTCTGAGTAACACTTTTCTCATATCTAATATAGGTCCTGGCACAAAATAGAAAAATCTTCTGTGCAGCTAATTCCTCTTTCTTCCTTTGTTTTCCTTTAATCTTTCCTTTGTTAAATATACACCAGGCACCTCCCATGTTTCAAGGGCTACACTACGTCCAAGGGAAAATGGAAGATGAAATTAAAGCACGTCTATGAACCAAATCAAGGCATGATGAGAGGTCAAGAGGATGAAAGTATCCTGAAAACAAAGTTGTACTCTTCGGAAAAAGTTACCTTAAAAAAATTGGCATCGAGCTGGCCCCATGGCTCACTCGGGAGAGTGCGGTGTTGATAGCACCAACGCCGCGGGTTCGGATCCTATATAGGGATGGCCGGTGCGTTCACTGGCTGAGCATGGTGCGGAGGGTTAGGGTCCCCTTACTGGTCCAAAAAAAAAAATTGGCGTCAAATTAGGGGTGAGCAATAAAAGCATAAAATGCTAGAAAACTGTACATGAATTCCTATTTCTCCCTTTTGGAATGGAATGTCCATCCTATGCCAGTCATACCACTGTATTTTGGAAGCATATAACTTGTCTGGCTTTGCAGGTCCACAGCTGGAGAGGAATTTTGCCTCAGAATGAACAATGCCTCAAGTCTCACTCATATTAATTTCAATATTTAGATGGGACTTTCTTTGGACTTTAGACTTTAGAATTGATGCTGGAATGATTGAGACTTTGGGGGATGTTTGAAATAAGTGGATGTGCTTTTTATGCAATAAGGACATAAATTAGGGTGGGGGGCATGGTAGAATGTCATGGAATAAATGTTTTTGTCCCTTCATAATTCTGTTGAAGCCCTAAACCCCAGTGTGGCTGTATTTGGAGAAGGTGCCTCTAAGAAAGTAATTATGGTTAGATGAGGTCGTAAATGTGGTGCCCTGATTTGATAGGATTAGTGCCCTCACAAAAAGAGACAGCAGAGAGCTCACCCTCCACACAGATGCACCAAGAATAGGCCATGCGATGACATAGTGAGAAGGCAGCCATCTACATGCCAGGAAGAGAGCCCTCACCAAAACCAAGTTTGCCAGCGTCTTGGTCTTGAACTCCCTAGGCTCCAGAACTGTGAGAGATAAATTCCTGCTGTTTAAGCCACCCAGTCTGTGGTATTTTGTTAGTCAGCCCGAGCTGACTAACACACCATGCTAATTGGTGACAAGACTAATTGAGATTGAAGTCTGCAGAGTTTTGGTACCTGAGAGAGGGTAAAGCCCAAGTTCTGTTTATCCAGTGAGGATTCTAAGGGTAATTCCAGCAGAGGAGGGAGGAAGGTAAAAGTCACTGCTGAATTCACGGAGGAACGAATGTTTGGCTTCTGAGGGTAGCTTAAAAAGACAATGTCTTCCTATACTACACTTCATTTCCTTCTACCGTGTCCTTCTTCCATAGCTGTCCTTTTCAGTCTACATTGTTTCAGCCCAGAGTGACTTCTAGGTTAAGATGGGAGAAATAGCATAGGCCAGAAATTTTACTCTCCATTCAAAACACTAGAATAATAGAAAAATATTTTTAAGCTAAAAGATGCACTCACTTAATCGGCAAAGAGTTGTTTGGCATTACCATGTATAGTAAAGAGTGTGGGTCCATAGGATCTCTTCACACATTGCCTGTGTGGTACAATCGACACTTTGGCATTACCTGCTAAAGTTGAACATCCATATCCCCTATAAATCATTGATTCCATTCTTAAGTGTACAGGAACAATCCTTGCAGGTGTAGCACAGAAGAATTTCATAGCAACACTGTTCACAGTTCACAGTAGGAAAAACTCGGACGCAACTTACATGCCATCAATAAGAGAGTGGCTGAATAAACAACAGTATATATTCACAAAATGAAATATTATACAGTAGTCCAAGCAAATGAACCATAGCGACCCCAAATGATACAGCTGGTTCTTACCAATAAAGTAGAAAGTGAAAAGGTCATCCCCAAAAGATTATACACACTAATAACATTCTTTTTGCAAAGTGAAAATAATTAAAATAAAAATGTATGTTATAAGACATGTACATGCATTATGTATATATATATGCATTGAAACTAAAGCAAAGGAATAATGGAGACAGGATTCAGGAATATGAATGGAGGCAGGGGGATGGGTTGGTGAGGGAAACTATATTGTTAGATGTAGATTATTGTCAAACATTTAGCTTTTTAGGTGGAGGAAAGAAGAAAGGAAGCAAGGGAGAAAGGATGGAAGGGAGGAAAGGAGGGAGAGATAAAGGAAGGAGGAAGGAAAGGAAGAAATACATATACATACACATACATAAATACATATACACAAGCAAGCCAAGGAGGAAAGTGTGTCATGAACCAAGGACTAGGATTAATTCACAAGTCTGTGCACCTGAGGTTTTAAAAAAATGGGAAAGAAAGAAATAGCTGGCTCAAAAATAAGAAGAAAATCTTTATAGACCTTCAACCAAATAAATGTAATAAATACTTCTCAAAATTAAGAGACTTGCAGACCAAAATAATGAGGAAACCCATAGCAGGTCATTGGCCACAGAAATGGCCCACCCATCAGCAAATGGAAGCTCTGATAGACCCACCCACCCACGAATCAGGGGCTTCCAGCAGCAGAAACTCACCTGTCCACAGCCAGGGGAAGGAGCCTTGCTTATGGGCCAGGGTCCAGATACTCTATCTCCATAGGGCCAGGCTCCAGCTCTAATTTAAGGCATAGTTTGGAGCCATGATCCCTAGGTCCCCTGAAGAATTTCCTAGAACTTTTGATGCCACTGTTGACTATAAATTTCCCACTATAAACTCCACATAGAGTGCAGTTTCCCTCAAACTTATTTGACCACAGGAAGGACCCTAGTGGGACTCGGAATGTCCATATTGGTTAGTGCTTTTCTCATGTGCCAGCCCATCAGAGGCACTTCAAGAATGTGATTGGCTGTGAGAAAAAAAGAGGAGGGGAAGCTTGTGCTTTGATTCACCCCACATAGTCCACCAGCTGTGGTGTTTACCATTTTATCCCCAGGGCTTGGCATATAAGAGATGCACCGTTAACATCCACTGAGTGCATAAGATGAGCAAATGATAGAAGAGAACAGGTCAAGGGCCAAGAGAAGGAGACAAGAAAGACATGGATGGTATACAGACTGGCATTTAAAACCAGGAGATTTAACTTGAATTTGAGCTCCACCACATTCTAGGTATGTAATCTTGAGGAAATTCCTCAATCTCCTTATCTGTAAAGTGGAGGGATCCTTACGTTGCTGGGATATTGGATGACATATATTCAGTAAGGTATGCAAAGCACAATTCCTGGCACACTGGAGGTGTTCAGTTAAATTTTTATTCATAAAGCATCATGATTTCCAATGGATCAAAGGAGTGGCCATGGTTAGAAGGTCATCTGCAAGATAAGCAGAGAGACAGTGTTGTGGAGCCAGGAAGAAAAGCATCAAAGCAGCAATTACTCATAGTACTGTCAGATGCTGCAGAGAACTGAAAGCAAGCATTCGTGGAATGCAAAGATATTTTATGTTTGTACTTAAAAGCTCAGCTAGGTTCTGTTTAATGTGTTTAATGTGATTTGAAGTTATATTCTGGTACAATGAGGAGTTTCTTTGGTAACCTCAACTCTCTTATCAGACAGCAGTTTCATGCCTAATCTCTTGAATGTGGGTAGCTGCCCGGTAATGATTAAAATGAAAAATGACGAGAAAACACCCAGTGTCTAGATTCCTAATATAATGAGGAACTTAGTATCATTCAGAAGTTAGCTGGTCAGAAAAGTGTAGTGTTTGAAGCAGCATGAGATGTCGTGCCTCTGCGTTCTCCACCGTTTTTTGTTTAGACGCAAGGGCTTGTAATGACCTCTTAGGCCCACCCCCACTCGAAGACCACAGTTTACGAATACCCTGGACAGGAAGCTGTGAAAAAGACCTTCCTCCAACATCATGGGGTTGCTGAAGAAGCCTCTTAGCTAATAATAGTCTCTGTATCTATTTTCTAAGCAACACAGCCTGGACATTGGTATTTGCTGTGTTGCACTACCAGTAACACTTCGCCTCCTCTGATTAACATTAGGTTTACTTGCCTTGGAAGTTACTTATCAGAGAACTGCTCAGGGGAGCTTTTGTTCATTCTCAACTGTAAATTAATATTAGTGAGTAAGACAGCAGAATGCATTTAGGGTTGTATGAGATGTGGTTTTAGAGTACCAGGAAGAATTTTCTCATGTGACCTGAGAAACTATTCTTTTAAAAATATATAAAAGTCTGTGTGAATGCAAGTTATTCATTTATAATTAGTGATAAACAAAGTAAAAATGTTAAATTTCCTTTCACCACCATTACCACCTCCATCACTCTCTGCTCCCAAGAGATAGTCACAGTGTGTGGAGCTCTCCATTTGGTGGGCCTCTCCAAATGGTGTCCTGAACCTCAACCAACGACACCAGAGAAGAGGGCATGTGATGGGACTCAGGCTGGGCCAGTCATGGCATCACATCCCCCAATTACAGGGATTAGTTCAGGAGTGGGTACATGCTCCAAATGGGGCCATTATAGTCCATTTCTGGGATGGATGGGTGAACATTGGGAGAATGAAGTTTTCTTTCTGTCGCAGTGGCTGAGCTGGGCCCATGTAAACCTGGAACTGTCAGTGGTGATCTTCCCTAGCCATGGAGGAATCAAACACACAGAAGGAAAAGATCTGAGCGATAGAGAGATAGGGAAAGCCTCATTGATATTGTTTGAGTCCTGACTCCCACTTAACCAGAATTCAAAAATCACTGAGTTAGAAGTTTCTGCTGCTTAAAACTTAAGGAGTCCAAAGTAACAAGATTCTAGACCTTTTTCTTGTATTTAAGTATGCATATGTATAAATATGTGAGATAATCATATGCATACACATACAAGAATAATTCTGTATTATTCAGTGATATTTTTACTTAACGATATAGCTTGAGTATCTTTCCATGTCAAAATGTATAGATCCATCTCATTCTTTTTATTTATTTATTTATTTATTTATTTATTTATTTTAATTTTTATTTATCAATCTTTTTAGAGATAGCAATGTTGGACATATAATCTATTTTAAGAACCTAATAATCGGGATATTTTTGTTTTTTCTGCTACTTTTTTTTTTTTGTCTTTTTCGTGACCAGTACTCAGCCAGTGAGTGCACAGGCCATTCCTATATAGGATCCGAACCCGCGACAGGAGCGTCCCTGTGCTCCCAGCGCCGCACTCTCCCGAGTGCACCACGGGGTCGGCCCACATCTCATTCTTTTTAAAGACCATGTAACATTTCATACTATATGTGATGGTTAATTTTATGTGTCAACATGACTAGGCCACAGGGTGCCCAGGCATTTGGCCAAACCTTATTCCAAGTGTGTCTATAAGGGTATTTCTGGGTGAGATTAACATTTGAAGTAAAGCAGATTGCCTTTCCTAATGTGGGAGGCCCTCATTCAATCCGTTGAAGACCTAAATGGAACAAAAAGGCTGATAAGAGAGAATTTTGTATGCCTGACTGCCTCTGAGCTGGGACATTACTTCTTCCTGCTTTCAGACGAACTGAGATATCAACTTTTCATGGGTCTCAAGATGGCCAGCTTTTGGATTGGAACTATACTATCTGGAACTACATGGTTCTCAGGGCCTCGGACTGGAACTGCAACTATGCCATTGTCTCTCCTGGGTCTCCAGCTTGCTGACTACAGATCTTGGGACTCCTCAGCCTCTGTAATTGCATGAGCCAATACCTTATGATAAATCTCTGTATATATATGCACACACACATAGTAGTTGGTCTTTGTTATAGGATAATATATGTTATATATTATACATAGCATATGTATTATTATAACAAATATTTTCTCTAAGTCCCTCCATGTTGCTGCAAATAGTAGTATTTCATTCTTTTTCCATTGTGTAGATATACTACATTTTCCTTATCCACTTATCCAATGATGGGCATTTAGGGTGGATAAGCCAGGCACAGAAAGAGAAATACTGCATGTTCTCATTTATATGTGGGAGTTGATAAAAATAAATACGTTTACAAACAAATAAATGGGGTGGGGGAGGGAAGACACAACAATCACAATAATTCCTTCAACTTGTTATCATAAGTGAACAGATACAGTGTTGATGGAGGGAGAGGAGGGAAGAGAGAGGGGAGAACAGGAAGAATGGGTAAAGGGACATGAAAGTCAACTACATTGTATATTGATAAATTAAAATAAAAAGAATAAAAAAGTTTTAATTTGATAGCCTGAAGGATAAAAAGTTGGCATGTCAATATTACTCTAACTTGCATCTACTTGCTTAATTTTCACTTGCTGGATTACTATTGATGTTGACATTCCATGTCTTTATTGGGCATTTGCATTTCTTCTATGAAATGCTTTTTCACGTATTCATTTTTCTACCAGGTAGTCTGCCTTTTTTCTTCTGATTAGTAGTTGCTCTTTGTTATTATTCATATTAATCATGGATTTGTTTTATCAGTTGCAAATATTAGCTCCCAGTCTGTCACATCTTCATAGTAGGAAGGTCATAGCATAGTGGTTGTTTGGTTTGGAACCAGACAGCCCATATTCAAACCTTATCACTTCAGCTTATTAGTTGTATAACCTTGTAAAAACCTCTTAAGCTTTCTAAGAGTTTTCCCTGTTAAGGTAGGGATCACAGTAGTACCCAGATCAACGTATTATTGTGAGCATTAATTTAAATAATCCATGGAAAATGCTTAGCACACTGTCCGGCACACTGAAAGTACTCAGTTGAAGCTATTATGATTTTTATGATTACTATGTCATGTGGATGAGTACATTTCAATGTAGTTACAACTATCAGATGTGAGTTGGTCATCAGAATGTTTTTCATTGCAAGAAATTTTTAAAAAACAAACTAATAATATGGCCTCAAAATAACCAAGACGTATTTTATTCAAGTAGCCAGAATTCCACAGGTAGAGGAGCTCCAGAGTTGGCTATTTCAATGACTCACAATAAAAGTAAAACTTTGGATTCTTTTACCCCTTTGCCATTCTCAGCATATTGTACTGGTCCATAAGTAAGCTTCCCTGTGGACACAGTCAGCTGTCACATTCATAGATATCAAGATGGAAATCCAGTTGAGGAAGAGGGACAATTTCTTCTCAGAAACTTTCTCAGAATTCCTAATTATCCAGAATTTGTTTCACATCCTCATGCCTAAAATAATTACTAATGAGGGGAATGAGATTAAAATTATTGACAAATAAATTAGGATTTTTTTGCTGAAACAATAAAGGGAAATGGACATGCAAAGAAAAGCAGGAGTCACCTACCGTATCAGGTAGGATTATAATTAGCTACATAAAATAAAATACCTAAATAAAGAGCTTTAAATATATATAAGTCTACTTCTCTCCAGTGTAAAAGATAGCCAGAGGCAAGCAACCCAGCACTGGTAACAGTGACTCATGGTTAGTAGAGGTTCAGGCTCCCTTTAGCTTTCACTTTGCCATCCTTGATCCTTGTTTCCATCTCTAAGGTTTTCCCATGGTACAGAAAAGCTGCTGGAGCTCCAGTCATCAAACTCATGCTCCAGTCAAGAAGAGAGGAAGGAAAAGAACAAAATGGTGCTACCTCCAGTTGAGCAGTCCCTTTGAAGAGATATTCCCCAAAGTTCCACTCAACAACATCAACCTTGAAATGTCCACTTCTAGCTGCAAGGAAGATTGAAAATTAGCCTTTTAACTATGCAGATGGCTGCTGAGACTAACATTTGGATTTTATAAAAAAGAAAAATGGGAGGAATAGATATTGGATAAGCAATTATCAAAGAAGAAAGGCACAACTGCTTTCAGGTAGACAATGACAACATTCACCTTTACTTCTCCTTTGTTTCTTGTTTAGGAAGTCTTTCCATATTTATGCATTGATAACTTTATTCATTTTTTCTAGTGTGCCTTTCTTTTTTGTGAAGGCTGAGAAGCTAAAAACTACATTCCAAAAACTCCCCTGCAACTTGATTCCAGGAGTGACTTACGTTCTACCAGTTAGATGTCTTCATAAAAGTTTGGAAGCTAGGATTTCCAGTCACAATGTGTATGGGTGTCAATAGACAGGCGCAGGCATCCATTTGCCCACAGTTGCATTATTAGAGTGTCATCCTTCACTGTAGGTCACAGATGAGATGCTGAGTTCCTGGAGTTGAGTCCCCATTTTCCTGATTATGACAAAGGTAGATGCTTCTCTACAGGACCAGTTCTGGGTGGTGTTCCAGGAGAACCAACTTAGATTCCAACTATCCAGACTTTTTATAGATTTTGAAAGCAACTAATTCTCTACACTGAATCCTTTTCTACTTAAAATGCCTAGTGTGGGGTCTTCATTTTCTACAACAGAACCCTGTGCTACACCATTCAAAGACTATAAAAATAATTTTCTATGTTTTTGAAACTTTAAACTTTTATATTTGATATATATTTCTTTAACCCATCTAGAATTAGCCTTGTCTGTGGTGTGAGAAAGTAACCTAATTATAAAAAATAAATAATCAGGGCCAGCCCTGTGGCTCACTCACGAGAGTGCGGTGCTGGGAGTGCCGAGGCCATGGGTTCGGATCCTACACAGGGATGGCCCATGCGCTCACTGCTTGAGTGTGGTGTGGACCACACTGTGCTGAAGGTTGCGATCCCCTTACCAGTCAAAAACAATAATAATAAATAAATAAATAATAATAATAATAATCAATTGTCCCAACGCCATTTATTAAAGTCTATCCTTTCTCCACTACTTTTCAAAAAACATATTTAATTATATACTAACATCTCTTATGATGGGACCTTTCAAAAGGGGGAAACAATTTTTATTTTGTTTTCTGGACAGAAACGTTTCAAATACTCTATACAGTTGTCCTGGTATCGAGATATAGTTGGCTGACAGACATAAGATAAAGGGGGAGACGACCACATAATGTTAGTGTACTTTCAAACACGGGAGAAGATTAAGCCAAAAGCAGACAATGTCTAAGGAAATGTCCACTCTTAGTTACCCTGGATAGAGGCACCTTCTTCATGTTGATTATATTATAATGAGAAGGTCACTGCTGTGGTTTGAATGTGTTCCCCAAAAAGCATGTGTTGGAAATTCAATCCCCAATAAAACATAGTTAGAAGTGGGACCTTTAAAAGATGAATAGGCCATAAGGGCTCTGCCCTCATGAATAGATTGAAGTCATTATAGTGGGAGTGGGTACATTACAAAAGGCCAAAGTAGGCCCCCTTTTCTCTCCTCTCTCTCTCTTTGCCTTTCTGCCATGGTACGATGCAGCAAGAAGACCCTCACAAGATGTTGGTTCCTCGATATCGGACTTCACAGCCTCCAGAAATGCGAGCCAATAAATTTATTTTCATTATAAATTACCATCTCAGTGGTATTCTATTATAGTAGCACAAAACAGACTAAACCATCAAAAAATGAAATGAACACTAATAAAGGACACATTTCCATGTAGCTTGGTCACACTTACTTTGAGGAAAGTACTGGAGACATTTGAGTTGGACAGTAAACAAAAAAAAAATTTACAAATGGATAAACTTCGGTGGTGTTTGAAAGTCTGGGATTCTACACATACCTGCTATTTTCCCTCTGACTTGGTCAGGACTTTGAAATTCACATGTTGCCACATCTGTCCTCATGAACAAAATTTCTTTCAAGAAGACTACAGAACTCATTCTTCCTCTAAGCCTGTATTCACTGGCCAGGGATTATAACAACTGCACCTGCTTGAATTACTCTCTGTCTTCCTTGCTGTTGAAAAAAGGAGTCAAGTTCCATCCAAGGCTTTGAGGAGGGTTATTTTATGAACTTGTCTATTTTAGCAACAATGCCAAATTGCTTAAGTTGTTATGACTTTATAAAATATGTTAATATCTGGTAGGCAAAATCTCCTTCATTGTTCTCCTTAAGTTTCTTTTCTTGGCTTCTTTATGTGCATTTTCTCTGCTAGGTAAACTTCACAATCACCTTCTTGGTTTCATAAAATATTATTTTGGGCTTTTGATTGACATTTATTCGCATTTACAAATTAAATTTATGGAGAATTATCATCCTTACAATTTGAAGTTATTCTTTTCAAATCATGGTATGTCTCTATTCAGCTTTTCCTTTATTGTTTTTCAGTTAAGTTTTATCCTCTTTTGAATGGATCCTATACATTTCTCATTAGATCTATTGTTAGATATTTTGTCGCTATTGTGAATGAACCATTTTTAGCATTGCATTTTCTATGTGTTTTTTGGTTATTCAATAATAAAGTTGCTGGATTTTATATGTTTGTTTTGTATTCAGATGCCTTACTGCACTATTTTAATAATTTTATATTGTTTCTCAGAATTTTTAGGTAGACAATTATTCTATTTCCAAATAGTAACAGTTTCATCTCTTCCAATAATTGCACCCATTTTTCATGTCTTATTGCATTACATAGTACCTCCAGAATAATGTTAAACAGTTGCAGTAACAGTTCCATCTTCTCTTGTCTTTAAAGAGTGTTGCCATTGAGTATAATACCTGGAATAGATTTCTATTGGTTATATTTTACCAAATTAAATAGCCTCTAACTATTACTATGACCAGTGTTCTATGAGTATTATACTGAAAGAGGGCCAGGCTGAAAAAAATACTTGAAAAAATAATGACTGATAAGTTCCCAAATATGTCAATAGACATAAACGTGCAGATTCAAGAAGTTAAATAAATCTCAAACGGGATAAACCTTAAAAAGTCCACACCAAGACACATCAGAATTAATATTCCAAAAATGAGAGAAAAAGAAAACCTTTTGCAATCATCCAGAAAGACACTTTACCTGTAGGGGGGAAACAAGAATGACTATGTATTTCTCACTAGAAAACATGGAGGCTAGAAGAAAGCGCTATAATATTTTTCAAGGGCTGAAAGAAAATAACTGTCAACCCAGAATCTTATACCGAGTGAAAATATCCTTCAGGAAAGAAGGAAAAATAAAGACAGTCTCAGAGGAGGAAAAACAAAGAGAATATGTCACCACCAAACTCTCTTTGTGGTTTAACCAAATGAATGACTAAATGAAGTCCTCTAAACAGAAAAGAAATGATGAAAGAAGGAAACTTGGAACATTAGAAAGGAAGAAAGAACGTGATAAACAAAAATATGGGTAAATACAATAGGCTTTCCTTCTCTTGAATTTTCTAAATTATGTTTGAGGGTTGAAGAAAAATTGTAAAACTGACTGACATAGTTCTAAATATATAGAGAGGAAATATTTAATATAATTGTATTATAAACAGGGAAGGGTAGTGGGAAGCAAAATTATATCACATTATTATATATCACTTGAACTGGTAAGATGACTACATCAGTAGACTGCAGTGAGAGATAAATATGCAAATATAGATATGTTACAGAAAAAAACAAAAACCATACAAAGAGACATATTTAAAGACATTATCAATAAATCAAAGGGGAATTTCTTAAATGCTAATTGTTCAAATAACCCATGAAAGGCAAGAAAAAGAAAACAGCGAAACAAAGAACAGAGAGAAGAAACACAAAACAAAAAGTAAAACAGCAGACATGAGCCCTAACATCAACAATTACATTAAATGTAAGTGATTTAAATATGATTACATTAAAACTAAAGGACAGAGATTGTCAGAGTGGAGTGGAAAATGTGATCCAGCAATTTGTTGTCTGTAAGAAACTAACTTTAACTTTCATGATATATGCAGGTTGAGAGTAAAAAAATAAAATATACATTTATCATAAAAACATTAATCAAAGGAAGCAAGAGTTGAGATAAAAAGCATAGAAAAAGATATATCATAAAAAATATTAATTAAAGGAAAGCAAGAGATGCTAAGTTAATATCAGATAAAGTAAACTTAATAGTAAATAAAATTTCCAGAGATAGAGAGGGACAATATACAAGGATGAGAGAGTCATCCACCAAGAAGGCAGCAGTCCTAAATCTGTATGCACCTAAAAAAAGAGTCAAAATGTATGTTGTGAAACCTGATATAAATGAAAGGAGAAATAGAAAAATTCAAATTATATTTGGAGAAGTCAGAAAAACCCCCCTCAGCAATTGATAGAAAATCTACTCAGCAAATTAACAAGGATATAGAAGAACTCAAAAACACTATCAAGCAACAGAGCCTAATTGACATTTAGAGAACAATTAAATGTCGACAAGACCCAACAAGAGCAGCACGTTATTTTCCAGCATCTACAGACCATAAACTAAGACCATATCCATAAACTAAGACCATAGCAATATCAACAAACTTTTAAAAATTAGAATCATACAGAGGTTGTACTCTAATCAAAATGGAATCACAGTTAAAATCAAAAATAGAAAGATAATAGGAAAATCTCTAAATACTTGGAAACTAAATAACACACTTCTAAATAATCTACAGGTCAAAGTGGAAATCTCAAGAAAAATACAAAAATTATTAAATTGAATGAAATGAAATACAACAGTATTAATAGTTTTGAAATACAGCTAAAGCAGTGATAAGAGGGAAATTTACAGCACTAAATCATACATTAGAAATCAGAAAAGTTCTCAGATAAATAATCAAAGCTCCAACCTCAAGAAACTAAAAAAAGATCAAACAAATCCAAAGCAAGCACAATAAAGGAAGTAATAAATATATGAGCATAAATCAATAAAACTGAAAATAAAAAAGCAATGAAAAAGAGTCAATGAAACAGAAGGCTGGTTCTTTGAAATGATTAATAAAATCTATAAACCTTAGCAAGACTGCCAAAATTAAAAAAGAGAGATAACACAAATTACTAATATCATCAATGAAATAAACTCTGCAGACATCAAAGAATAATAGGGAAATGTTATGAACACCTCTACATCCATGAATTTGACAACTTGAATAAAATGGGCCAATTTTTTACAAAGTACAAACTACCATAACTCACCAAATATAAAATAGATAAATCATATATCATACAATTCACCCATTTAAAGTGTACAACTTAATGGCTTTTAGTATATTCATTGAGTTGTATATCCATTGCCATAATACATTTTTATTACCCCAGAAAGAAATGCCACTTACCTTAGCTATCACCATCCCACACCCCATCTTCCAATTCTACCCAGCTCTAGGAAACTACTGATCTGCTTTCTGTATTTATAGCTTTGCCTATTCTGAACATTTCATATAAATGGAATCATATAACATGGTTATTTGTGACTTGCTTTTTTCACTTAGCATAATGTTTTCAAGGCTCAATAATTATTGCTTAATAATATTTTATTGTATGGATATATCACATTTTACTTATCTATTTATCAGTTGATGGACATTTTGGTTATTTCCACTTTTTTGCTATTATTAATATGCTATTATTAATTAGTATGCTATTATTAATATGCTATTATTAATATACTGCTATGAACATTTATGCACAAGTGTTTGAGTGGACATATGTTTTTATTTCTTTGGGGTATATATTTCATGGTAGAATGAACAGATCATATGGTAACTCCGTGTTTAACCATTTGAAGAACTGCAGGACTGTTTTCCAAAGTAGCTGCATAAATTTACATTTTCATTAGCAGTGTATGAGGGTTCCAATTTCCCTAACACTTGTTATTATCTGTCTTTTTTACAATAGCCATCCTAGTGAGTGAGTGTGAAACAGCGTCAGTCATTCCCTGATGGCTAATGATGTTGAGCATTTTTCATGTACTTATTAGCCATTTGTATATCTTGTTTGGAAAACTATCTATTCAAATACTTTGCCCATTTCAGCTGGGTTATTTACCTTTTTATTCTTCAGTTGTGATACTTCCTTATGTATTCTGGATACTAAACTCATTAGATATGTAATTTATAAATACCTTCTCCAATTTTGTGGGTTATCTTTTCTTTTTCTTGATTGTGTCCATTGAAGCACAAAATTTTTTAATTCTGATGTTCAATTTTTTTCCTTGCTGCTTGTGCTTTTGTTTTCATATCTAAGAAAGCATTGCCTAATCCAATGTCACAAGGATTTACACTTACAATTTCTTCTAAGAGTTTTATAGTTTTATCTCTTACATTTAGATCTTTTGGTACATTTTTAGTTAATTTTTGTACATGGTGTGAGGTAGTGGTTCAACTTCATTCTTTTGCACGTGGATACCAGTTGTCCCACTAACACTTGTTGAAAGACTATTGTTTCCCCATTGAATTGTCTCAGCACTTTTGTTGAAAACCAATTGACCATAGATTAATGATTTTTGGGGGGAGGGGACTCTGAATTCTAGTCCATTTATTTATATGTCTATTCTTATGCCAGTACCACATTGTGTTGATTACTGTAGCTTTGTATTAATTGTTGAAACCAGGAAGTATGAGTCTTCCAACTTTACTCTTCTTTGTCACTATTTTTTGAGCTATTCTGGGTCCCTTGACTTTTCATATGAATTTTAGGATCAGCTTGTGCATTTCTGCAAAGAAGCCAGCTGGGATTTTAATAGACATTGTGTGAAATCTGTATATCAGTGTTGGGGGGGGTATTAGCATTTTAACAATATTAAGTCTTTCAATCCATAAACATGGGATGTGTTTACATTTATTTAGGTCACCTTTAATTTTTTAACAATGTTTTATAGTTTTCAGAGTAAAGTTTTACACTTCTTTTGCTAAATTTATTTCTAAGTATTTTAGTATTTCTCATGCTTTTGTAAATGGAATTATTTTCTCAATTTTATTTTTGGTTTGCTTATTGCTATTTTATAGAAATGCAGTTATTTATACATATTGATGTTATATCCTGCAAACTTGCTGAACTCATTTATTAGTTCTAGCAGTTTTTTGAAGATACCTCAGGGTTTTCTGTACATAATATCATGTCATCTGGAAATAGGTTTTAATTCTTTTCCAACACAAAAGCTTTCACTTCTTTGTCTTGCCTTGTTTCTTTTTCTTGCACTGACTAAAGCCCCCAGCATAATACTGAATTTATGTAGTTAGAATGAACATCCTTGTCTTGTCCTGATCTCAGGAGGAAAACAGTCAGCCTTATACTGTAAAATATAATGTTAGCTGTGGGTTTTTCATAGATTCCCTTTATCTGGTTGAGGAAGTACCCTTATATTCCTAGTTTGTCGAGTGTTCTTTATCATGAAGGGGTGTTGAATATTGTCAAATGTTTATTTTACATCTATTTGATAATCATGTGCTTTTTTTGTTTTTATTCCATTAATATGGTGTATTGCATTAATTAATGTTCAGGTTTTTTAATCAGCCTTGCCTTCCTGAGATAAATCCTACTTGGTCATGGTATACAATTCTTTTTACATATTTCTGGATTCAGTTTGCTAGTAGTTTGTTGAGGATTTTTGCATCTATATTAAAAAGATCTATTGATGTGTAATTTTCTTTTCTTGCAATGTCTTTTTTTTTGTATCAGATTTATACTAGCTTCATAGAATGAGTTGGATGTATTCCCTCCTTTTCTATTCTTTTAAACAGTTAGTGAAAAATTGGTATTAATTCTTCTTTAAATGTTTGGTATAATTCCCCTGTGAATATGGCCACAGGCATTTCTTTTGGGATGTGTTTTGATTACTAATTCAATTTCTTTACTTGTCATAGTTCTATTGAGAGATTTTCTATTTATTTTTGAGTCAGTTTCAATAGTTTGTGTCTTTCTACAAATTTGTCCATTTCATCTAAGTTAGATAATTTAACTCATACAGGTGTTCATACCACTCCCTTACAGTTATTTTCATTTCTGTAAGGTCAGTAGTAACATCCCCTCCTTCATTCCAGATTTTAGTAATTTGAGTCTTCTCTCTTTTCTTGGTCAGTCTAGCTAAGTTTGTCAATTTTGTTGGTTTCTTTGAAGTACCAACTTTTGGTTTTATAGCTTTTCTCTATTACTTTTCTGTTCTCTATTTCATTAAGTTCTGTCCTAATCCTCATTATTTCCTTCCTCTGCTTGCTTTGGACTTACTCTGCCTTTTGTATTTATTTATTTTTTCCAGTGTCTTAATGTGGAAGGTTAAGGTGCTGATTTGAGAACTTTTATTTTTTAATGTAGTCATATAACTTTCATTGCAATTTAATTTTATCTATGGATTATTTAGAAACATATTTCTTATCTCCACATAGTAAAAGAGAGCTTCCTTGAGACAATTATTAATTTCCTAGATTTTTTTTTAATTAATTTTAAGTTTAACTTTACTGTGGTCAGAAAGCAGATTCTGTATTATTTCAATACTTTGAAATTTATTAAGGCTTGCTTTACAGCCCAACATACAGCCAATTTTTGTAAATGTTTGACAGATGCTTTAAAAGAATATTTATTCCATAGATGGTGGGTTAAATGCCCATATGTATCCACATTTTCTATAACTTTACTGACCTTTTGCCCTGTTTTTAAAATCCGTTATTCATAGATATGTCATAATCACCTATGGTGATCATGAACTTATTTAATTCTCCTTATAGTTCCATAAATTTTTGCATTATATTTTACTTCCATATTATTAAGTGCATAAAAATTAAGAATTTTTATATATTCATTATTAAACATTTTATTTTTATAAAGTGATCTTCTTTATCTCCATTAATTATTTCTATCTTAAGGTCTATTTTGTCTAATAGTAATACAAATACATGAGCTTTCTTTTGGTTGATGTTTATTTTGCCCTTCAAATTTTTGTACTTGTGCTTTTATAAACAGAATGTATATGAATTTTGTCTTTTATTCAGTTTGAAAAAAATTTAATTAAATCATTTAGCCTACTTGATATTAATGTAATTACTGATGTGTTCACGTTCAATTTACCATATCTGTTCTATTTCCTTCTTCTCTCCTTTTCTGCCTTTAAAACATACCTTCTGATTGTTTTTTAAGAGTCTATTTTCCCCACTATTATCTCGGAAATTATGCACTGCTTTACTATTATAATGGTAGAAATTACCATATGCATCCTTATAAGTGCCTACTATTTATTGGTATTATACGCTCTACCCAGGCAATACAAGATCATTAAAACTCTTTAGTTACATTTACACACCCTCACTGACTTATACAACATTGTTATTATGCATCTCAATGTTCTATATATTTTACACCTAATAGCACATTATAATTTTTTTACATACTTGATCGTGGTGAATAATTTTACATATATGTTGCTGTATTCTGTTTGCTAGTATTTTAGTGAGGATTTTTGCATCTATATTCATCAAGGATATCGGCCTGTAGTTTTCTTTTTTGGTTATATCTTTACCTGGTTTTGGTATCAGGATGATGTTTGCTTCATAGAAAGAGTTTGGGAGATTTGTGTCTGTTTCAATCTTTTGGAATAGTTTGTAAAGAATCGGTGTCAATTCCTCTTTGAATGTTTGGTAAAATTCTGCTGTGAATCCATCTGGTCCTGGGCTTTTCTTTGTTGGGAGCTTTCTGATAACAGCTTCTATCTCCTATATTGTTATTGGTCTGTTCAGATTTTCTGCGTCTTCATGGCTCAGTTTTGGGAGCTTGTGTGTGTCCAGAAATTTATCCATTTCCTCCAGATTTTCAAATTTGTTGGCGTATAGTTGTTTATAGTAGTCTCGAATGATTCCTTGTATTTCAAATGAATCAGTTGTAATATCGCCTTTTTCATTTCTAATTTTTGTTATTTGAATCTTCTCTCTTCTTTTTTTTTTTTGTTAGTCATGCTAATGGTTTGTCAATTTTATTTATCTTTTCAAAAACCAACTTTTTGATTCATTGATCTTTTGTATTGTTTTCTGGGTTTCAATTTCATTAAGTTCTGCTCTGATCTTAATGATTTCTTTCCGTCTGCTAACTTTGGGTTTGGATTGTTCTTGTTTTTCTAGTTCTTTAAGGTTAAATGTTAAGTTGTTCACTTGCCATCTTTCCATTCTTCTGAAGTAAGCATTTAATGCGATAAATTTCCCCCTTAGTACTGCTTTGGCAGTATCCCACAGGTTTTGGTATGATGTATCATTATTTTCATTAGTTTCAATAAATTTTTTGATTTCCTGTTTGATTTCTTCTTGGACCCATATGTCATTAAGTAGAATGCTGTTAATTTCCATGTGTTTGTATAGTTTCCAGAATTTCGTTTGTTATTGATTTCTAATTTTAATCCATTGTGGTCTGAGAAAATACATTGGATAATTCCAATTTTTTTTTTAAATTTGTTGGGACTTGATTTGTGACCTAATATGTGATCTATCCTGGAGAATGATCCATGTGCTGATGAGAAGAATAAATATTCTGAGGTTGTTGGATGGAATGTTCTGTAGATATCTGCCAAGTCCAATTGGTCTGGAGTATTGTTTAGATCTTGTGTTTCTCTGCTGATTCTTTGCCTAGACGATCTGTCCAATATGTTCAGATCCCCTGTTATTATGGTATTAGTGTCTATTTCCTTCTTTAGGTCTAATAGAGGGATGCAAGTTTGGTTCAACATACACAAATTAATAAATGTGAAACACCATATTAATAAAATCAAACACAAGGACCATATGGTCATCTCTATCGATGCTGAAAAAGCATTTGATAAAATTCAACATTCATTTTTCACAAAGACCCTCTATAGGTTAGGTATAAATGGAAAGTATCTCAACATAATTAAAGCCATATATGATAAACCCACTGCCAATATCATCCTGAATGGTGAAAAGCTGAAAGCTCTTCCCTTTAGAACAGGAACTGGACAAGGATGCCCACTCTCACCATTCCTATTCAACATAGTGTTGGAAGTACTAACCAGAGCAATCAGAGAAGAGAAGGAAATAAAGGGCATCCAGATTGGGAAAGATGAAGTCAAACTGTCCCTGTTTGCAGATGACATGATCCTATATATCATACAGCCTAAAGTCTCTACAAAAAAACTCTTGGAGTTGATAAATGATTTCAGCAAAGTAGCAGGATACAAAATCAATACACAAAAATCAGTAGCATTTTTATTCTCCAATAGTGAACATGAAGAAAGGGAAATCAAGAAAGCTTGCCCATTTTACAATAGCCACCAAAAAATAAAATACTTAGGAATTGAGTTAACCAAGGAGGTGAAAAATCTCTATAATGAGAACTACAAACCACTGCTGAGAGAAATTAGAGAGGATACAAGAAGATGGAAAGATATCACATGCTCTTGGATTGAAAGAATCACATAGTGAAAATGTCCATACCACCCAAAGTGATATACAAATTCAATGCAATTCCCATCAAAATTCCTATGACATTTTTCTCAGAAATGGAAGGAACTTTCCAAACATTTATATGGAATAACAAAAGACCACGCATAGCCAAAGCAATGCTGAGCAAAATAAATAAAGCTGGAGGCATAACACTACCTGACTTTAAACTATACTACAAAGCTATAATAACCAAAACAGTACGGTACTGGCATAAAAACAGACACACTGATCAATGGAATAGAATAGAGAATCCAGAAATCAACCCACACACCTACAGCCATCTGATCTTTGGCAAAGGCACCAAGCCTATACACTGGGGAAGAGACTGCCTCTTCAGCAAATGGTGCTGGGAGAACTGGATATCAATATGCAAGAGAAAGAAACTAGACCCATACCTTTCACCATACACTAAACTCAAATCAAAATGGATTAAAGAATTGAATATACACCCTGAAACAATAAAACTTCTTAAACAAAACATAGGAGAAACACTTCAGGAAGTAGGACTGGACACAGACTTCATGGATATGACCCCAAAAGCATGGGCAACCAAAGGAAAAATAAACAAATGGGATTATATCAAACTAAAGAGCTTCTGCACAGCAAAAGAAACAATTAACAGAGTTAAAAGACAACCAACAGAGTGGGAGAAAATATTTGCAAAATATACATCTGACAAAGGATTAATATCCAGAATATATAAGGAACTCAAACAACTTTACAAGAAAAAAATAAGCAACCCAATTAAAAAATGGACAAAAGAGCTAAATAGGCATTTCTCTAAGGAAGATATATGAATGGACAACAGACATATGAAAAAATGCTCAACATCACTCAGCATTCGGGAAATGCAAATCAAAACTACACTGAGATACCATCTCACCCCAGTTAGGATGGCTAAAATCCAAAAGACTCTGAACGATAAATGCTGGCGATGTTGTGGAGAAAAAGGAACTCTCATACATTGTTGGTGGAACTGCAAAATGGTGCAGCCTCTATGGAAAATGGTATGGAGATTCCTCAAACAATTGCAGGTAGATCTACCATATGACCCAGCTATCCCACTGCTGGGAATATACCCAGAAGAATGTAAATCATCAAGTCGAAGGTATACCTGTTCCCCAATGTTCATCACAGCACTCTTTACAATAGCTAAGAGTTGGAACCAGCCCAAATGTCCATCATCAGATGAGTGGATATGGAAAATGTGGTATATCTACACAATGGAATACTACTCAGCTATAAAAAAGAATGAAATACTGCCATTTGCAACGACATGGATGGGCCTAGAGAGAATTATATTAAGTGAAACAAGTCAGGCACAGAAAGAGAAATATCACATGTTCTCACTTATTGATGGGAGCTAAAAATAAATAAATAAATTCACACACACACATACACATAAAAAAACGGGGGTGGGGGGAGAAGACCTAACAATTGCAATTCCTTGAAATTGATACAACAAACAAACAGAAAGTACATTGTTGGGAGGGAGGGGGAGATAGAGGAAGGAGGGAGGCTTCAGTGATGGGCCACAATAATCAACCATATTGTATATCAACAAAATAAAATAAAAAAGAAATGTAATGCATATGAGGAAAACCAAGGATCAGTAATTAGTAAGTGTGCAAGTTTATAAAAACAATTTTGTCATAAAATCAAATGTAGAATAAATAACCTCAGCTATCCAAAATAAAATCAGAAGTCTCTTACTCTAAAATAATAATAATAATAATAATAATAATTTTTTACATAGTCAGTGTTTATTTCTATTCACCTATATTATTTTTGCTGTACTTTATTATTCCTTTATTTCCATGCTTTCATCTAGCATAATTTTTTTGTGCCTGAAAAGCATCTTTACTGCTGGGTCTCCAGTGATAAATTCTGAGACTTTGTTTTTTTGACAATGTCTTTATTTTTCTTTCATTTTTAAAAGATATTTTGGTAGATATAGAAATCTAGGTTGGTATTTATTTTCTTTCATACTTTGACATTATTTCACTGTCTTCTGGTCTCAACTATTTCTATTAAGTAGTTAGATGTCAGTCTAATTTTCGTTACTTTGAAAATAATCTGTCTTTTTTTTTCCTTTGACAGCTTGTGTATTTTTATTTGTTTTTGGTTTTAAGCTGTTTTATTATATGCCTAGGTGTGGATTTCTCTTTATCTGGTTCAGGGTTTGCCATGCATCTTAACTCCATGGCTCAAAGTCATTCACCAGTTTTTGGAAAGCTCTCCTTCGTTACTTTCTTCTGACCTAGTCTCTTGATCCTCTCCTTCTTGTACTCCAATTATACACATGTTAGAACCTCTCTATATATCTGTTATAATCTCTTAAATATATCCTATATGTTCATCCCTTTATGTTTCATTAGGGCTATTGTCTTCTGACCTATCTTCCAATCCACTGATTCTCCCTTAGATATGTGTAATCTGATATTAAACCCACCCAATGAGTTCTTTAATTTGATAATTACATTTTTCAGTTCTATTTTCATTTGGTACTATTTTTTGTGGTATTCAGTTCTCTGTGAAAAAAAAATCAATCTTGTATTTTAACTCCTTGAATCTATTAAACATAGTTATTTTAAAGCCAGTGTCTTGTACTGTACTACATATTCTACAAGCCAGGCACTATACCATATGTTCTACAAGTATTATCTCCCAACAACTCTAATGGATCATTTTTTATGAAAAGGAAACCAATTCTTATAGAGATCACACAGTTACTAATTAGTAGAGCCAGGAACCAAACTCAAATAATCAAAGTTTTGAAATTTACACTCTTAACCAACTCATTATGGAGCTATGGAAATCCCAAATGTCTGACTAAAACAGTCTAAAAATTGTAAGGTTAATTTATTTCCCTACCAAAGAAAGATTTCTCTCTCCTTGTGATTGATTCTCCATCAAACCCCATCACAACATACATTTTGAATTTTTCATCTCTTCCCTATCCCTTCCCACATTTACTCATTCACTCATTCATCACTCAATAAGTATTTTTTGAGCATCTATCACACTATCCTAGGCCTTAGAGATACGCGGTAGACAAGGCATACATGGTCCCCGTCTCATGGAACTTCCATCCTAGTGGGAATAAGTATGTAAGCAAATACATAAGGTAATTTCAGGCAGTGATAAAGTCAGTGAGAAAATAAAATAGCCTGATGAAGGAATTGTAATATTCGAGGTTGGCTTTATCAAAGTGATCAGGGTGGACTTCTCAGAACAGGTAACATTTGAGCTGCAGCCTGAGTGAGAAAAGTACCCTATGCAGAGGGACAGGTACGTACAAAGTCCCCACATTTGAAAGATGCTTAGAGTATTTAGGGGACAGAAGAAAACTGGTGTTGGCTGGAGCCTCATGAATGAAGAGGAGATTGTAAAACATGAGATAGAAGAGTTGGTAGGGCTGGGAATTAGGACAACATTGCACTATTTCAGGTAAAAAGTGATGGTAGCACCTTTTTTTTCAGCAGTGAAGGAGTAACTGTGACCATATTTACTCTTCCACCATAAGCCATTGAAAAACTGGACAAAATATATGAAACAACTGTTTTCAGACTCTGGGAACAGTGGCAAAGAACCGTGATCCACATAAGAGGGAAAACAAATAAGGTGAGCTCTGCGATCGCTTCAGCTTTTTGCCTGAAAACATACACCAGACCACAAAGCATCAAAGAGAACCCAAGCCAAGTACATGGTCTCACAAGTTGAAGAGATAAACAGGAGTTCAGGTAGTTTGAGGTGGCTGGAAGTTATAAGGTAGAGTTTCAGAAAGGAGAGGCCTCTTCAAAAAAAGATTTCGAGAAATCTACGTAGGGGCCCTCTTGAAAACTGTGTTTTTAACAAGCCCTTCCCTCCCCCAGTTGATATGTGTGCACCCTAAAATTTGAGAATCACTACTCTAGAGACCTGACGTGATGATGATTCAATGCAATCCCCATCAAAATTCCAAAGACATTTTTCTCAGAAATGGAAAAAACTATCCAGACATTTATATGGAACAATAAAAGACCACGCATAGCCAAAGCAATGCTCAGCAAAAAAAATAAAGCTGGAGGCATAACACTACCTGACTTTAAGCTATACTACAAAGCTATAATAACCAAAACAGTATGGTACTGGCATAAAAACAGACACACTGACCAATGGAATAGAATAGAGAATCCAGAAATCAACCCACACACTTACTTCCATCTGATCTTTGACAAAGGCACCAAGCCTATCCACTGGGGAAGGGACTGCCTCTTCAGCAAATGGTGCTGGGATAACTGGATATCCATATGCAGGAGAAAGAAACTAGATCCATACCTCTCACCATATACTAAAATAAACTCAAAATGGATTAAGGATTTAAATATACACCCTGAAACAATAAATCTTCTTAAAGAAAACATAGGAGAAACACTTCACTAATTCAAATATACACCAACCTCCCCGTCTTAGCTGAAGTTAAAAGGGGTCAGCAGAGTCTTCACTTAGATTTAAGATTTCACAGGGGGAAAGAAACAGTCTGGCAAAGCTGCTCTTCTTGTTTCTCTTTGGCTGCATTTTTGAGGTCATCACACTGCTTTGGGTTATCCCTTCCTTGGCCTGGAATACGTGTTCACTGGGGCAGACTTATACATTTTCCAGGTGTGGGTGCATGGTTGTTTGCTTGTTGGTTGGATGAGTGATTGAATAAATGAATTAATTAAACCAGTGAGACCAGGATCTCAGAATAAGTCATTTCCTTCTCCACTCTGATAAGATTAGGTGAGGGAGTCAGCCCTGTCAACTTCTGGTTTTTGGAAAATTCCTGATGGCTCATCATTCACTCTTTTCAGCCAGCCCTGATTCAAGGTAGACAATGACCCACCATCCTGCAGGACCTGGCTAATGCCACACCCTGGGGCAGGGGACTATAGCTGAGGAATTTTCCTTTGATTGTCACTACACTAAGGACCCAGCATCCTGTCAAGGTTTGTAATCAAGTTTGGTTTTGAAAAGAGCAAAGAGAAAAACATAATTTAAAAATCAAAGAAATTCATTTTAGTAGTAAAAGGTTAACAGCCTTTAGGAGGAACAATTTTTAATCACCCTCGTCTAGACTCTATCACTGGAATCACCAGCCGCCGAGTGAAATATGGCCCAACTGCCGCCACCAAACAGCTCCTAAAGACTGTTGTATTTAATCATGTCTGTGCACCACTTATGGATTTTCATTATGATTCCTGATGCTGTTGCGCTGGGTAAAATATTAATATCCATAGTAATGATGCATGAAGCTTGGAGTGTAATTTCTTCACTCTTCTTGTCTGATATTAAATTGTTACCACTTTATCATTTGTGTAGAACTGCACGTTTCAATTAATCTTTCCATATCAGCAGCCCTGATTAATATAGATCATGATTCATAAGCTTATCGTCACTATAGTTTTAACAGATCATTTATAAAGATCTTAAATTTCAGGGTCTGGGAGGTGCAGCTGCTATGTCCAATGTGCCTCTTTATTCTCCGTTCCAACAGTGCTGCTATACACCGGCTGTCACCTCCTGTTGAATAATTAATTTCAGGAAACCAAATTTGTCCAAGAAAAAAAAAAAAGAAAACAGAATGAGGGGACTGGCGATTGGCAGGGCACCGGGCAATGCTTGTTCACCTTTCCATGCCCGGCCCGGATGTCGCCTGCTCTTCATCAGCCGGAACTGCTGCTCTGGGGGAATTAACCACAGGTGTGTATGAGCTTCTGCTGGCTGCAGCGGGCAGTCCCAGCCAGCCCAGCCATCCCAGGACAGTAGTTGAGGTTTGATGGAGCCTTGGATTACTTCCCAGGCAGATGCTCCTGCTCACATGAATCTGCAGACCTCATCAGGTCTGGCACGGTGCCTGGGGCCTTATGCTGGTCCTGGAATACACAGTCTAAGCCAAGTGCCCAGTGTAGGGTGGGGGTGAGCTGCGGAATTGGCAAGTGAGAGGTTTCACACATTTTTATAAACACCAGAACCACTGAGGGCTTGGACTCTTATCAGAAGACGTTATTAAGGCTCAGAGAGTGCTTTTTGGCCCACAGACACATGGTCCATCACAGGGAGCCTGGGAGCCATTGTAGGTCCTCTTCACAGCTCTGTCTCTCAACCAACTGGAGGGTGAAGAGGCCCACTCAGAACCCCCTAGAGAGCAGACCCCTCTCTGGACAAAACAAAAGAGTACAAGAAGTAAAACAGAGCTTGCTGACTTTACTGGGCATGCATCTGAAGCTTAATTGCATGAATCAAATTTCTCAAAGACGGTGTTACACAGGAAAACATCAGGATAGAATTTTTTTTAAAAAAACATAACTATTCTGGTAACTGGTAATTGATCTGGTAACAACTAAAATGGTACCACTTTGCTGACTTCAAAATCTGAAAAATTTGTTTCAACCTTGATCAAACAGGTGATTTTTTAAAAACTTGTTCTGAGTAAATTTGTGCTGTTTGTTTTGATCAAATATGCACCTCTCCTCTTGTATATTTTCTATGTAAAAGGCATTGTCCTAAGCTCTAAGGCTTGGGTGTATGTCTTAGTTTGGGATCCCCGAGAAGCAGACTCTAGGACAAGAATTCAATAGCAAGTAGTTTATTTGGGAGGTGATCCTAGGAAGTTTCACTATGGGATGAGGACGGAAGGCACGGAAGGGGGCGGGCAGCAGTAGCTTGCATTATGAAGGAAGTTACCTCTGTGGGCAACTGGGGAACTCTGGGAGACCGTGTAGAATATGCCTGAGATACTCAGTGGTGGGGCAAGGAAGGTGAGTTATTTACTTACCAAGTCCATGTCTGTCCTCGGAGGGGCTGATTTCTGTGGTATCGACTCTCCCACATTCACTCCTGATTGCCCTGTGTGTGAGCAGAGTGACTCCCACAGCCAGAAAGGGAAGCTCAGGTGGGGAGTGCGAGGCATTCCTAGTAAGCAGGCTTGACATGCAGAGGTGAGAGCCAAGAGAAAACAAGCAGAGCCAACAGCATCTTCCACAGCCCCCCTCTAACCCCACACGTTTGTTCACTCATTAATTGAAAAAGTGCTTAGAGACATCCTCTTATCTAACACTCTCCAGACAGGATGCAGTGGCTCCTGAAAAGTTCATTGAAGCTGCGAAGCTTAAACAAAAAGTTACATCAACATATCTTGCACGCTTTATTTAACTAAAACACAAATGGACATTTACTCACCATTATTTTGCTGTTGGGCCAAGATCTTTTCTTTTAATGTACAAGGGTACTTCAAAAAGTTCATGAAAAAAATAGAATTGAAAGATAAAATGAATCTTTCCATGAACATATGCAGCCCCCTCATGCATGCACTAGTAGAATTCTGCCTCCCTTTCTTGTACAAACAATGCCATGGAAATGCATTACCCACAATTTCCAATTTCAGCTTCTATCAAGTACAGCAAGAATTTAAAGTCACTTTTGAAGTGATCTAAGTGCGGAAATTTCTAGATGTTTATGATGATTTTTCCCAATCTATTATAGTGATTTTACCCACATCTAATTCAACAGCTATTTTTTTAGTGATTCACCTTTATTTAATCCAAAGCATTCAGTCTAACGTTCAAAGAAGCAACAATTCCTCTTGTCATACTTATCATGAGTCTATGTAATATTTAATTCAATTTCATGGTTCCATTATTAAGCACAACTGTCATAAAACAGATTTGTGAACAAAGACAATTAACACTTCATAAGAGTACAGCTGGACCCTGGAAGCCCAAAGCAGGGCCCCCTGTTGGTGAGCACTGTTATTGCACCCCAGGCAAGTCCACATGATGAACTCATTTGATCCTCCCAATAACCTGTGCATGAGTGACTGCTGCTATACCCACTTCACAGAACAGGGCTCCCAGGCATGCTCCCTAAGGGTCGCACAGCCAGCAAGTACAAAGGTGGGTTTCTAACCCAGGGAGTTTGACCCTAGGGCCCAAGCTTTTAACCACAGCGCCACCTACTTTGTCTAGAGAGCAGCTTGTTAGGATAATCACGATTTATCTTCCACACTGTGATTCTTTCGAAAGTGAGAGGGGCACTATTGATAATGACACTCAAACCACAGATGTGAAACAGCACAGTCCTTGATGAGCCAGGACATCTGGCTGTTCTACCTGTTAGCCGTGAGTGTGTCATGGGGACTAGCCAGATGGGGGTGTCCTTCAGGGGAAGAACTTATGTGGGGGCCAGTTAATGGGGGGGGGGCAGCACAGAGGAGAGAGCCTCGTGAAGCTTACAAGTCAAATGGAAATAAAACCTGTCTTATACCACAAGTCTCTGTGATATAAGAGTGTCAAGAAATAAGAGTGTCAAGAAACATCATGAATTTTAAAATATCATGAGAGGTCAGAAGAGGGAGAGCCTCTTTTCAATTTGGGAATCAAGAGAACATGGCATTTCAGCTGGCCATTGAATATGGGTAGATTTGGAGTTGTGAAAGAAGGGACATTCCAGGTGGAGGAAAAAGAAGCAAAGGCAAAGAGGCAGGAAGCCCAGGGAGACATCAAAGGTTGTTAAGTAATTGTGTTTGCCTGGTGAGTAGGATGACTGGACGCTGTGGGTGGCAGGAGAGAGGACTGGAGGTTGCAGACAGATAACGAGCTAATGTATACTGGGAATGTATAGTGAGCTAGAGTGTGTTCTGGAACCAGAGGATGACCTGATAGGCAGCAGAGCCTGGCCCGGCTGCCAGGAGTCGACTGTGGAGCCGGACTGGCTGGACTTCAATTGCCCTCTTCCCTGTACTTCTCTGTGACCTGAGCCAAGTCACATCTCTGGGTCTCAGTTATCACATTTGTAATATGGGGATAATAATGGTACCTACCTCTTAGGGTTGTTCAGATTAAATTAGTTTATACATCAGTAAAGAGCTTAGAACAGAACACAGAGGAAGGGTTTGATGAGTGTTAGCCGTGGTTAGTATGATTGAAGTTGAGCTCCAGGCAGTTTAAGCTGGAGGCAGAGAAGAGGGTGGCTGGCAAAGAGGAGAGAGGGAGAGGTGCGGTGAGGGTGTGAACCGGGGAGGAAGAGACGGTGTGTGTGCGCACCACCACGTGGGGGTGTGAACCTTCTTCCCCACAGTCACACCTCTGCTCACTCAGCATCCAAGTTCCCCTGAGTGCCTCCGGGCATCCTTTGGCAGGCAGCTCTCCAAGGTTCTCATGCATGATGCTTCCTCACCCACCAGGGCACTGGCCTCCCTGCCACCCATCTGTGCCTTCCCACTCCTGTGAGCATGGGACAATGCCGTCACAGAAGCTCTTCAATAGATACCCTTCCTTCCCAGAGCCTCCCGTCAGAATCACATACCATGAAGTGTCTATCTTTGTGCTGCATTTTAGAATTCACAGCACATTTTTTCTATTAAACATCAACTCTGCCTTATTCACTTGTGTGTCTTGAAAAAGAGCAGCTTGTCTGAATGTCTACTGAATGAATGAAGGGACAAATGAACTAACGAGTGTGTCACCTCATCTCTCTTTCCCCCACATTTCTCTATCCCTTTGTTAAGCAAAATGATCTAGGCAAAAGACTTAGAAAAAAGTCTGACACGCAGCAATTGCTCAATAACTGTTACTTAACCCTGCTGTACCACTGTTCACAGTTCAGCTTGTTTAGGGCCTGGTCTGAGTACGGGGGGAAAGGAGCTCCTTGGGAGCAGGACCTGGGCCCTTTTTCCAGGTGAATACCCTGTTCGATCCAGAGGGGATACCTGATTCATATCCATACAATGAAATTGCTTGAGCTTTAAACCCATCTGATTTGGGTCCAGGGAAGGTTAACAAATTTGTTAGTAATTAATGCCCCCTTCTTCCCCATCACTGCACTGATCTTTCTACTTCTCAACTAGATACCTGTACCTAGACCTCTAGCCTCACAGTATAGAATATGACCAGATGGGCCTCAGGGTTGGACCCTCTTTCTTCTGCCTCTAAGGATCAATTACCTGCTTGGCAATTATATCACAGCCTTCATCATGTTGTAGAGACAGACTCATAGGTGATCTGCCATCCCCCTGCTGAATGGCCATTTTCTTGGGAATAACAGAACTACCTTAAGAATTGGTTTGTCCACTTATAAAATGGGGGGAATTATATCGGTGCCTAATTTACGGGTGTAGCGCATAAGTTGGAGCATTAGAAGTTTTGCTGGGTTCTCTCAAAAGTAAAGCACTACAAAAAAAAAAAAAAAAACCCTGATGTTGAAATTATTGTTCAGAATCAGCTTCTTTGGCCACACCCCTCAGAATGTGATGCTCTAGTTTTTACTAATTAGTAAATTCAGAATCATGAAAGCTGAATGAATAAAAATTCCAAATTCTAGAGGTTTTCTTAGGAAGGAGATACAATGTTATTGTTTAAATGCAGACTAAAGGAGCTAAAAAAGAAAAGTGATGTTGCTAGAAAAAAGCATTGTAGGATATTATTTAGGTTTGAGGAGACGTGAGGTCTTAATTCCAGCCAATTCCTTTGGGCCTCAGCTGCTTCATCAAGCAACAGAAATGGACTAAGTCATCCCTAGTTTCTCCTTCCTCTGTGATCAGAATAGTAATTGCTTTGCAAGAATGCTGGAAAACTTCTTCTTAAACCTTATTTCAATTTATTTTCTTAAGTAAATTAAGCATATGTCTGAAATTTGATTACACTAACACCCCACAATCCATTACTGTGGAATGCAAACAGCTACTGATGTTCAAAGCAATGGTCCAAGACCCTCGTCTCTGTCCCGCATCTGGCCTCCCACTGATCTTATCTCTGCCCAGCTCCGAATATTGCCTGACTCAGTGCTTATATTTGGTCTCTACATTATAGATTAGAGGTAAGATATTGGCTATATTTTAACATTATGGCCAGAGTTCTACGACACCAAAATCCTACACTGCCTATCTACACTTCCACAGGGAGCAGTGACAGATAGGAATCATAATACCTCCTTTTTTTTTTAAACAGCTTTATTGAGTTATCATTGATATACCAAAACAAACAAACAAACAAAAAACTTGCATATATTTAAGGTTTACAATTTGATGAGTTTGGAGTACCTACTTAGTAATAAGCCGCCACCAATATTGCTAAATACAGGTCTCCCTCATGAAGTTCAGTTGAAGGAAGTAGATTTTTGGCTGGAAAAATGGAGAGAGAGAGGAAAACCAAGTCCCAAGACAGGCCCTGGGCCTCCCACCCAACCGCCAGTTTAGATTGAAAGGGAAGACTCATGAGAACAGCTGGCGTGCCCAAAGAGGCCATGCCCTGCTCGGATCTGAGGAAAAGCTAGGCATGGGCACTGGCCTTTGAAGCACAGTTACCCCACCTACCAGGAAACAGTGTCCAGTCAGATAGACCTATCTGACCTATCGGGTTGGCCATTCCTTCTCTCTTATGGTGGAGCTAGTAAAACGGTAAGCCAACGGGCAGGAGCAAGGTGGAAGTGGGTGAAGTGTTCAAGAGTCCCTTCTACCTATGCTCCCCAGCATTTATGTTCGAGCCTCCACTTTTCCCAATGGACTTAAACTGGCTCTTACCTCTGACTCGCAGGGCCTCTGATCAGAGACCCTTCCTGGTCCCTATTCTCACAAGCTCCTTGGATGCTGCCCAGGCTGAGTCAACCAGAAGCACTAATGGTTTAGCTTTTTATGCCCCAGTTTCAAGATAAGTAGCATAAGAGTGAAGATTCCACGGTGCTTAAGAAAAAGATTTTAAGAGAGATTTAATAACTACATAAGACTTTGGGAAAATTTAACCACAAGTGGGAACAGGTGTGTGCATGTGTGCATATGTGTGTGTAGAGAGAGAGAATATTTACTTTTAAAAAAATGAGAGTATCACTTGACACAAATAAGAACACTACAGCAACCATGAAAGCTTCATGAGTGAGAGAACAATTCTCATTTGTTTTCAATGCCCCAGGATAAATCAGAGCCAATTTATCTACATTCCAGGTCTGAATTTCTTCACCCTCTCTCCTCCTACTTAAAAGATACCCAACCTCAAACCCATCAAACTCCAGACCATTTGGGTCTTTTAGAATTATAATTTTGCTTTTTTATGTCTTTATTGCTCCTTTGATAGAGAAATTGAAAAAAAGAAAAAGATATGAAGGAGAACAACAGAAAGCTATAATTACGAAGATTCAATTTAATTTTCAAGCTTGTGGACAGAAAAGAAGAAATCAGAAAAGAAGGAACCAAATTAATTTAGCAGGGAGGCATTGCATGAAATATTGTTGAAGTTTAATAAGCATGCAAAGACAGATGATATGTGTGGAAAAATTAGTTGTAGGACCTCATAATAGTCTATTAATATTTCCTACAGGCGCAAAACCCTTTCTTGAATAATTGTGACAAAGTAATCTTTTGAAAAAGAGAGAGTTGAAAAAAGAATCTTCAAAAGGAGACAGTGATGATGAAGGCACTGGACAGAGAAAGAGACTCTATGTCAGCCAGGGAATCTGAAGGTATGTTTGATGCAACTCACCATGGCCAGACAAGAGAGGTCAAGCTCACAGATGACCAGAAACTGGAGGGCACACACCTGGGCACATCTGCACTGTAGAGCTGTGAAAACATACAGAGTGTTTCTTTAGACATATTTTAGTTGTTTTCATAGGTCTTTATGAAAATTACTTAGCATCCCTGCCCATGAGGTCAACATGATTGAGTTCATCAGTCATGCCAAAAAAAAATTGAGATGCATAACAATGGAGTGACTAGCTCCAGGGGTCCCCAGGAGACACAGGTAGAGAGGGAAAAGGGAGGGCCCTGCCTCAGACATTGCAATGGACAGGGCTACCTCCCCTTGGCCCGGGAAAATGGAATGGCTTCTTCTGACTTTGTCTTCCCTGCAGAGCTCAGTCCTGCTTCTGATTTTACAAAGTCTGAGCTCCCAAGAGTAAAGCATCGAGTTCCTTTATTCTGATTTCACAGTGGGGTAATTATTCTATACACCCCAAATTCTAGAGATTATTATTCTAGTGTAGACTGGATAAATACTTGTTGACTGAATTGGTTCCATTCAGGGAAGGAAAAGGCAAAGGAAAGGGAAGTGATACTTGTTAATAATCTGTTATTTCCAAGGCATGAAAATATATTACTTTCTCTAACCTTCACAACAAACTTGCAAAGCAGTTGGCATTAAGCCCAGTACACAGAAGAGGTTTCCAGTTTCACCTGCATCTGGGAATTGGCAGAGTGAAGAGGTTAATCCAAACACTGCCTCTAGAAAGGTCTTTGTCTATGAAAAGATTGGTTAGGTTTGCTCCCATTTCGCTCCTGCTAGGCTCTCTTTTGTCCTTTATTGACTTACAGAGGCTGTGTCTATTGCTGGAATCTTGGTCCCATTTTGTTAAAATTACCTCTATCCAGGAAATGGCTTATGGTGAGGGACCATATCCCTGCCCTGCTGAGAATGGCCCTGCCCTAACTCAGCCTCTCCTCTTCATAGGTCCTGATGACTTGAGTTATCTAGGATGAGGGCCATGATCAGTGATAAGTTCAGCTCATGAAAAGTCTGTAGGACTCTCATGGTCAAGTCAGAACTCACTTCTTCCAGAAAAAAGATAATCAGAGAACATCTGGAACATGAACAAATGAGATGAAATAGTTGAAAATCTGGCAGGAAACACTGAAGAACTTTGAATGTCATAATGGAAGGGGTTGGGATCCATTTAGGTTACAGCACCCATCTTTTGGATGAGCACCCTCTGGATATGTTTGGGGAGCAAAACTGTTCCTCCAGATTTCCACTTGGTGGGAGGGAGTAGGTTAATGTTCTGCTTGGGTTTAGACATACTGAACCAAAGTATGTGTGTATGGCTGGGACAATGGGACACACATCAGCACATTCTCAGAGGGCCATGATGGCTGTGGCACCTAAGGTACTGGACTGTGAATGGTGATCTACAGAATTTGGGTTTGTTTAATGTGATTACAGACAGCACCCAATTTTAACTTTTTACTTCTTTTATCCACCATGATGGGCCACACCAAGACCCACCTCGTCCAGCTCGAGCTCATTAGTAAGTTAGTCTTGGTCCAATACATCAGAAGGTAGTGGTCACTGGTACTTATCCTGAGACAGGACTGTGCTTGTAGTTCAGGAGTCACTGAAAGCTTTATTCTAGGCTCTTTTTCCCATCTCCCTATACCTCTCTTTTCACAAAAATATTGAGTCCTTTCCTGGGAACATAGAAAGCAATGTGCATCCCCAATTCAGATGTGTCCCTACAAATCAAGGGGCCATTGTTTCAGGCCAGGCAAAAAGAATAAGCACTCATTATGAATGAGCACTCTCAGAAGCCAATTGACAGTCCCATGTTATGTGGGGCATGATAAAGCCTAAATCCTGGGAGCTTAACCTAGAAGCTCAAGGATTTCTCCTACAACAATAGCAATATGGTTGTTTGAGACTATGTAGGAGAAAGTCATCCTTGGGGATTCCCCAAAGGGTCAAATTCTGTGTTGGGAGTACAAAGTTCAAATGTTTCAGCCTAGGCTCCAACTACGTTCTTTATAGTTTCCCTCCTAGAAGGAAAGGGACATAGAACTTTCATATCTCATACAATTTCTGGCATATTTTCCTACTTTCTTTTTCTTCTAAAAAATTATTTTGGCCGTATCCACAATTAGGAACAGCATATTTGACCACACCCCAATTTCATTTACAAAATCTATAGGATCTACTTATTCACTCATTCTATAAAAACTGACTAAGCACCTATATTCTGTGCCTGCTAAAGGTTGAAAATAAAATTCTTTATGACTTTATAATTACATAGAAAAATACACATGTTAAATTATAAATGTATTAAACCTTTTCTTACTTGTCATTTTTTTTCCATTCATCAGCCAGTTGGAAAATCCAGTACCATTTTTAATTTTTGTAAAATTGGAATCCAGATATTTTAGGGAATATTTGCATTGTACAGACCCCTATCTAAGTCATAGGTACACAACCTGCAAATAGCCCGTACCTCACCAGTTTCTGAAAGCAATTAACACACTTCTACCTTCCTCATCCTGGCCATTCTGAGCCACAACCAAGCTGTGATAAGCCGATGATGCCACCTGGTGATGGAATAGAGAACAGTAGCACTAACAGTACTTTTCATTCAATTTCTCTTTCTACTTCCTCACCCTTCTTACCCAACCAGAGATTGTGCACATGTTCAATCTATTTTTTTCTCTCTCTCTTGCTATTCTCTTGTTTGTTAGTAAGGTAGCTAGCTAGTTTGCTTGTTTACATATATCCTGATATTTTTCACATATATATACCAACACCTGCTTTAATAACTTTACTCATACTGTCTCCTTCTTGGAAAAGCCTCTACCTTGCCTCTCCTCTCTTGATATTCCTCACTAATTTTCCCTTTCGATCATCTTTGGTCTATATGGAAACCAAAAATCTTCCCTTGATTATTATTGTTAAAGATGAGACTATTTCTAGTGATGTATCCATTACCCACCAGGTACAAATGAAAGCAAGTTTAATTCTCCATGCAGTAGTCTCCCCAGTCTTGCCTGTTCCCACTTCAACACCTTGGCTACTGCTGTTCCTCATGTCAGCAAAGCCCTTCTCTCCTCTTTAATTTCCTAAAGGCTTCCATTTTCTGGCCTGATCTCCTCTAGCAAGTCCTTCTTTGTGGTTTTCGTTCGTTTGTTTGTTTGTCTGTTTTAATTCCATTGTGTTTCTTTCTCTGAAACACAATGGTCTAATCATTGTATCAGTTTCCTAGGGCTGCGGTAACAAATTACCACAAACTGGATGATTTAAAACAACAAATTTATTTCTCACAGTCTGGAAGCCAGATGTTCAAATTCAAGGTGACAGCAGGGCCATGCTCCCTCTAAAGGCTCTAGGAGAGAATCCTTCTTTGCCTCTTCCAGTTTCTGATGATTTCTGGCATTCCTTGGTAGAATAACTTCAATCTCTGCCTCTGTCTTCACATAGCCGCCTTCTCTCTTGCCTGCATTCTCTCCTCTTCTTATAAGGACACCAGGCATTAGATTTAGGCCTCACCCTAATCTAGTATGATCTCATCTCAAATCTTACCTTAATTATATATGAAAAGACCTTTATTCCAAATAAGGTCACATTCTGAGATTCTGGATGGACCTGAGTTTTGGGGAGATATTACTCAACCCACTAAAATCATATACTGCTTTGGCTTAATTTTAAATGTTTGCTTTATTTTCAAAATAGAACTGCCAATTGCTTAAGAGATACTTGAATGGACCATAGCAACTAAAGCAGGGTATAAACTTATTAATTTTAAATTTAGCGGGGGAAAATGGCAGACTAGAGTTGCCCAGGGCACATTCCTCCAATAGAAGAAGATCAAAACAGGCCCACTGCCATCACCACCACTCTTGCTGGAACCACTGTTTGGTCCAAGAACTGTTGCTCATCACAGAGCAGCAGTCCTGTGGGTTGCCTATCACTGCAGACACAGACTTCAGACACACAAGGGAGGTGGCTAAAACACCACCACCATTACCACCACCATGAGTTAACCACAGTGCTGTCAAGAACAATGCAGGTGTGAGGCAGACAGTGCAGCCACTGGTGCTGATGCTGTTGCCATGATATAACTCTGCTAACACCAAGAATACCACCAAGGACACTGCAGACATGAGGAGGCAGTTGCAGCTGGTGGCACTCCTGTCACCCCCGTGATTGCTGCCAAGGACACCAACAAGGACACCACAGACACAAGGGAGGCAGTTGCAGCCACTGGTGCTGCTGCCATCCCCATGAGGTAACCCCACAGCTGCCAAAGACACTGCAGGCAACAGGGAAGCAATTGTAGCCACCTACATGGCTATCGCTATCATGAGGTAACCCTGCTGCCACTGCAGACACCATAGCTGTTCAGGCTAACACTGTGGAGACTGCAGCCAAGCAGCTGGCTGCTGCAACGGCCATTGCTGCAGTCACCACCACCACCAGCACCACCACGCAGCCACCATCATCATGCAGTCAGCCTGCAGCTGCTGGATCCAACACTGCCACGTGGGAAGCCTGCCAAACACCTTCACAACCACTGCTGCCATGAAGGTGGTCTGCTACCAGAGCAGCAGCCACAGCAACCACTGCCACTGTGCAGGTGGACCACCAACCACTCAACCACATTGACATAAGGAGGGTCACCAGCAGAGTCCAGAGAAGAACAGTAATAGAAAAAGCAAGTGCTCCACCAGATGACCTGATATCAAATAGAGATACCAGAAATATAAAAAAAACAAGAACAAATGAGTCCACCAACAGAATACAATAACACTCAAGTACCAGACCCTGTAGAGCAGGAGATGCTAGAAATGACCAAAAAAGGAGTTCTCAGTAAAAATCTTAAGGAAACTCAATGAGATACAAGAAGATGCAGGTAAATGACACAATGAACTGAGCAAAACTATCAAGATATGAAGGAGGAAATTTACAAAGATTAATACTTTAAAAAGAATGTACCAGAACTCATGGAACTGAAAGAGTCATTCAATGAAATGAAAAATACAACAGAGCACTTAAGCAACAAGCTAGAGCAAGCAGAAGAAAAAATTTCTGATCTTGAAGACAGTTTCTTCAAAATAACTCAGGTGGACAGAAAGGAAAAAAAAAAGAAAAAAGAATTTTAAAAAATGAAAAAAGTCAAATGGAGATATCAAACAACTTTAAGCACACAAACATCCAAATCATGGGCATTCCTGAAAGAGAGGAGAAAGGAAAAGGTATTGAAACTATATTCAAGGAAATAATACCAGAAAACGTCAAAGGTATAGAGAGACATGGACCTTCAGATGCACAGGCTCAAAGATCCCCAAATAGATTCAGTCCAAAAAGGTACTCACCAAGGCACATTATAGTCAAACAGGCAAAACCCAAAGACAAAGAGAGAATCCTAAAAACAGCAAGAGAAAAATGTCAAGTCACCTATAAGGGAGGCCCTGTCAGACTAACAGCAGACTTCTCAACAGAAATTCTATAGGCCAGAAGAGAATGGGATGATATATTCAAAACACTAAGAGAAAAAAACTGCTGGCCAAGAATACTATACCCAGCAAGACTATCCTTCAGAAATGAAGGAGAAATAGTGTATTTCCCAGACAAACAATAACTATGAGAGTTCACCACCACATGACTAGCCCTACAAGAAATCCTTAAGAAAGTCCTGCATCTAGAATCCAAAAAACAATAATCACTACCATGAATACACAAGAAAGAATAAAATCCACTAGATTTTAGAACAAAAATGCAAAGAAGAAAGAGAAAGAAACTGTATCTTACCACCTCCAAAACCCAGTAAACATGGAAGACAAACAATAAAAGGTAAAGAAAGAAACAAAAGATATTTAAAATATCCAAATGAAAATAGATAAAAAGCCAGAAGATGATACCATTCAGTAACAATCCTAAATGTAAATGGATTAAATTCCCCACTCAAAAGACACAGACTGGCTGATTGGATTAAAAAGTTAGACCCAACTATATGCTGTCTGCAAGAGACTTACCTCACCTCTAAAGATACACACAGACTAATAGTGAAGGGATGGAAAAAGGTATACAACACAAACGGAAATCAAGAACCAACAGTAGTAGTTATTCTTATACCAGACAAAATAGACTTTAAACCAAAAACTATAAGAAGAGACAAAAAAAAAAGGCCATTATATGATGATAAAAGGATCTGTCCAGCAAGGAGGCATAAAAATCATAAATATATATGCACACAATACTGGAGCAACCAGATATATAAAGCAAACACTATTAGACCTGAGGAAAGAGATAGACACCAATTCTATGATAATTGGGGATCTGACCATCCCTCTCTCAACATTAGACAGATCAACTAGAAAAAAAGATCAGCAGAGAGACACAGGATTTAAACCACACTTTAGACCAACTGGACTTGGCAAATGTCTACAGAACATTTCATGTAACAACTGCAGAATATACATTCTTCTCATCTGTACATGGAATACTCTCCAGGATAGACTACATGTTAGATCACAAATCAAGCCTACATAAATTTTTTAAAATGCAATCATTTCAAGTGTCTTTTCACAAACAATGGATTAAAACTAGAAATCAATAACAAATGAAACTCTGGAAACTATACAAACCCATAGAAATTAACCAGCATGCTCCTGAACAACATATAGGTCTGTATTAGTCCTTTTCTGTTGCTTATAACAAAATACTTGGAACTGGGTGATTTATAAGAAATTTAAATTTATGGCTTACAGTTTTGGAGACTGGGAAGTCCAAAGTCCAGAGAACACATCAGGTGAGAGTCTTGGTTGTGGCTACAGTGACCCAGGGGTCTCACATGGCAGAAAATGGCAGAGCAGAGAGAGAATAACCTCTCATGTGCTCTTCCTTTAAAGCCCTCAGAACCACACCCTGACCACCATTATTAATGCATTCACTAGGTATGGTCCAGCAATCTAATCATCTCTTTAAGGCCCTACCTTTCAAATACCATAATAGGTTTTCCGACCCTCAAAAGTTACAGTGGGAATTAAGCTTCTAACAGATGAACTTTAGGGACCAAATCAATCAATCCAGAGCAGGGTCCAAGAAGAAATTAAACAGGAAATCAAAACATTTCCTTAAACTAATGAAAATAAAGTCACATCATACCAAAATCTGTGGGATACTGCAAAAGCAGTACTAAGAGAGAAGTTTACTGCAAGAAACACTTACATAAAATGAATACAAATATTTCAAATAAACAACTGAATGCTACACCTGAAAAAACTAGAAAAACAATAACAATCTAATCTCCAAATTAGTAGATTGAAAGAAATAATAAAGATCAGAGTAGAACTAAATGAAATAGAGACCCAAAAAGTGACAAAATATCAATGAAACAAAAAGTTGGTTTTTCAAGAAGATAAACAAAGTAGACAAACCATTAGCTAGGCCAACTAAAAACAGAAGAGAGAAGACCCAAATAAAAATTAGAAGTGAAAAAGGAGACATTATAACTTATAAATAAAAAGAATCATTAGAGACTATTATAAACAACTATATGCCAATAAATTTGAAAACCTTGAGGAAATGGATAAATTTCTGGGTACACACAAACTATGAAGACTGAGCCAAGAAGACACAGAAAACCTGAACAGACCAATAATGAGCAATGAGATTGAAGCAGTAATCAGCAGTCTTCCAATAAAGAAAAGCCCAGGACCAGATGGCTTTACTGCTGAATTCTACCAAACTTTTGAAGAGGAATTAATAACAATTCTCTTCAAACTATTCCAAAAAATTGAAACAGAGGCCATTCTCCCAAACTTATTCTATAAGTCCAGCATCACCCTGATACCAAAACCAGATAAAGATACAACAACAAAAAAGGAAAACTATAGGCCAATACCTTTGATGAACATAGATGCAAAAATCCTCAACAAAATATTAGCAATCAGAACACAGCAACTTGTCAAAAAAATTACACACCATGATCAAGTGGGATTCATCCCAAGGATGCAAGATGGTTCAACATATGCAAGTCAATAAATGTGATACACCACATCAACCAAATCAAGGACAAAATCCATATGATTATCTCAATAGACACAGAAAAAGCATTTGACAAAATTCAACACCCCTTCTTGATAAAGACTTTCAGCAAATTAGGTATAGAAGGAAAGTATCTCAACACAATAAAAGCTACATATGACAAACCAACTGCCAATATCATCCTGAATAGGATGGGAACAAGACAAGGATGCCCACTCTCACTATTTTTATTTAACATAGTATTGGAAATACTAGCCAGAGCCATAGAGAAAGAACAAGAATTAAAGGGCATCCAGATTGCAAAAGACAAAGTCAAATTATATCTGTTTGCAGATGACATCATCCCATATACAGAAAAGCCTAAAGACTCTATGCAAAAAAAAAAAAAAAAAAACATTCCTCCTAAAGTTCAGTAAAGTTGCAGGAGACAAGATCAACATGCAAAAATCAATAGCATTTTTATACTCCAACAATGAACTAGCACGAAAAGAAATCAAGAAAGCTGGCCTATTTACAATATTCACCAAATAAATAAAATACCTAGGAATAAATTTAACCAAGAGGGTGAAAGATCTCTACAATGAGAACTACAAATCACTGCTGAAATAAATTATAGGGGACACATAAAGATGGAAAGACATTCCATGATCTTGGATTGGAAGAATTAAATTGTGAAAATGTCCATACTACCCAAAGCTATCTACAGATTCAATGGAATCCCTGTTCAAAATACTAATGCCTTTCTTCACAGAAAAAGAAAAAACAATCCTAACATTCATATGACACAGTAAAAGATCCCAAATAGCCAATGCAATCCTGAGCTTAAAAAAAAAAAAGATGGAGACAAAATACTACCTGACTTCAAATTATACTATAAGGCTATAGTAACCAAAACAGCATGGTACTAGCATAAAAACAGATACTCGGACCAGTGGAATAGAGTAGAGAACCCAGAAAACAACCCACAAACTTACAGCCAACTGATCTTCAATAAAGACACCAAAAACATACGTTAGGGAAAAGACTGACTCTTCAGTATATGGTGCTGTGAAAACTTAGACATCCATATATAGAAGAATGAAAGTAGACCTGTACCTCTTGCCATATACCAAAATCAATTCAAAATGGATTAAAGACTTAAATATAAGGCCTAAAATTATAAAACTCCTAAAGGAAAACATAGTGGAAATACTTCAGGAAGTAGGACTGGGCAAAGACTTTATGAATATGACCCCCAAAGCACAGGAAACAACAGAAAAAATAAACCGATGGAATTATATCAAACTAAAAAGCTTCTGCACAGCAAAAGAAATAATTAACAGAGTAAAAAGACAGCCTACAGAATGGGAGAAAATATTTGCAAACTATGAATCTGCAAAGGATTAATATCCAGAATATATAAAGAAATCAAACAACAGTAAAAAAAAAAAAAAAAAAAATCCCAATTAAAAAATGGGCAAAGGAGCTGAATAGGCATTTCTCAAAGGAAGATATACGAATGGCCAACAGACAGATGAAAAAATGCTCAACATCACTAAGCATCAGGGAAATGCAAATCAACCACATTGAAATATCATTTTACCGCAGTTAGACTGGCAATAGACAGAGAATAACAAATACTGGCAAGGATGTGGAGAAAGGAGAACCCTCCTACACTGTTGGTGGGACTGTAAATTGATGCAGCTATTATGGAAAACAGTATGGAGATTCCTCAAACAACTACAGATAGAATTGTCATACAATACAGCAATTCCACGGCTGCATATATACCCAAAGGAATGGAAATCATCCCGTCGAAGGGATATCTGCACTCCCGTGTTTATCACAGTTCTATTTACAATAGCCAAGAGTTGAAACCAACCTAAATGTCCATTGTCAGACAACTGGATAAGGAAAATGTTGCATATATAGACCATGGAATACTACTCTGCCATAAAAAAGAGTGAAATTCTGCCATTTGCAGCAACATGGATGAACTTAGAGAAAATTATGAAAAGTGAAATAAGCCAGGCACAGACAGAGAAATACCATATGCCCTCATTCATAAGTGGGAGCTGAAAAATAAACATACAAACAAAATTTTAAAAAAGAAAGATACAACAATCACAATAATACATTGAAGTACAATCATTTATGTTAAAATAAAAAAATTTAAAATAAATAAATTTAACAGAGATGGGGATTTTTAAAACTTCTTTTACATTTTCTTAAGAAACATTCAGTTGTTTGTTTGTTTTAGTATTTTATAGACCTTTTTAATTTGGTTTATTATGTCTATTGAAATCTTGTTGTTGTTGTTGTTGTTGTTGTTGTTGTTGTTGTTTTTGCTAATGTGCTTTTATTACTTTGTGGGTTTCACCTCCGGTAATTTGATGGTTTCCCTAGTAAGTCTTTTTATACATAAAAGTATTCTTCTTTACTTTCAGAACTGAAAATATCTTTCTTATAATCAAGAAAATACCTTGAAATAGTCTGTGTCTTAGTCCTCCCAGAAAATGCCACTCTAAACTAGCACTGTCACTGAGACCCAGAGATTCCCAACATCTCAGAGGATCTCCCATTTTCCGTTGCTTGAGCCTTCCTAATTTTACGGCCTTATTTTACGATCCTGACGCTCCTCTATAGTGCTTGATGGTGATGAAGACCAAGATAATGCTATGTCCTTTCTGTCTCTCGGGGAATGCTAAGCATTTTTGAACAGGGGGCACTAAACTAGAATTTCACCAGCTTTGTCTTCCTACTTCCCATTTGTTCACCAAGACTCAGCTCAAGCATGCTTCTTTTCTGTAAACAATCCGTGGTTCCTGCCGATGGAAGTCATCTTCCCCTCATCTTTGACCCTCTTGTACAGATTATACCCCTAGTATTTAGTATATACGCCCTCACTGGTAGGCCACTGGGCATGTCTCTTTCCCACCAGACTGTGAGGTCTATGAAGGCAATGGTCATATTCTATGATCACCTCCTGAACTTGCACAGCTCATATTCACAACATGCTGTAAGGGGTTAGCCGAAGCTTTGTCTATGTTTAAATATCTTTATATGTAACTCCCCAAACATTTTAGCAAGGTTAACTATTACTTACAGTTTATAGCCAAGCCATGGCTGAGCATGACCTTAAACAGAGCACACACACACACACACACACACACACACACACACACACCATCCCTGTGCTTTAGAGGCTATGGTTAGCTAAATAAAATAACTATCTCTAAGACACATCTGAAAGGCAAAAAAAAAAAAAAAGAGGAGAAACATCTAGAATGAAGAAATCAGTGACTACATAGTCCCAAGAGTGAGAACCAGACCAATAGAGAGAGATTTGTCTCGACTTGAAAATCACCCCCAACCCCCAGCAGTGCTATCCAAATATGGAAAGGTCTGTAGAGTAGGAGAGACCTGTGTTCAAATTGCTGCTGGGCACCTACTGCCTGTGTGAGCTTGTGCAATTACATTTAACTTCCCTGAGCCTCGATTTCCTCATTCTGTAAAATGGAAATAATAATTACTTCTTGGGGCTATTCTGAGGATCAAGTTAAATGAGATAATGCTCACATAATTACAAGCACGGTGGCCATCACAGTGGACGTAGTGAGTGTCAAAAGGTCCTAGCAGATATTCAACAAATGGTAGCCATGGATGTTTCACCTGTGATGGGCAAAGAATGGGCTCAGTTTCTGCAGAGAAAATGGATAAAGGCTACACTGTGAGCATGGCTGGAAGTATTTCCTTTCTATGGAGCAGTTTAGTACTGAATTTTATCAGAACTATTGCAGGGGAGTAGCACCAGATTTGCATTTTTATGTAGCATATGGAAGTTTTTTTCTTCAGGCATATCCTTGGGGTTCCATGGTTTAGTGGTAAATCAGTGATAAAATTCTAAAGTCTTATACATCCACAAATTAGAATAAGGTAGAATAACATCCATCTAGTCACTCATTTACTAAGATTCACTTAGTATCTGACATGCGTGAGAGCCTCTACTAATCACTGGGGAGATGAACCAGATCAGGCACTGCCCTCAGGAGCCCACAGTCTAGTTGGAGAGAAAAAAAGATTGCAAGAGTGGCATGTTAAGTGCCTGGAAGCAGCTGTACCCGCCACTATGGTTTTGTCTGCCCAGAACATAGCTTTCCTGCTTCTGGGAAATATTCTTCTACTCTAAACTATATGGTTCCAAGAGGATCAGCTGTAGTACAGATTCCACCTTTGTGTTAATTGGATATGCTGTATAACAAAACACCCAAAACTTAGTGGTTTAAAGCAACAACTATTTCTGCAGTTGTGCATTGGCATTTTTGTCTGGGCCTATCTAGGGAGTTTTTCTGGTCTTGGCAGGGCACACTGATAGCACTGATGACTCACTAGGCCACTCTGTTTCTTGCGGCTGGTTCATTGTCCACTGGGGTGACAAGGATGACTAAGCCACATGTCTCTCATTGTCACACAGGCAAGCCTAGACTTGTTCACATGGTGGGGGCAGGTGTGCGAGAGAGAGTGGAAGTGTGCACGGTCTTTTGAGGCCTAGGCTTGGAGCTGGCACAGCATCACTTCTGCTGCATTGTTTTGACACCAAGCAAGTCCTAAGGCCAGCCTAGATTCTAAAGCTGGGGAAATAGACTCCACCTCTTGATGGAAGGAGCTGCAAAGTCACAGAGAGCAGTGAAAGATCATGGCCCCTTCTGCAATCTACCACGACCTCCCTGGTCAAACTGGAGGGTGTGTGCTCAGACTCAGCTAATCACAGTACCTCATCCCTCTTCCCCTGCCCTGCCCCCCAGGCCTCGCTTTCTTGGCCCAGGGATAGGCATCTGATAAGCACTGAGTTAATCAGGTATCTTGCTCAGGACTTTTCCCTTTGGGATCAGAGAGCTCAAGTAGCAGTTTGTCTATGGTGGGGAAAATTTTAGACTAGAGCTATCAGCAATGTACTTACTCATCCCACAACCTCCCCTTTGATGTGGAAGAACTCTGCCACCAGCTGCTGCCATGGTCTGAATATTGTGTCTCCCCAAAATTAATATGTTGAGATCTTAACCCCCAAAGGTGATGGTATTAGGAGGTGGAGGCTTTGGGGAGTGGAGCCCTCATGAATGGAATTAGTGCCCTTATAAATGAGGCCCCAGAGAGCTTCCTTGTCCCTTCCACCATGTGAGGACACAGCAAGAAGTCACCATCTATGAACCAAACAGTGGGCCCTCACCAGACACTGAATCTGCTCATGCTTTAGATCTTGTACTGCCCAGCCTCCAGACTGTGAGTAATAAACTTCTGTTGTTTATAAGCTACTCTATGATATTGTGCAATAGCATCCTGAACAGACTAAGATAGCTGGAGAGAATGAACTCAATATTTACAAAGAAGCAGAGGCAAAACAAAGAGAGTTCTAAGGATATGTCAATCCTCTGGTTGGCTCCCTTGAGACTCAGAGGCCCCCATCTTTTCTATGATCACCAAACCTTCTCATCATTTGACTTTCTGAGCCAAGCTAGTTTCTGCCATTTATAACTAAGAGTGTTCTCCCAATGTGAGCCACAGTATCTCAGAGGAGACAAAAACCATGTCCAGCTGAGGGAAGAGACAGATGGCCACATGGAGAAAAAGAGTAATCCAGGGAGGGTACAGTGTTTGAACAGGTGGAGGTGTCCAGGAAGAAATTTCAAAACAAGGAAGAGCAACAGCAAACAGAGAAGAGTCAATGACAGTCATGTCTCAAGCATGTGGACCACTTTGCCAAAGCCTAAGTTTTACAGGAGGGAGAGGAAAGATGAGACTGGAAAAGCAGTTGGATCAGAATGTGCAGCGTCTCAATAACATAATAAGAATTTCAACTCTGTTTTATAGACAGTAGGAGATTTTGAACAGGGAATGTCACAGTCAAAGAAGAGTTTGGGAAGGATAAATCTGGTGACAGCTGGCGTGATGGATTTGAAGGACAGAGAATAAATCCAGAGACAAAGCCTGGGACAATGAAGCCCTGTAGCCGGGGCTGAAGAGAAGGAATGAATGAGGTGCATGCAAGAGGGCAAGGGAAAAAAGGCCAGGAATTGGAAGCAGATTGAACCTGTTGACTCTGGTTGATGATGTGAACAGCAAGAGAAGCTTACCATAAAGGTGAATGTTGGGGCAGAGACGGGGAATGTTTATGATGGCGGAAGAATCAACATGATACATTCAGCAGGAGCATGGGAAAGAGGTCGGGGCCAGAGATAGGTGTTTGAGAGTCATGAATCAGTTCCCAAATATCAATGCAGGGCCTTCTATGTGTCCCACTGTGAAAGGTGCCAGGAACACCCTGATGCACACAAATGTATAATGGACTTGAATTCTAATGAGGACTATTGATGGGCTGGGAGTAAAACATGTCTACAAGGAAGGTGTCCCTTCTATCCTCACAAACATGGCATAACATCTGGTGAGGGAAGGTGGTTTGATTTCTACAAAAATGATGGAGAAAGAGAATGAAGACATAATCAGCCTTACAGCAGACCCCAAGCCCCCTGCCCACAAACCTGGGTGCTTTCCACTGGTTAATGCCCTCTCTCCTGGCCTGCATCTCTCTTTCCTTTCACTTTCACCATGTGATTCACTTGTGGCTGCTGTTTTCCACACAATTGGAGAAAAATCAACATTTGTATCTGTTAACTCAGGAGCTTTACTCAAATCATTATTAGAAGACAGAGTTACAAAAATCTTTAATATCCCAACCAGACTAATGATAGTAGCATGAAGGAAATCCTTTGGCAAGGATGGAAGAACATGATTCACCAAGATTTAGAACTGAGTGCAGACTCTTAACAAGATTAATGTCAGCACTGCCAACTCAGGGATGGAGCAGATTCCTAGAGCAACTGGGAGCCAACTGGGAGACATCTGTATGGGAGAGGCTGGGAGGCAGGTGGGTGTACCAAAAGCGACATGGGCCAGGCAGAAATGGAATTCTTGGCTTTAATGTCCCTTTTGCCTGCCTATTTTCATCTTTATAGAACAGCCCCTTCCCTGTCCTTCCCAATTCCCCATTTTCTTTTCTTTTTTCCTTTCTTTAAATGCAGTCTAATCCCGAGTGTGAACTGATGTAGTTTGTGTGTTAGGGGAAAAAAATCTCTCTCTTTTTCTGCCTTTTTTTTTCCTTCTTCTTCCCCTGGCCCAGTTCATTATTTTTCTTTCTTGTCACTCAGTGTGATAGGTTGAACAGAAGTGCACAGATGAGCACTGAAAACGGTGTCACAAGGCCTTAATCTAGTCTTTAATGCCTGACTTCAGAGATGTCATTTATCTTCTAACTGCAGCAGGCATCCACCAACTTTATCTCTAATAATATATTGATGGATTAAAAGGGTCGGGCAGGAGACCGGGCTGGAAAAATTGCTTATTGACATCAAAATACAGTGCCCTCAACCTGATAAACATGGAGGGCTCGTGTATCTCCCAGAATAGTTGGCGTAGCTATAATTTTTTTTCTAACATGTTTCCCCCAGGTTCATGGGGTGGTCCAGTAAAATAAACAAATACTAAACATTATTTCTATGCTGACATGGCCGGGGAACACATGAGACATTTTAGGAACACATTTTTAATGTCAGATTTATAAATATACCTCCCTTATTTATGACATGTTATAGCATATTCTATGACAACTTGAAACAGGCACCTATAGTCTTGGCAGCATTCAAATATTCTCCATGCAGTTTGCTGGAGCAAAAGCTCCCAGTAGCACCTGATTATGCTTTTGGATGGCCGGTAACGCAAGGCTATTTCAGCAGAGATGAGGCCAGTAATCTCAGAATGTAAATGAAGAGAGCCCCTAGAAAGGTTTCCTTTGTTTACTGTTCTCTTCATTTCATTGTTTGGTTGGCAGGGGCATGTTTCAAATCATGGTCCCTTCTCCCTCACATGCTGTGCCTACATAAGCCAGTTTTAGAACAAACCAAAAAATAATTGTAGACTTCTAACTCCTACTTAGTGGGTAGTTCCTAAATTGACTCTTTTCAAAATTACCTGTTGTTTGACTGAATTTTGCCTAATTATTTTTTGACCCTATGAATTGGTTTGCATGTGAAGATACTGTCCTGGGGAATTACTTCGTTTTAATTTTATAAGCATCAATGCTGTTGACTTTCACCTGATTTTCAAATGAAAGAGTTCCTCAGCTCAACTTCCTTTGTTTGGAAAGCAAGCTCTAAAAATGTGTTTCTCAGTACTGTATTAAGAGGGGGAGATGACCTTTTTTTAGCTCTCTTTTTAAATTACTTTTTAATTTTATATTTCTTCCTGAGTACAAAGGTAATATAAAAGTTGTCTGGCAGACTTGCTTCTAAAGGGATTTGCAGAAAGGACACATTATTCCAGCATTTTGTAAATTTTGTGGGAAATATTCTTGCAGTAGGATTGTGCTCTTGCTGATGATGAGAGTGCCTTATTCAGGATTGTCTAAGCCAGGATTCTGAACATCGGTGTCCAGAATTAGAGGTGCCTACAGGGGAAGACTTTCCACAGGCAGTTCCTGAATGTCCAGGCACAAGTGAAGTCAAGCTAAATCCTGTCCTCTACCTGCACTAAACTTCCCTTGCAGCAGTTTCCCCATCTGTAAGGTGGAGATAATAATTGTACCTATTTCATAGGGCAGTTGTGAAGATTAAATGTATTCGTATATAAAAGTTAGTTATAATAGTGTCTAGTACATGGTGAGTGCTCAGTGAATCTTACCTATTCTATTATCATCATCTTTAAACTTCTTACTGTAATGACATCTCAACCCAAAGGATGGATGACTTGAGATATGGCCAGAAAAGGAGGGTGTCTACTAAGAACAAAAATATAGTAAAAAGATGGGGTGTGGGGGAAAAGGAAAAATTCTAAGAACAAGGAGGATGCCAAAATGAAACAAACCAAAAGCTGGCAAAAGTCACGGCAGAGTCATTGGCTATGAGGTAGCAAAGCTCTGATCAATTGATGAAAAGAGGAGAAATTAGGCACTAATTTGTATATTAACTAAAACAGGCATTAGGGTCCCATGGCCCCTTTCTATTAGGTCTTTCAGCCAAATTGGGGGATATATTGGTGTGAGAGGAGTTGTTGCATAAAACCCTGCTTCTAAAGTGAGTGTCTTTAAAGTGACAGATTCTGGAACAGGTTGAGAAGAAAAAATAAATTTGGAAGTAGAATGGAGCCCGTCCCAGAATGACCTGTCAATCCTCCCTGAATGCTTTGGAATAGACCCTGTATCTAAGAAATGTCTTCTGTATTGAGAATACTGCAATTAGCATGGGTAAGTTGGTTACATGGACAGAATTCAAAGCACAGAATATAAAAGCTAAGAATCCAAAACTAATCACTTAAAGGCTTCTCAACACAGAACATTCAAGGGAAGATTAAGGATCACTGTGACTGAAGTACAAAAGCTGTATTGGGTGTAAAAATAATAATAGACACAATTCACAGGGCACTGACCATTTACCAGGATCAATTCCAGGTCTGTCTTACTCTAAAGCCAAGTTCTAAATTCCAGCATTTCCATTCGAAGCTGTATTCAGATTCCGACTGCAAGAAACAAGGGGAAGATGGTGAGAGAGTTTCCCAAAGTTCTGAGCTGGTGGGTTTCAGGAGCAAGGGGGAAGGGAACTCAAAGTTTCATGTGCCTACTATTTGGCCTTTTACATGTTCTTCCATATGGAAGATGACCCTTGGTTGATGGTCCCCGACCTCAAAAACTCTAATCTAGAGATTTACTTCTTCCTCCTCTGTTTTCAACTGCTCTGGAAATACAGACATCATCAGTTCTTAGTTATGTCATCAAATGAGGTCAGACTAAAGTAAGACAATAAATAGAGGGCCATAACCTAGAAACCTTGTTCAAATATGAAAGGGTCCATCCACCCCGATGATTCACTGTTTACATAGATCACTGCATTCTTGCAACTTCTGTTTAAATTTCTGCTTACAATATTTATAAAGTTTAGCCATCACACCTTTCTCCAACAATTCAACTTGCATGGCTTCCTCTCTGGTTAATGGAATGAAACAAAAAAAAACAAAGAGAAGATAACTACAAATTCAAGTTTATTCCATTGTGGGTTTTGTCGTCATGGTCCAAAGAATAGCCAGCCATGTGAGTTAATACTATAGGCCAAGTGCCAAGTGTTTCCTGTACATTGATATTCATCTTTAATCTTCACCATGATTCTGTAAAATAGGCATTACTATAAGAAAACCAAAGCTCAAAAAGGGTTAGTAATTTGCCCAAGGTCACACAACAGGTAGATAGCAATGCCAAGATTCAAAGCCAAGCCTCTGTGATTGCTAAGTACCATGGTCCTACCTACTTGTTATGCTGCATCATGTCGTAATGGCTAGTGACATGTATCTGTACTTTTGATGCAGTAAGACCATAGAGAGCAAAGCGTATCATCTGTCCTGCCTAACACACTCTGGCATAATATCAAGGTTCAAAGTGACCTCTGGCTACTTATAACTCAGTTCTCATTAGCAGGATTTTCCCTGAATATAGAATATTTTTCTTTTGAATTCACATATGCTGCCCAGACACCCCTGATGATGCTAGAGTTTAATTTTGACGTCCAGATGGTCCTGTCACCATTTTCAGATGCTCCCAAGGACCGAACTCTCCCTGTAACTAGAGGTGCCTCTTTCTTTTGCGTGCTCAGCAATGTTACTGATGATAGCTCAATTATCAGAGAATATAAATCGCTATGAAAAAATCAATCTCTTCCTACCTGACTGCATAAGTGGCTCCTTCATTGGAGCACAAACCGCATGTGAGGACTGGTCAAGAGGAGCAGCCAGACAGTGGTCACAGCTGCAAGGGAGGCTCTGTCAGTGCAGAAAGGGAGTGGTGACAGGGCACCTGGATGCAGAGGGAGAAACAAACAGCAGATGTGGATGGGCCAGAGCAGACTCAATTCAACGACAAAGGATCAAGTCAAACACCAGGGTGCTAGATGTCAAAATACAGCTTAACGGAGGTAAAAGGCCAGTACTGAGATTAATAGGGCAAAAAAAAAAAAAAAAGAATAAAAAATAGTGAGGACCAGTAAGCAACAATAAGTATATTCATCCACAGCAAAACTACTAATAAAAGACAGAAACTACAGATTCTGGAGAGGAACAAAATGGCGAAGCACAGCTGTCCCCTTGTGAGTTCCCCAGAACACCCTTTGTGGCTCCTTGATCTCTTTAGGAGAGCTGATGGTGACTGAGCTCCTTGCAACACTCAGCTTCTGTCTGGGAGGGAGGTCTACCCCACAGCCTCTTGCCACTGCAATCTCCTCACCCAGTAGGTGGTACCGGGCAACATGTTCAGTCAAGGCTGCTTTCTGGAGCATCTACTTGACCCTAATGAATTTGACCTGCAAAATAGAGGAGAGGGCTCCTCCCGGTTCCTTCATGAAGCCCCCATGGTGCTCCACCCTGCTGTGTTTCTCAGGTTCTCTTTACCTGCTGCTTAGAAAGGCATGGAGGCACACCCACAAACCTGCTACCCAACTGGGGAATGGGATGCCAATGTCACTTGGTGCTTTCCCCATCCCCTGGTTTTGGGAGGCAGGGGAGCACCCAGTACTACACTGATGACTTCTGGCCCCAGTGATTTCCTTCTCCCCTTCACATTGCAATTGTATGGTAAAGCTCCTGGGTGTGTCTGGAGGTAACAGAGACAGTTTGGCTATCCTTTAACAAGCCCCAGTTGCTGGAGGCTCTGTTTAGAATGTGGGATACTTGATGCCTCCTTATCCTCAGCTTTTATCCTTCAGGGGCCATCTCAAGGCAAGCATAAGTCCCAGTGAACATCCTATTACACACACAATTACTTTGCACTGTAAAACAGCTTAATAAGAACACGAATGCAAATTTTTTTTAATGTGAACAAGTATACATATTTAACTAAATTACCAAGCCTGCTAAAGAGAGACTTTAAGAAATTTTAAAAATATATGAAAGAGAAATAAGGGACAGAGAAAGCAGAATGAGAAAGTACAAATATAATTAATAAAAATACTAGAAAGAAAAGTTGGTTGGATAAAGGAGGTGAAGTGGAGGAGAGGAAATAAAATAGAAAAGAAAATGGCTAAGAATTCTTCCAGAATTAATGAAAGATAAGACTTCTGATTAAGGCATCACAATGAATATCAAATAAGATAAATAAAAATATATTCATGACAGGCACCCTTAGTGAAACTACAGAAAACCTGAAACTAAAAAGATATCATAAAGCAATCAGAAAGAAAATACGGGTTTCCTATAAATGAATAGCTATATATCTTAACAGCGAACTGCTCACTAGCAACAATACAGGCCAATGAAATACTATTTTCAATGTGCTGAGAGAAAATAATTTAGAATTAATTAGAATTTATTGCCCAAGCTATCATTTAAAGACAAAAAAAGCATATTTTCAAACAAACAAAAAAGTGAGAGACTTTTACATTCCTAGAGTCTCACAAAAAGAATTACTAAAGAGTTTTTGTTAATAATAACATAACAGCAAAAACAAAAGATACACGCTCTAAGCCACTCTAGCAAAATTAATAAAGTTTCAAGGCTCTTAATTGCAACATTATGTGGAAGAGCAAAAGCCTGGAAATAACCCAAATGCCCATCAATGGAAAACTGGTTGAAAAAACTATGGTATATCTATGCAATGGAGCACTATGCAGCCATAAAAAGGAATGGGAAATATTTTAATATGCTACCATAGAGAAGTCTCCAAGATATTTTATTAATTTTAAAAAAAAGAATGGGAAAAAGTTTTTATAATGACTACTGTTTATCTAAAAGAAGGAATAAAACATGTGTTTGTTGATATTAAAACACAAAGAAGGATAAATCATTGAATTTTAATGGACAGCTATAGAAGAGAAAAGAGAATTGGATGGAGGGGAAAAGTAGAAGCTGGTCTCCTTGAATATAACTTGTTTGCAGATTTAACCTTGGAACCAAGTAAATGTTTTACAAAGTGTACGATAAAATTAAAGAAATAAAACAATTCCCAAGAATCAAAGGTTTTTAGGGTAATAACTCAAAGAAAAAAAAGACATTCCAAATAATGTTAATACATAGTAATTTGACTGTATATTCCCAAAGAGATATAGCCTACCAACAAAACAAAGAAAAATAAAAACAACTCAAAAAAAAATACAGCTTTCAGTAAACATATTGTTGACAATAATGCTAATATTATTAATATGAGGTAGTTTCATAGTATTAGAGGAAAAAATCAAATGAGTGACTGTATAAGTAATGCTGAGAACTGGGGTTTTCAGTATTGTTTAAAGGAAACACAAATGTAAGATCAATAAAGTAAAAATTTTGTAGGACTGAAAGTTCTGATATGAATAGGAAGTATTAATATGAACTCATGATGTATGTTATCTTTAAAGGTAACATATTTTCTAACTCACAGCATTAAAAAGACCTCAAAATAATAATTAACTCAGTAGTAATGAACACCACTAGTACCTAGATTACAGTTTCTAAAAGTCATTTCTCACTAAAAGAAAACAAGGTTTCTTAATGAAATGGTTAAATCCAGGTCTGAGACAAGAAATGTATAACATGAGTTTAAAACATTTTGTCAAACTGGACAGCAAGAAAACTATCAGAACATATCAGGACCATGCTAAAGAGTCTCATGAGCTAAATTGAAGAGATTCCCACTGGCCAAAACTGGGACAATTTGAGCATGCACACAATAACCCCAATAGGTTAAACATTTCAAACATATTCATACTCATACTAAAACTAAAAAACAAAACCATACAGCTCAATGAATAGCTTTGGAGAACACTAGGGTACCAAATGATTATTTTCAAAACAGTAATGGAATGGGACCTGTTCCTCAGGGTAACCTCCGGTAAAATGATTGATGAAGGAAAGTTTCTTTTTATAGCCATTCCAGCTAAAAAAAAAAAAAAAAAAAAAAAAAAAGAGGAAAAATGGCAGAATTAAATTTTCATAGTTTTGTATTGATTGATGAATTGATGGATCTGATATGTGATAATCAATGCAGTAACCAGAAATTATGTGCCTCTTGATGGAAGAACATAAAATAGTCTTGCCATAAACAAACAAACAAACATATTTTAAAAGGAACTGAATTGAAACAAATCTCTAGATCTAAATAATAATAAATTATAGGAAAATCAGAGATCAGAGTATGTGAAATTCTATGCAACAAAAGTTGCATTTCTTCAACAAAAAGTTTTTGAAATGCAGGAAAAAAATAGAGTGAGAACCTATAGATCAAAAGAGACTTAAGAAGATGTAGATTTTACCTCAAAAAATAAAATTAACAATCATCATAAGAAAGAAATTTTAAAAACAAATCAACCAATAGCAATACTTTAATCTTATTTGGATTCAATTCAAACAATGTAAAAGTAATAATTGTGTGGCAATCAGAGAAATGTGATTACTGCCTAGATATTTGATGATATCAAGTTATTTCTAAATATTTAGATGTATCATGGTTTTGTAGTTATGTTCAAAAAATTTTTGTCATCTTTTAGATATGCAAAATAAAATATTACAAGTGAAATCATAAGATGGGGTTTGCTTAAAAAAAAATCTGGTTGGGTAGAAGTATAGATGAAACAATATATTAACAATGGATGGTGAGTAAATTAGGTTCATTATGTTATTCTCTCTACATTTGTAAATTTTCATAATTTTAAAATTTTAAAATTTTCATAATACAATTTTTTAATTTTCATAAAAAAAGTTTTGAAAAACACACGAAGAAAATTTAACCTAAACAATCTGATGCCTGAAGTTCATCCAGTAGTAGACTTAACTTCTTTATTACTTTCTGTCCAATAAAGAAGTGTCTACACTACCTGCTTTGATAAGCCAATGGGTGATAAGAAGTAGACATTTTGATTGACAATATCCCTGTTTAACAAACTATAAAACTGCACCTGAGGGAAAAATTATCTTAAAGCTCCAACTGGAGGACTGACATCTGTAAGTCAGTCTGCCAACAGAAACCTGAATACTGGTTCCTTCCCGGCACTGCTCTGGGGGGAAGAATGATCTGGAACCACAAGCATCTCTTAGGCACTGTAAAGGAAAGGCCAAAAAGGAACACTCAGAGCCCAAGGCGGCCAAAGTAATCACTTACTCTACTTTATCCTCTTCTATAAAATCTAGTACATATTCTACTTCTGTGAGGAAAAAAATTTCATCTTTTTATTACTTTTCTCAATTTTTCACATATTATTGAAAGCTTTATCAAGGACTGGTAACTAGAAATTACTAGCACAATCAAAAAGAAAGTGAAGCATTGTAGATAGGAATGGGGGCTATTCAATCAGACTAGCAGGGTTTCTATTTCCTCTTACTAGTGTAATGTATCCACTACATAATATCTACCTTATAGGGCTGTCATTTGAGGGATTAAATGAGTTAATACCTGCAAAGCACTTAGAAAATGGTGACTAGCACATAGCACACACTCAGTGTATTTTTAAAAATACTTAAAACATCCAGATGACTGGTTTGGGGTCTAAATAATGGAATATTTTTGTATTCTAGGCTAGTGGTTCTCAACTGGGGGAGGTTTTGCCTCCCAGGGGACATTTGGTAATGTCTGAAGGTACTTTTTTGTTGTTACAACTGAGGGGAACATGCTCCTGTCATATAGAGGGTAGAGCCCAGGGATGCTATGAAACATGTTATAACACACAGGACAGACTCCCACAATTATCCAGCCCAAAATATCAATAGTGCCAAGGTTGAGAAATCCTGTTTCATGCCCATTCACCTTAGGAAAACACATTTGGCAAGAGCAAGTAAATACCTTTTCATGTTAGTTTTCTGTTCATTGCTTTGATTATTTCTCTGTCACTGGAAGTACAAACAGGGCATCTATAACAGACCCATTTTACATATACACGAGAATATATAGTCAATATCCTATCTATATCAGCATAGCAGTTATTTTTAGAGACAGAATAAAAATATGGTGCAAAAGAGCATTAAAGGAGATGAGCACCACAGTCCACTTGGACTCAGTTTAAACACATCGAATCCCAGCCCTGCTACTTACTAGCTGTGTAACCTTAGACTAGTTAGTTAGCTGAGACTCAGTTCTCTATTTGCTAAACAGGATGAAATAAGAGTTGCTAACTTATAGAATTTTTGAGCATTAAATCTGATAATTCATAGAAACCACTCAATACTATAGAAGCAAACAGATATCACTGTTGTCAAGATAGAACTTTAAATGCAAGCTAAATAAAGAAAGTAACAGACATACCTTTGGCTTTTCAAAATAATTTCCATATACTTAACACTACTGAACTATACACTTAGAAATTGTTATGATGGAACATTTTATGTTATGTTTTTTACCACAATTTAAAAAATAATAATTTGTATTATCTTTACACATAGTATTGCATAATGATGAGGAAAATTGTAAAATAATATGTACGAAAATAGCACTTCCTTGCCAAATAAGTACAACAGACCGATACATTCCTGTTATGGACTGAAATGTGTCCCTCCTCCCCCCAACTTATATGTTGAAGCCTTAATCTGCAATGTGACTGTATTCAGAGATAGGGCCTGTGACAAGGTGATAAAAGTTAAATGAGGTCATAAGGAAGGGTTCTAAATCAATAGGTCTGGTGCCCTTATAAAGAAGAGGAAGAGACACTGGAGATCGTTCTCTGTCTAATCTGCATGAGGACACAGTTAGAAGAGAGTCATCTGCAAGCTAGGAAGAGAGCCCTTTCCAGGAATCAAATCAGCTGCACCTGGACTTTGGACTTCCCAGTCTCCAGAACTGTGAGAAATAAATTTTTATTGTCTGAGCTGCTCAATCTGTGGTATTCTATTATAGCAGTCTGAGCAAACTAATACAATTCCTATTAAATGTAGTTCATAGGAGAGAAATTTGAAAATTCAGATAACTGTGGCTGGAAAAAGCACATTCAAATTTTAAGGGAAGAAGAATGAATGGAAAAAAATGGAAAGAGAAGCAAAGATGAGAAATATAAAAGGAGATAAAAGACAGATAAGAAATACTGAAGAGAATATATGAAATGGAAAGGGAGAAAGAAGCAGATAAGAAAAATGTTGTGAGGAAAGACAAAAAAAGAACAGTCTTTAAAAGAAAAAAAACTTAAAAAGTGCCAAGGGAGCATTTATCAAGGTAGTAAAACAAAGGCCAAAGTGGGAGAGTAAAATATACAGAGGAGAGAAAGGAGAAAGACAAATGCTACAATGATTAGAGAAGCCACACTTTCTAATTGTTAGAACTGCTTCCTCTGTGGTTGGAAATCTTCGAAACGAGTATGATTCCTTACCTATTCTCTGGGAACTTTTTTTACTTTTATTTCATGTTTACAATTGCTACCATTTCTCAAGGGCAAGTTTGGAAATCCACCTCCGGCCAAAACCTGATCGACCTATGATGCATTTACCAACTCAGTTCCACCTCCCACCCTCTTCCAGCTCCTTTTGTAGCTAGGCTAAAACACACACGCATACACCCAGTGCTTATGATCAGAATGACCAACTTGTGCCTGTATAAGGAAACTGAAGCAGTACGTTAAAGCAATTTTCTTCAAATTTGAGAAATATTTTACTTATAGTATGAATATAGCTATACAGGTGAGCATTTCTTCCTTTTCTGCTGGAACTCATGCAAAACAAAAAGGAAATAACAATTTTTACAAAACCTGACAACTGCATATTTACATGTGTAAAAGAGACTGATACAATCTGTAGCCTCCAAAAGCAAGTGAAGAAAAGAAGCAAGGAGAGTGGTTAAGAAGGCCTGGGGAAGCAGACCTCAGAAACTTCCAGCAAAAGTACACTCCCTAGAGGAGAGGGGCTTACCCTGAAGAGTACTATCTACATCTTTTGTCTGCAAAACAAACAGTGCAGAAAGTAGGGTGAGTAGGGCAGAAGCCAAAGTGAGCCTCAAACCAATCTGCTTCAGAGACATACAACAAACCACGCTGCCATATTTCCAGGAAGAAGTTTGACGCTGAGGCAGAGAAAAGAAGGGGATTTCATAGGTTGTGAAACCTAGAAAGCAACCCCGGCCTCCACACCCTGCACATCCTCCACTCCCTATCCTCCAATCCTGGAACACAACTCACCCAGGAAAATCCAACTCTTTCAATGGTGAGCAATGAAAAAGAGAATTGATATAGCATCAAGAGACAGAGAAGACGAAATAAGGAAAAGAGAAGCAAAACTTAGCAATGTACAAAAAATCCTCATGAGGAAAAGTGTTCCTCAGAACAAAGGAAAATTGTGAATGTTCCAGTTATCCATTGCTTTGTAACAAACAACCTAAAACTTGGTGACTTAAAACAACAATCACTTATCATATTTTTATGGGTCAGAAATTCAGACAGGATTGTTTCAAGATGGCGGCGGCTGCGGCGGCTGGCGCGGAGTAGCTGAGGTGGAAAAGGTGGCCACTGGGCCTCAGGCAGCCGGGAAACTTGTGGTCCTTCCTCTGGCCATCTCTTAAGGGAGGACTGCTGCTGCTGGCCGGTCGTGGGGGCTCAACGCCACTTTGCCCCCGGCAGGAGAGGCTGCCTCATTTACAGGCAACAGCTTTGAAGTGTGGAGCAGGAAAAGAACTGATTCTTAGCTGCAAAAGTGAGTCTTGAAACAGGGAACACGGCGCCAGGGCTGCTGTGGATGCAGCCAGGATCCCGGAGGCTGGGGCCACACGAAAGGCGGCCAGCTGCCCTATTCAGGATTCGAGGTTTCAGGCCGGCATTAAAGAAGATTCCTGGGAGCGCCCGAGCGGCGCCGCGACTGAACAGCCCGAGGCGGCAGCGCCGAGAACACGGAAGGCAACAAACCAGAGACAGAGCGAGCGCCCGACCTGGCACAGCACTGTGAGTGATCCCTGGCACAGCTCTGTTCGGGGGGTGAATGCCCACGCGGCTCCCGCCTGCACCACCAGGCCACTCACTGCCACGGTGCTGCCTCCATTTTCCCAGGTGCGGGCAGCTCCGCCCTGCTCGGCCATCACTGAGCCCATTTGCTTGGCCTGGCGCGGGGCTTTCCGGACCCTGCGGGCCAACCCCCTCTCCCACTCCCTCTGCGGTTCTCTGGCGGGGCTGGGGGTGTGGGGCATCCCAACCAGTGTTGGGAGGGCTAGGAAGTACGGGCGGGCCGACTGTCACTCCACCACACCCTGGACTCCGGCCTGGTAAACTTCCTGTTACTGGGAGGCAGATACCATCTCTGTGACCACCAGTTTGGAAAAAAGCCTAACGAATTTCTGGTTGGGAATAGTGTGGTAGGAGAGTTCCCAGGTCCGCTTGAACCTGCCGGAGAGCAGGCTGCAGGCGGGCACTAGACTCGGTTTATACCGGGGGGATACAAAGGTGAACAAGACCCGAGAAAGATCTACACAGTGCTACAAAGGCACCCAGAGAGACCGGTCGTCTGTGCCTAGCAGAAACCTGGTAGACTTCCTGGGTGAGGCGGTGCTGAGCAGGGTCTTGAAGGCCCAGCTGATAGACGAGGGGTGCAGAAGACACGCCCCAGCCCAGCACAGTGTGCACAGAGGGGGGAGACGTGCGGCCAGGGAGGCAGAGACTCGACAGAAACCACACACCCGGTGGGGTCGCCACTGCACGATCTAACAGCCTGGGCCAGAGCACACGGAACGGGGAGAAGTCCTGTACAGAAAGTGAAAGCTCAACAGAGATCACACACCCTGTGGTACGTGATCCACCAGCCCAGCAGAGTACAAGCTGACCAGAAAGGTGGATCCCCGGAGAAGCCCAAGACCCGAGGCAACCACACACACAAGACACTAGAGGCCAACTGAGCAGTCACGGCGGGAGCCATACCAAATTGGCAACCACAGCAACATCCTAGTTAGTCATTAGTCTTAAACCGGTGGACTGTGAAACCCCCTGCCACAATGAATAAACACCAAAAAAAAGACACCAGAAATACAAAAAATCAAGAAAGTACACCACCAAAAGTTAATAAATCTCATACTCTAGATCCTATAGAACAAGAAGCCCTTGAAATAACTGACAAGGAATTTTGAGTGATAATTCTAAGGAAACTGAATGAGATACAAGAAAACTCAGCTAGACATCATGATGAAATGAGGAAAAGTATACAGGATCTGAAAGAGGAAATATACAAGGAAATCAATGTCCTGAAAAAAAATGTAGCAGAACTTGCTGAACTGAAGAAGTTATTCAGCGAAATAAAAAACACAACGGAGAGTTTAACCAGCAGGCTTGTCGAAGTTGAAGAGAGAACCTCTGAACTTGAAGATGGGCTGTTTGAAATAACACAAGCAGACAAAAAGAAAGAAAAAAGAATCAAGGACATGGAAGAAAATCTGAGAGAGATATCAGACAACCTCAAGCGCTCAAATATCCGAGTCATGGGTATTCCAGAAGGGGAGGAAAATGAAGATTCCATTGAAAACATATTCAACAAAATAGTGGCAGAAAACTTCCCAGGTATAGGAAAAATCACAGATCTTCAGATCCAGGAAGCTCAACGATCTCCAAACGTATTCAACCCAAAAAGACCTTCTCCAAGACATGTCATAGTCAAATTGGCAAAACTCAGAGACAAAGAGAGAATCTTAAAAGCTGCAAGAGAGAAGCGTCAAATCACCTATAAGGGAGCCCCAATCAGGTTAACATCAGACTTTTCATCACACCCTAAAAGCTAGAAAGGAATGGGATGATATTTTCAAAATACTAAAAGACAAAGATTGCCAGCCAAGAATACTCTACCCTGCAAGGCTATCCTTCCGAAATGAGGGGCAAATAGTATATTTCTCAGACAAACAAAAACTGTGGGAGTTCACTACCACAAGACCACCCTTACAAGATATCCTCAAGGGAGTACTGGGTTTGGTTCCTGAAAAATAACTACCACTGCCATAAAAACCTAAGAAAAATCTAAACCCGCTAGTACAATAAAAATGGCATTCATGAAGAGAAAACAAGCTAACAAAAACACTATCTACAACCTAAGGAACCAACAAACAAAGAAACCAAACAGTAAATCAGAAAGCAAGGAACAAAAGACACCTAAGACAACCAAACAACCAATAAAATGCTAGGAATAAATCAACACCATTCAATAACAACTCTTAATGTTAAAGGCTTAAATTCCCCAATTAAAAGACACAGACTGGCTGACTGGATCAAAAAGCAGGACCCAACTATATGCTGCCTACAAGAGACCCACCTCACCCATAAAGATTCACACAGACTAAGAGTGAAAGGATGGAAAAAGATTTACCATGCAAACAGAAAAGAAAAACGAGCTGGAGTGGCTATTCTTATATCTGACAAAATAGACTTTAAACTAAAAACCATAAAAAGAGACAATGAGGGACACTACTTAATGATAAAAGGACTGATCCATCAAGAAGACATAACAATCATAAATATGTACGCACCCAATGTTGGAGCAGCCAGATTTATAAAACAAACTCTATTAGACCTAAAGAAGGAAATAGACACTAATACCATAATAGCAGGGGACCTGAACACTCCACTGTCAATATTAGACAGATCATCTAGGCAAAGAATCAGTAGAGAAACACAAGATCTAAACAAGACTCTAGACCAATTGGAATTGGCAGATATCTACAGAACATTCCACCCAACAACCTCAGAATATTCATTCTTCTCATCAGCACATGGATCATTCTCCAGGATAGATCACATATTAGGTCACAAATCAAGTCTCAATAAATTCAAAAAAATTGGAATTATCCCATGTATCTTCTCAGACCACAATGGATTAAAACTAGAAATTAATAACAAACAAAACTCTGGAAACTATACAAACACATGGAAATTAAACAGCATTCTACTTAATGACATATGGGTCCAAGAAGAAATCAAGCAGGAAATCAAAAAGTTTATTGAAGCTAATGAAAACAATGATACATCATACCAAAACCTGTGGGATACTGCAAAAGCAGTATTGAGGGGAAAATTTATTGCATTAAATGCTCACTTCAGAAGAATGGAAAGATGGCAAGTGAACAACCTAACACTTCACCTTAAAGAACTAGAAAAACAAGAACAATCCAATCCTAAAGTTAGCAGACGGAAAGAAATCATTAAGATCAGAGCAGAACTGAATGAAATTGAAAACCAAAAAACAATTCAAAAGATCAACGAATCGAAAAGTTGGTTTTTTGAAAAGATAAATAAAATTGACAAACCATTAGCATGGCTAACAAAAAAAAGAAGAGAGAAGACTCAAATAACAAAAATTAGAAATGAAAAAGGCGATATTACAACTGATTCATCTGAAATACAAGGAATCATTCGAGACTACTATAAACAACTATACGCCAACAAATTTGAAAACCTGGAGGAAATGGATAAATTTCTGGACACACACAAGCTCCCAAAACTGAACCGTGAAGACGTAGAAAATTTGAACAGACCAATAACAATAAAGGAGATTGAAGCTGTTATCAGAAGGCTCCCAACAAAGAAAAGCCCAGGACCAGATGGATTCACAGCAGAATTTTACCAAACATTCAAAGAGGAATTGACACCGATTCTTTACAAACTATTCCAAAAGATTGAAACGGACGCAAATCTCCCAAACTCATTCTATGAAGCAAACATCATCCTGATACCAAAACCAGGTAAAGATATAACCAAAAAAAAACTACAGGCCGATATCCTTGATGAATATAGATGCAAAAATCCTCAGTAAAATACTAGCAAACAGAATACAGCAACACATACGAAAAATTATTCATCACGATCAAGTGGGATTCATCCCAGGGATGCAAGGTTGGTTCAACATACGCAAATCAATAAATGTGATACACCATATTAATAAACTCAAACACAAGGACCATATGATCATCTCTATAGATGCTGAAAAAGCATTTGATAAAGTTCAGCACTCATTCATGACAAAGACCCTCTATAAGTTAGGTATAGAGGGAAAGTATCTCAACATAATTAAAGCCATATATGACAAACCCACTGCCAATATCATCCTGAATGGGGAAAAGCTGAAAGCTTTTCCTTTAAGAACAGGCATTAGACAAGGATGCCCACTCTCACCACTCCTATTCAACATAGTGTTGGAAGTACTAGCCAGAGCAATCAGAGAAGAGAAGGAAATAAAGGGCATCCAGATTGGAAAAGATGAAGTCAAACTGTCCCTGTTTGCAGATGACATGATCCTATATATCGAACAGCCTAAAACCTCTACAAAAAAACTGTTGGAATTGATAAATGATTTCAGCACAGTAGCAGGATACAAAATCAACACACAAAACTCAGTAGCATTTCTTTTCTCCAATAGTGAACATGCAGAAGGAGAAATCAAGAAAGCCTGCCCATTTACAATAGCCACCAAAAAAATAAAATACTTAGGAATTGAGTTAACCAAGGAGGTGAAAAATCTCTATAATGAGAACTACAAACCACTGCTGAGAGAAATTAGAGAGGATACAAGAAGATGGAAAGATATTCCATGCTCTTGGATTGGAAGAATCAACATAGTGAAAATGTCCATACTACCCAAAGTGATATACATATTCAATGCAATCCCCATCAAAATTCCAAAGACATTTTTCTCAGAAATGGAAAAAACTATTCAGACATTTATATGGAACAATAAAAGACCACGAATAGCCAAAGCAATGCTGAGGAAAAAAAATAAAGCTGGAGGCATAACACTACCTGACTTTAAGCTATACTACAAAGCTATAATAACCAAAACAGTATGGTACTGGCATAAAAACAGACACACTGACCAATGGAATAGAATAGAGAATCCAGAAATCAACCCACACACTTACTGCCATCTGATCTTTGACAAAGGCACCAAGCCTATTCACTGGGGAAGGGACTGCCTCTTCAGCAAGTGGTGCTGGGATAACTGGATATCGATATGCAGGAGAATGAAACTAGATCCATACCTCTCACTGTATACTAAAATCAACTCAAAATGGATTAAGGATTTAAATATACACCCTGAGACAATAAAACTTCTTAAAGAAAACATAGGGGAAACACTTCAGGAAATAGGACTGGGCACAGACTTCATGAATACGACCCCAAAAGCACGGGCAACCAAAGGAAAAATAAACAAATGGGATTATATCAAACTAAAAAGCTTCTGCACAGCAAAAGAAACAATTAAAAGAGTTAAAAGACAACCAACAGAGTGGGAGAAAATATTTGCAAAATATACATCTGACAAAGGATTAATATCCAGAATATATAAGGAACTCAAACAACTTTACAAGAAGAAAACAAGCAACCCAATTAAAAAATGGGCAAAAGAGCTAAGTAGGCATTTCTCTAAGGAAGATATACAAATGGCCAACAGACATATGAAATAATGCTCAACATCACTCAGCATCCGGGAAATGCAAATCAAAACCACATTGAGATACCATCTAACCCCAGTTAGGATGGCTAAAATCCAAAAGACTCTGAACGATAAATGCTGGCAAGGTTGCGGAGAAAAAGGAACTCTCATACATTGTTGGTGGGACTGCAAAATGGTGCAGCCTCTATGGAAAATGGTATGGAGGTTCCTTAAACAATTGCAAATAGAACTACCATACGACCCAGCCATCCCACTGTTGGGAATATACCCAGAGGAATGGAAATCATCAAGTCGAAGGTATACCTGTTCCCCAATGTTCATCGCAGGACTCTTTACAATAGCCAAGAGTTGGAACCAGCCCAAATGCCCATCATCAGATGAGTGGATACGGAAAATGTGGTACATCTACACAATGGAATACTACTCAGCTATAAAAACGAATGAAATACTGCCATTTGCAACAACATGGATGGACCTCGAGAGAATTATATTAAGTGAAACAAGTCAGGCACAGAAAGAGAAATACCACATGTTCTCACTTATTGGAGGGAGCTAAAAATTAATATATAAATTCACACACACACATACACACACACACACACAAACCGGGGGGGTAGGGGGAAGAAGATATAACAACCACAATTATTTGAAGTTGATACAACAAACAAACAGAAAGGACATTGTTGGGGGGGGGAGGGAGAAGGGAGGGAGGTTTTGGTGATGGGGAGCATTAATCAGCTACAATGTATATCGACAAAATAAAATTTAAATTTAAAAAAAAAAAAAAAAAAAATAGAAATTCAGACAGGACTCACCTAGGTGATTCTTCTACTCCACATGGTTTCAAATGGAGTCACTTCGTAGTTTTCAGCTGGTGGTTTGGTTGGTCTGGAGATCCAAGAAGGCTTCACTCATATGCTTGGTCCCTTGTCAGTGATGTCTGGAACCCCCGGCTCGGCCAAGCTGCTTTTCCACTCTATATAGTCTCAAAGCCTCTCCATGTAGCCTCTCCAACATGGTAGTCTCAGGGTAGTCAGCCTTCTTACATGGTAGCTCAAGACTGCAAGAGAAAGGGAGGAGAAGTTGCCAGTTTCTTAAGGCCTGGTACTGAAACTAGCATAGCTTCACTTTTGCCACACTTTATTATCAAAGCAGTCACAGAGGTCACCCAGATTCAAGGCAAGAGGACACAGATACCACTTCTCGTTAAGAGGAGAGTCAAAGAATTTGTAGCTGTCTTTAATCTACCAACACAATGAAGAATTTCACAATGAATTATAAAGAGATGGCCTCTATGAAGGAACACTACAAGAAGAAAAATTCAGGGAGAAAACGGTGAAACAACAGGAGGTACACTGGCAGAACCCCCCCCCAAAAAAAACTAGTTATGCTTCACTTAATGACAAGAATACATTCTGAAAAATGTGTCGTTGGGTGATTTCATGGTCATGCAAACATCATAACATGTATTTATACAAACCTACATGGTATAGCCTACTACACACCTATACTTTATGCTATATCCATTATAACCTTATGGGACCACCATCATATAAGCAGTCCGTCATTGATCAAAATATCGTTATGTGGAGCACGACTGTAGAAGTCAAAAACAAAACCATCATGGACCCAAGGGATTAGAGTCTGCAGAAAACACTGTAAGGCAATGCATCTTACACCTTAAATGCACACAACTCAGCTGGAGGTTTTGTTAAAACACAGATTCTAATTCAGTAGGTCTGGGGTGGGGCCTGAGCTTCTGTATTTCTAACAAGCTCGCAGCTGATGCCCATTCATGGATGACACTTCAGAGTAGCAAGGCTTTAAAGGGCATAGAAGAAAGGAATAAGAAACCAAATTACATGGAAATAAAGGCAGAGTTTTAAAAATTTAGAGAAAAAATGATAGAAACATTTCTGTCATACGAATTGAACATATAAATAACAAAACCAAAACACACATTAAAACAAATATGGGGGTTACGGTCACAGAACTTCTATATTCCAATAAAGCAGAGAAATTACAGTTAAAAAATGGAAGGAAGCAGACAGAAGGTAGGAGGCAAATATCTTAATTGCTGAATCTGTGATGACTGGAGTCAAAGTGTATTCCTTATAAATGACTAATCAGTAATAAAATTATAAGCACATGTAGCAATACAAAAGAAGACTAAATAGGGAGAACATAGAGGGGAAAGAGGAAAAAACAAGCTAATCCAATTCTTCTAATATCAAGAAACAGTAGACCCTATCAACAGCTGCACTGAAATTCCCAGGTGTGCTGAGATGGTGATATCTTTAGCCCTTAGTGCAGCTGGAGAGCGTCAGGCTGTAGAAGAAATTGCACCCTCACCCCAAGCCAGTCACCTCCAGATGATTTGTTCATTAACCCAAGCATGTCACACAACACCGTCTTCTAGGTGTGCCATGATGTGAACTAAGTGGGAGGCACTGAACTATGGAACTAAGGATGTTATATAAAGTTATAACCATTAGCACAAAACCACAACTTTTCTACATACTAGAAGAATTAAACACACACACACAGCAAAGCAAATAGAACACTTAGTGAGCAACTTAATCAATATATATAACATAAAGTAATATGACAGAAGTAACAAAAACATCTATCATACCAATTAATGTAAACAATTTCAGATTGGATCACAAAACAAAACCTAACTCCAGGCTGTGTGCAGCAGGTACTCCTAAAACAAAGTAATTCAAGAAGTTTGAAAACAGTGGCTGGTCAGTTAACTCAGTTAGAGCATGGTGCTGATAACACAGAAGTCACTGGTTCAGATCCCCCTACCAACTAGACAGGAAAAAAAAAAAGGTGAAAAAAAAAGGTTGAAAACAAAAGAAAAGGGATAAATGTGTACTAGCCAAATGCAAACAAAAAAGAACATAGGACTTGATCTTAATATCAAACAGGATAGAACACAGGCTGCAAAGCATTAAACATGACAAAAAAAAGAGAGACTTTATAATGCTAAAGGGTGTGATTCACAATGAAGATAAAACATTTTTTAATATCTAGGCAATAATATTCAGAAATATTTGGAAATATACTAGTAGTAGGAGATTTTAATTCAGCTGTCTCAGTTCATGTCATATTAGAAAGATAAAAATAATTTTAAAAATCAAAGACCTAACTAATCTTAATTAATAAGGTATTTATAATTAACCTATATCAAACTCTGCACCTTGCAAGTAGACTACACCTTACTTTCAAATGTCCATGGAACATACTCATATATGTCAATATGTATTAAGTAACAAAGAAAATATCAAAAATCTTCAAAAAGTATGAAAAGTATAGAAAACATCTTATCACTATGCTGTAAACTGAAAATTAAAAAACAAAATTGGCAAACAAAAAGACATTCCTATCTAAACATCTTTAAACTCTGTATATCACTTCTTAGGTCAAAAAAAGTACAAACCCAAACTAGTGAATTTTTGGAAAGCAATGGTAATGAAAACATTGTATTTCAGAACTTATGATAACCAAGTAAGATGATCTCAGAGGAAAATCAGTAGCTTTAGTACATTAATAGAAAGGATGAAAAATAAATAGACTTAATCTGACTCAAACTCTTAGAAAAAAGAATAACAAACCAAAGAGAAAAATAAGCAGTTAAAGATAAAAGAAGAAATTAACAGATTTAAAAACAATAAGAAGTAGTACTAATAAATACAAAAGTTGAGTTTTAAAAGAAATGTATTTTTTTAATTAGATAAATAACTAGCTGACTTGAGGTAAAAAGTACAACTGCAGAAATAAATCATAAAATGGAAACAAGTAGCAAAACAAGGGGAATTAAAAGACTCAAAGAATACACAATTCTTAGAAAATCAATTTAGAGAACTTGGCTGGATTAAATAGCCAACTTTTAGGAAAATATAATTTACCAAAATGTGCCCAGTAAGAGATAGAAAATCTAGACTAGCTGACTTCTATTGATAAATAAGAAAAGGCTGCCCAGATGCTACCTACCCATGCACCGCAATACACAAAGGGAAGCAGCAGGCCCAGGATCTTCACAGGGGAATTCAAACAAAGTTTAAAGAGATCTTTTCCAACATCAACTTAGGCTATTTTAAGTCAGAGAAAAATTTCAAATTCTTTTTATCATGTGAGTATTGAGGATGCTGGCCTGGTTGATGATTTCCCACACATAAAATAAATAGCATGTGCTATGGTTTGCATGTGTCACCCAAAGTTCATGTGTTGAAAACTTAATCCCCAATGCAATAGTGTTGAGAGGTGGAACCTTTAAGAGGTGATTAGCTCATGAGGGCTCTGCCCTCGTGAATGGATTAATGTTGCTACCTCGGGAGTAGGATTTTTATAAAAGAGAGTTCAGCCCTCTCTTGCTCTCTCTTGCCCTTCTGCCTTCTGCCATGAGATGAAGCAGCAAGAAGGCCCTTGCAAGATGCCAGCCCCTCAAGATTGGACTTCTCAGTCTCCAGAACTGTAAGAAATAAATCTCTGTTCTTCATAAATTACCCAGTCTCAGGTATTCTGTTATAGTAGCACAAAATGGACTAAGTATGTAAATCTCACTTATAAGACCACAAAAAAATCTTCAGTACAATCTTAACAAATAGGACACAAAAGAACAATCCTTTGATACTAAGTGAGTTTTATTCAGGAAAAGAGGATAGTTCGATATTAGAACATCCATTAATATTCATTATATTAATATAGCAGTAATAGAATTATAACAGAAATTATTTTATTAATAGTTCTGAGGAGAAAAATAATATCCTCATATTTGACAAAATTTAGAAACTATTTTTATTAAAAATAAAATTGAAACATATGTATAATTTTTTAGCATGATAAAGTCATATCTATTTCAGCTTAAAACCAAACACCATGCTTAAAGAAGAAAAACACTAAAGCATTAGTCCTCAAATTTGGCTACACATGGAATCACTTGGAAAGCTTTAAACTATACTTATACTTGGGTCCTGCTCCCAGAGATCTAATTAGTCAATCTGGAGTGAGGCCTAGACATTGGGATTTTCTAAAGCTTCTCAGTGACTCTAATTTTGCAACCAAGGTTGAGAACCACTTCACTAAAGTTATTCCCTTTATATTCATAGACAAAGTCAGGGATGCCCTCTAGTAGCACCATTATTTAATATTATACTGAAGATACAAATGTATAATTAATGTTCTATGGAGGTCACTGCAATCGTATAGAAGAAAATTATAAAATTTCAAGTGGAGAAGTTAAGCATATCACTGTTTAGGTTATACAATTATTTAGGGGGGAAAATTCGAGAATCTTATTTTTGATTAAAAAACTACTGCAAGCAACAAGAGGGTTTTTTAACACAGTGGAGTATAAAACAATATATAGTAATCAATAGTTTTCACAAAACCAACAGTCAGTTATAAGATACAGTGAAAGAAAATATCCTATTTATAATAGCATCAGAAATGAAAATATCTAGCAATAAACAAATAGAAATGTGCAGGATTTATATGAAGAAAACTTGAAAACACTAAGAAGGATACAAAAGAGGACTCAAACAAATCAAAAGACATAGCGTATTCTTGGATAAGAATGCTCAGCACCACAGAGACATTAATTCCCTCCAATTTGATTTAAAAATTTAATATCATCTCAATAAATATGCCAATTTTCTAAACTTCGGCAGTTAATTCTAAAATTCATATGGAAAACAAAGCAAGATTAGCCAGGAAAATTCTGAACAAAAGAAATAGTGGAAGGTATATTAACCTTAACATAGACCTTTAAAAGAATACAAGGATACTTCAAAAAGTTCATGGAAAGATTCATATTATCTCTTAATTCTATTTTCCATGAACTTTTTTAAGTACCCTCATATAAGAAAGCCTCAGTAATTAAAACCATATAGTTATGGTGCGTGCATAAACAGACTAACCAATGGAACAGAAAAGAGACTCCAGAAATAGACCCAATTATACACAGAAATTTAGCATATTATAAAGGTGGCATCTCAGTGGGAGAAAAGATGGGCTATTCAATAAGTGATATTCAGCAAACTGTGTAGTCATCTGGAGAAAAATTAAGTTTTACCTATACCTTACACTATATACCAGGATAAATTCCAAATGTGTCAATAATTTAAATACAAATAATAAAAACAAAAAAATGCTAGAAGAAAATACAGAAGAATTTTCGTATTACCTTGGAGTGAGGGTGACTTTCTAAAAATCTAAATCCGGAATCTATGAAAGAAAAGTGATAAAAATTGATTTCATAGAAATAGAAAGAAACATCTGCATAAAAAACTGATACAAAGAACAAATGGGATAAATGTGTTACAAAATATTTGTAATAGACAAAAGACCTAAACTATTAATACATAAAGCACTCCTAGATATCAATGAGAAAAAGACCATTAACATAGAAATGGGCAAAAGATAAGGACAGTGCCCAAAAAGGGCATTCAAATGACTCTTAACCATGTGAAAAAAATGCTTAATCCTACTCATAATAAAAATTATACAAATAAAAACTACAATGTGATATCATGTTTTACTTAGTACACTGGCAAAACCCAAAAGGTAGTAACACATTCTACTGGAAAGGCTGTGAGGAAAACAGACACTCTCAAACACAGTTGGTGAAAATATATAAGTTGGAGTAATACCTATGGAAGGCATTATGGCAATATCTACCAAACTCACAACTGCATAGACCCAGCAATTACACTTCTGGAGATTCATGTTATAAATACACTGTACACAAATATGAAACGTACTAGGCTGCTCTCTGCAAATTTTTTTTATAATAGCAAAAGATTGCATATTATTTAAGTGCTCATCAACAGAGAACTGGTTAAATAAATATGGCATTCAATGAAATGCTATGTAGTTCTCAAAAAGAATGAGGAAGCATTCTATAAAATATTGAGGTAATCGGGAAAGATTTCTAAACACAAAGGTAGGAACAGCATATATATGCTACCTTTTATTTTTAAAAAGGGAAATGAGAATATCATTCTTTGCTTATTCATTTGTTAAAATTCTGGAAGAAAACACAAGAAACTAAGAATAGTTACATGTCTGGAGGGAGATTATTATATATTACAAGGAATTGGGTGTATGGGAGATAACAGTGAAAGGGAGATTTGTGTGTGTGTACACATACATACATATATACACATGTGCATATAATGCAAATGTATTATCCACTCAAATTATATTTTTCAGAGAATAGACTGAGTAGTGAGGCAGAGAGGAGAAAATTTCACCTGAAGATGAAAAAATATGATTGCTTTATACTGAATTATTTATTTTTCTTCTAACATCCAGATCAGATCACTCTTTTTTAAAATTTTTTTTTTGATTTATTGAAACATAATTGATTGTACATATCTGTGGGGTACAGTGTTGAATATCCATACCTGTGTGCAATACGTGATGCTCAAATCAGAATAATTAGTACATTCAACATTACAATGTAATCATTTTTTGTGACCAGTATACTGAATTATTTAAAAGACAGGCTACCCATTGGCAACAATAAATAGCTCTCACCCTCAAGATGTTGTGTTCCCAGTGTTTACTGGTAATTAAATTGTAGTAATTGGAAAATGTGTTTCACAATGAGGAGAAAAGAAAATATTCCAATCTGTGATTTTTTTTCTCTAGCTCGTAATCTACCCTATGAGTTAACATACCATAAAATACTATATAGAAATATTTTTGCAATTCTAGTAGTGTACAGAACTATGTATCTGTTGTCAAAAACAGCTGAAAGATAATACAATTAAAGTTTTATCTCTTGAATTCTGAGGTAAAGGAAAAGATTTTATAAGAGGAGGATATATAGATTTGTGAAGATTCTAAAGGTAAATGTGGGTTAATTTTGAAAGTTTAAATATTCATATTTCTGTAAAATTTTACTTTTGTATCTAATTCTACTTTCTTTTCTTTTTTTGGATGAAAGTTTCTGTTTGGGGTGATTTTGAACCACCTATGAAAAGAAAGGACTAGATAAGACAGTCTTAATATTTATATTCCTGTGCAATAATGGGAAAGAAATGAATATGTATATACATATATATGGAGCTGGGATGCAGGAGCATGGTTTAAGATTATAGAAAAGTGGTCAGTATATGAGGGACAGATATTGCCTGGGGCTAACCTGTAAACAACATCTGGCCTTAAAGACACAGGAAGAGGTAAGAAGCAAGCTGACAGTGCAGGCTGCTGCCATCAGGGGGCATTGTTGATCTGGGACAGCTTGGTTGTTGCCTTTAGGGAGGAGAAAAATTAAAATAGTTTCAGAGGGCAAAATGGAAGAGCAGGCACGATGTCAGGTATAATTACACTTCTAAGGCCAGGGTCCAGTCCCCAAAGGGTATCTCCATTGGCACTAATAGTATAAAATTACTTAAAATAACATTATATTTATTTAATAACAAAACATATTAATAAATATGTATTCTACATAAGAAAAGAGAAAATCTCACCAGTCAAAACAAATCACTACTACATTTTAATTGCATCGCCTCACACCATGCTGACAGGGAAAAGCAGAAGGCAGTACATTGCTGTCAAATTATGCCAGGAACTGTCTGATTTCTGTCATAAAAGACAGATTATTTTTTAAATGTGCAATTCAATTATTCAAAGTTCAACATACCTACTATAGTACTCAATAAATGTTGGTTGACAATCATGATTTTCTGTGTTCCAGGTTTGGGATTTAGGGCTATTTTTAAATTAAACTTTTGAATTATAAGAGTTTTTGTTTCATGTGATCTTTTGCTTCTTTAATGTTTAATTTAACCGTGGTCCCATAATTTTAAGATGTGTTTATTTTGTGGGTTTGTTCAAGCTCCATTAACAGTTTCAGAATATTTCACTTTTATGTATTTACCTGAATCAGTATTTCTTATGTATATCCTCAATTCAAAAGATTGACAAGTCTCTAAAGATATATCACAGATCATTTAAACAGGATTTTAAATGAAAACAAAGGTGGTTGTAACAGCATACAGTAATTACAAATCAACATTTATCCTACAATATGTTAATGGCAACTGATTAAATTGCAGGTATCCCAGGAGTCCTCAATACTCTTTACATATGAATCTGTATGAGTTACAACTTCAGCTATTTCTCTCTTTCAGCATAATGTTTCTCTGTGCATAGTTCTTTTATAAGTGAAGCACACTTGGTCATTTCATACTGTATGTATCTTCTAGATTTATCCCTTGTCACTCTACAATTAGGTGGCAGTAAAATTGGTGTTATAAGTGATGCAGTGTGTCTAAATGCTGCCACATACTTTAACTGAAACAGAGGTGTAAATTAGGCTAAAACAGCTGAAAACAGAGTCTGGCAGAGAAAAGGGAAGGATAGGATTAACTTTGAAATTCCTCACTTGCTATCTCTGACCTTTCTTATGTCAACATTTTGAAGGTACTTTCTTTGATTCTGCAAAGATAAGTAACTCGACAAAGAGGGGGTGATGATTTGAGGCACTTCAGAGAAATGTACAGAAACATTTTAAATATACTCAAAGGGATCATATTTAAGCTTTAATCATTTTGTGGTTATATATTAAATATATGTGTGTGTGAAAATATTTTAGTATATATTTATATATGTACTATATATACACTAAACTATTTTAGTATATGCATACTAAAATACTTTCACGTAGTAAATACCTGCTGTGTGATGCCCACAGTAAGTGAGACTTTACAAGTATAAGCATTATCTCAAATCCTATTATACTGAGAGGTGAACAATTGGTAGATGGGGAAACTGAGACTTAGAGAGCTAGTTTCCCTCAGAGTGTCACTACTATAAGGGGTGGAAAAGATGGAAATCCATCAATTTTCCATTCCACAGCCCAGGATGCTGGCACTCAAACCATGTTGTATGAACATGGAAGATTACAAGATTGGCGACAAAATTTGGGAAGATGCTTCCATTTCTTTGAAATAGCTTTCATGTTTCACCTCCTATTGCCCCTCCCAGAATGACCATCAGCCTAATCTAGCCCCCCTTTATCTCACTTACAGTCTGTATTACTTTGGACAAGGTATTTTACCCCTTCAGAGCCTCATTTACAAAGTGCAGATAAAAGCAAAGTGATCAGAAAGATTAAATGAAATCACACTTGTGGATTGTAGTCTGTCTTCTGTAGTGGTTTCCTGCTTTCCTTCCTTTCTACCACAGTTGCCTTGCTGTTTTTTTGAGCACTAGGTTATCTTCTGACACTAGTCTCCACTCAACTTACATCATCATGAAATTAGATTCTATACTGGAAAGTGCTCTTGACTAGGAGTTGTAAATTGGAGTGATACCTAAATTTACCGAGTTGTGTGACATGCAACTCACTTCTCTGACTGTCCACCAGATACAGAAACTCCTCTGCAGCAAATAAATTCAAAAAACTCCCGTGGGCCCTAGGGCCATTTCTAGCAATCAAGAAACCAAGGAGAAAATGGAAAAATAAAATAAAATAAATAATTATAAAAATTGAAAGAAAAAAAACAAAAAACAGGACCAGGGTTGAGGGCAGGGGCACGAACTGGAAGTGGAGTCGCGGGGGAGGAAGATTGTTCTACCATTTAACACAAACTTACAAAATGGAGATTTATCGGCCCATTAAAAGTCCACATGTGGCTGGATAGGAGCTCATGGATATTGTTAGGATTTGGTTTCTCCCTCACAGGTCCACTCTCTTGTTGGCACAGATCCCAGACAGGTTCTTTCCATTGGTGCAAAGTAGTCACAGCAGTTCTATCTATACCCTTTCAGTTCACTGGATGTAGGACACCTGTCTCTGCCCTAGCACTCTGAGAAGTTTCATTACATTATAACTTGTTCCATACTGTAATGAGATTAAGGCTCTGATTAGGTCATATGCCCATCCTTGAACCAACTGCTGTGGCCAGGGAAATGGGATGCACTCAACAGTTTAGGCCTAGATCACAGGCTGGAACCCTCTGCCAATCAAGTCCCGGGCAACATTATGTGCTGGTCATCTTGGGCCTCAATTACTTCTTCTGCCCTGCAGATAAGGATGGAGCCCCGTTCAGACCTGGGAGGCAGGGATCCTACCAAAAATCAGAGATATTAGATGCTATCCACAATGCTGTCCATACTATAAATGCTACAGATGACTTCGTGGCAACTGGCCAATCCTTTCATTAAAAACAAAACTCCTTCCTATGACATCATCCCTGCCCTCTTAACTCCCACACCCAGAGAATGCTGCCTGCATGCCTGAATCTGTGTCCAGCTGGTGTCCATATGAAGCTCATTTGGAGAAAAGTACCTGAGTACGTGCCTTCCTAAGTCAGCTCAGGTCCTCAAAGCTTAGGAGAGCCTTCTGTGTAGCCATCTTCAGGGACACTGTAGCAGCCAGATCTGTGCAGCTCAGACATGGAGAAACATCAGACAAAAAAGAGAAGAGCTCTTTCTCACTATTTCAGGTTGCTGGAGCCTCAGGGTAGTTAAAATGAGCCAGCACTAATGGCTTTGCTAATCAGAAACAGTGACCAAGATAAGATCTTAATTTTCTATTCCCTAGACTTTGAAGTACTATATCATGTATTCATGAACTAACAATTTCATAGGATCAGAGAACCATGCAAAACTAGGGCTAAAAATGACCCCTCCTTCACCTGATAAAGAAGCAAAGACCCCGAGAGGAGTAGATCCTCGCTCAGAATCACACAGCAAATTGAATGAGATTTTTTTTAATTAAATCTAAAGTCTATATTTCAAATCTCCTGAGATAAGAAAACTATAAATATATTTGCATCATGCTTTCACAGTCATAATTCTGTGCATTGTTACTGTTTTAGAATAAAAATGTGCCAATACAGAAACACTTTAAAGCTAATTTATCAACTTGGGGTTTCCTAGACCACCCAGGAAGAATAAATTTGAACCCCCAAACCGTCCTATTATGGCTCAAAACAATTCTTCTTTGCTGGTAGTTGTGTGTGCTTAGGGGAGACTTTTTCCCACAGAGAGCCTAGGTCAAAAATTAACAAGTTTCCTGGTTGTCTCCCTTAGATATGGAAAGATTTCTTTGTTCTAGTCATCCCTTTGACCAAGCATGTGGTATTTTGAGGGCCCCACCTCTTTGCAAGCTTCTCGGCTGTTACTCTCCGCCCTGCATTGACCCAAAGAGTTGCTTCCACATGGTGCCCATCTACTCTTCTGCTTTACGTTTTCTTGTTAATTTTTGGCCTATGCAATTTTCTTTTACCTTATTTTAATCTCAAGTGTGCATTTGAAAGCTTTTTATTATATTTAATTGGAAAAGTTTAGGTATTTTGTATTGGAAGGATTTATCATAATTTCAAGTCTGCCCACAGACAATACTTATTTTAACTCTTCTTATTTTAATAAAGTAATTACAACCAGAATATACTGGGCATATTTTGTAATTGAGTTGGCCTTTCCTGTGTAAGCAAAAGTGGATACAGAAGAGTCAAGACTGAATTACCCGTGTTTGTCTGTATTCAGAAAAGCTTAGGAGTCTGAGTAGGAATCCTGAGGAATTTTGAGGAAACCCTTGAGAATGTGTGATTGGTTATTTTGAGAGTCTAGGTAAATTGGTCTCCTAGTAGATGAATATTCAAGAAACAAAAGTCCACAAATGTCATTGGGGTATGTGTTCTCCTGTCCCCTAACCACCTCATAGAAATGGACCTGTATCAGATATCTATTGCTATATAACAAAACACACCAAAAATCTAGTGACTGCAAACATTTATTTGCTCACATTTCTATGGGTCACAGTTTTGACCCAGCTGAGCAGTTATTCTGGCCTCACCTGGAGTCACTCAGGCAGCTGCTGTCATCAGGCAATTAACTCAAACTGGGTGGTCTAAGATGGTCTCACTCACACGTCTGGCAGACGATGCTGATTGTCATCTGGGCCCATGTCTCCAGCAGACTATGTACAAGTGAGTTCCAAAATCAGCAAGAGAGAAGGGGAAGCTCCGCAGGGTGAGTGCTTATTCAGGTCTCTGCTAGGATCATGTTTGAGAATGTCCTCCTGGCCAAAGCAATTCACAGGGCCAAACCCGGAGTCAATACAGGAGGAGAAGGGAACGTCACAAAGTCCAGCTAGGGTAGGTGTCATTCATTGGGGTCTGTTATTGTAACTATCTACCTATCTTGGGGCCAAAGAGCATAACAGACTGCTTTATTTTGTGGAAGGACCAAAGGCTTGGTATCAGATACCCTGAGGCTAAATCCTGGCTCCAGCTACATACAATCTTAGATAAATGACATACCTGCTTACAGCCTTGGCTTCACCATGAAGCAAATAGTAATAACTACTTCACAGGATTGTCATAAAGTTTAAATAATGTATATAAGGTATCTACCTACACATGGTTTACTCTGGCACATCCAAAATTCTTTTGTCCTGACCATGCCTCTGCATCAAGATTTCACCTTGTTGCATTCTCTCTCCTTTACTGGCTTGAAAAATTTCATGAAAAGGACACTCTGATTTAAAAAGCACAAATGTCCATATCAGAAAAAAAAAAAAGAAAGGGAATATCGAAATCTATAGAGTTGCAAATAATAGCTCTAACCCTCCTTTTCATCCTGCACCATCATCCTAAGTGAGGTTGAGATCACACTTCAACTACAATATGCATATGACTCTCCAATCTGTATGTCCAGTCCTGTCTTCTCCCAAGCTGCAGACTCATTTACCCACTACCTGCTATTCAGCTCCCCTTAAATGTCCTAGAGCAGAGGTTCTCAATTTCTGGTGTTCACCAGAATCACCCAGAGGGCATGGTAAAGCCCTGATTTCTGACTGGGCCCAGGTACCCTGAGACACCCACACCAGAGCAGCTAGGCACCACCATGGAACTCCCAGCCCAGGCCAGGGCACACTGCCCAGAGAGGCCCTAAAGATGCCAGGCCCACAGATCCCCTAGCCACCCACACTGGAACAGGTAAGTGCTGCTGCAGGACTCCCAGTCCAGGCCAGTCCCCATGGCCCAGAGAGGCCCAAGCCTCCTGCCCACAGGCACTGAGGCAGCCATGCCAAATTGGCAGTCCCTGCAGGATCCTAGCCAGACATTAGGGTCGAACGAGTGGACCATGAAACCCCCTGCTACAATGACTAAACACCAAAGGAAAGAGACCAGAAATATCAAGATAGTACAACACCACCAAAGTATAATAATAACTCTCAAGCTCTAGATCCTATAGAACAGGAAGTCCTTGAAATGACTGACAAGGAATTTTGAGCAACAATTCTAAGGAAACTACATGAGATAAAAGAAAACTCAGTTAGACAACATAATGAAATGAGAAAAAGTATACAGGACCTGAAAGAAGAAATGTACAAAGAAATCAATGCCCTGAAAAAGAATGTACCAGAACTTGCAGAGCTGAAGAATTCTATCAATGAAATAAAAAAAATAACAGAGAGTTTAACCAGCAGGCTAGAAAAAGCAGAAGAGATAATTTCTGACCTGGAAAATGGCTGTTTGAAGTAACACAGGCAGACAAAAAAAAAGAAAAAAGAATTTAAAACATTGAAGAAAATCTAAGAGAGATAACAGACAACATTAAGCACTCAAATATCTGAATCATGGGTATTCCAGAAGGGGAGAAAAAAGGAAATGGCATTGAAAACATATTCGATGAAATAATGGCAGAAAACTACCCAGGTATAGGGAAAGACACAGATCTTCACATTCAGGAGGCTCAAAGATCCCCAAACATATTCCACCCAAAAAGGTCCTTTCCAAGACATGTTATAGTCAAATTGGCAAAACTTAAAGACAAACAGAGAATCTTAAAAGCTGCAAGAAAGAAGAGTCAAGTCACTATAAGGGATTGCCAATCAAAGTAACATCAGACTTTTCATCAGAAACCCTAAAAGCCAGAAAAGAATGGGATGATAAATTCAAAATACTAAAAGACAAAGATTTCCAGTCAAGAATACTTTACCCAGCAAGGCTATCCTTCTGAAATGAAGGACAAATAGTATATTTCTCAGACAAGGGAGTTCACTACCACGTGATCAGCCTTACAAGAAATTCTCAAGGGAGTACTGGGTTTGGTACATAAAAAACAATCACGATTGCCATAAATACTCAAGAAAAAACAAAACCCACTAGTAAAATAAAAATGCTAACAATGAAGAGAAAAAAAAGTTTATCTACCACTCCAAGAAACCAACAAATACAGAAGACAAACAGTAAATCAGAAAGAAAGGAACAAAAGATATTTAAGATATCAAAAAAAATCAATAAAATGCTAGGAGTAAATCAACACCTTTCAATAACAAATCTTAATGTAAAAGGATTAAATTCCCCACTCAAAAGACACAGACTGACTGGCTGGATTAAAAAGGTGAACCCAACTATATGCTGCCTTCAAGAGGCTCACCTCACCTGTAAAGACACACACAGACTAAGAGTGAAAGTATGGAAAAAGATATACCATTCAAATAGAAATGAAAAATGAGCTGGATTAACTCTTTTTATATCTGATAAAATAGACTTTAAACCAAAAACCATAAAAAGAGATAAAGACAGCCACTATATGATGATAAAAGGATTTACCCATCAAGAAGACATAACAATCATAAATATATATGCACCCAATGTTGGAGCAGCCAGATTTATAAAGCAAACACTATTAGATCTAAAGAATAAGACAGACACTAATACCATAACAGCAGGGGACCTGAACACCCCACTATCAATATTGGACATATCATCCAGGCAAAGAATCAGCAGAGAAACACAAGATCTAAACAACACTTTACACCAATTGGACTTGGCAGATATCTACAGAACATTCCATCCAACAACCTCAGAATATTCATTCTTCTCATCAGCACATGAAACATTCTCCAGGATAGATCACATGTTAGGTCACAAATCAAGTCTCAACAAATTCAAAAAAGTTGGAATTTTTTCATGTACTTCTTCATATCACAATGGATTAAAATTAGAAATCAAGAACAAATGATACTCTGGAAGCTATACAAACACATGGAAATTAAACAGCATTCTACTTAATGACATATGGATCCAAGAAGAAATTAAACAGGAAATCAAAAAACTTATTGAAACTAATGAAAATAATGATACATTATACCAAAACCTGTGGGATACTGCAAAAGCAGTACTAAGGGGGAAATTTGTTGCATTAAATGGTTACTTCAGAAGAATGGAAAGATGGCAAGTAATCAACCTAAATTTCACCTTAAAGAACTAGAAAAACAAGAACAACCCAAACCCAAAGTTAGCAGACAGAGGGAAATAATTAAGATCAGAGCAGAACTTAATGAAATGGAAAATGATACAAAAATGATCAAAATGATACAAAAAATGATACAAAAGATCAATGAATCAAAAAGTTGTTTTTTTAAAGATAAGTAAAATTGACAAACCATTAGCAAGGCTAACTAAAAAACAAAGAGAGAAGACCCAAATAACAAAAATTAGAGATAAAAAGGGGGATATTACAACTGACACCTCAGAAATACAAGAAATCATTAGAGGCTACTATAAACAACTATATGCCAACAAATTTAAAAATCTGGAGGAAATGGGTAAGTCTCTGGACACACACAAACTACCAAAACTGAGCCAAGAAGATATAGAAAATCTGAGCAGACAAATAACAATAAAAGTGATTGAAGCTGTTATCAGCAGTCTCCCAGCAAAGAAAAGCCCAGGACCAGATGGGTTCACTGCAAAACTCTGCCAAACCTTCAAAAAGGAATTGATACCAATTCTCTACAAACTATTCCAAAATATTGAAACAGAGGCCATTCTCCCAAACTCATTCTATGAGGCAAACATCACCCTGATACCAAAACCAGACAAAGATACAACAAAAAAGAAAACTACAGGCCAATATCCTTGATGAATATAGATGCAAAAATCCTCAATAAAATACTAGCTAACAGAATACAGCAACACATACACAAAATTATACACCATGATCAGGTGAGATTCATCCCAGGGATGCAAGGTTGGTTCAACATATGCAAATCAATAAATATGATACACAACATCAATAAAATCAAAGACAAAGACCATATGATCATCTCTATAGATGCTGAAAAAGCATTTGATAAAATTCAATGTTCTTTCATGATAAAGACTCTCTACAAGTCAGGTATAGATGGAAAGTATCTCAACATAATTAAAGCCATATATGATAAACCCACTGCCAATATCATCCTTAAGAACAGGAACTAGACAAGAATGTCCACTCTCACCACTCCTATTCAATGTAGTGTCAGAAGTAATAGCCAGAGAAATCAGAGCAGAGAAGGAAATAAAGGGCATCCAGGTTGGAAAATACGAAGTCAAACCGTCCCTCTTTGCAGATGACATGATCCTATATATAAAACAGCCTAAAGCCTCTACAAAAAAAACTCTTAGAGTTGATAAATGATTTCAGCAAAGTTGCAGGATACAAAATCAACACACAAAAATCAGTAGCATTCCTATATTCCACCAGTGAACATACAGAAAAAGAAATCAAGAAAGCGAGCCCATTTACAATAGCCACCAAAAAAATAAAATACTTAGGAATGAAATTAACCAAGGATGTGAAAAATCTCTACAATGAGAACTACAAACCGCTGTTGAGAGAAATTAAAGAGGACACAAGAAGATGGAAAGAAATCCCATGATCTTGGATTGGAAGAATTAACATTGTGAAAATGTCCATACTACCCAAAGTGATCTAGAAATTCAATGCAACTCCATCAAAATTCCAATGACATTTTTCTCTGAAATCAAAAACTATCCAGACATTTATACAGAATAACAAAAGACCATGAATAGCCAAAGCAATTCTGAGCAAAATCAATAAAGCTAGAGGCATAACACTACCTGACTTTAAGCTATACTACAAAGCTATAATAACCAAAACAGCATGGTACTGGCATAAAAACAGACACATGGATCAATGCAATAGAATAGACAATCCAGAAATCAACCCATACACCTACAGCCATCTGATCTTTGACAAAGGCACAAAGTGTACACACTGGGGAAGGGACTGCCTTTTCAGCAAATGGTCCTGGGAAAACTGGATATCCATATGCAGAAGAATGAAAGTAGACCCATACCTCTCACCATATACCAAAATCAACTCAAAATGGATTAAAGAATTAAATATACATTCTGAAACAATAAAATTCCTTTAAAAAAAAAAAACAGGGGAAACAGTCCAGGAAATAGGATTGGGTACAGACTTCATGAATACGACCCAAAAGCATAGGCAACCAAAGGAAAAATAAACTAAAAAGCTTCTACACAGCACAAAAGAAACAATTAACAGAGTTAAAAGACAACCAACAGAGTGAGAGAAAATATTTGCAAAATATACGTCTGACAAAGGAGATGTATATACGTCCAGAGTATACAAGGAATTCAAACAACTTTACAGCAAAAAAAACAAGTAACCCAGTTAAGAAATGAGCAAAGGAGCTGAATAGGCACTTCTCAAAGTAAAATATACAAATGGCCAACAGACACATGGACATATGCTCAACATCACTCAGCATCAGGAAATGCAAATCAAAACCACACTGAGTTACCATCTCTCTCCAGTTAGGATGGCTAATTCCAAAAGACTGAGAATGATAAATGCTGGCGAGGTTGTGGAGAAAAAGGAACCCTCCTACACTGTTGGTGGGACTGCAAAACAGTGCAACCTTTATGGAAAATTGTTTGGAGATTCCTCAAACAATTGCAGATAGATCTACCGTATGACCCAGCTATTCCACTGCTGGGAATATACCCAGAGGAATGGAAATCATCATGTTGAAGGGATACCTGTTCCCCAATGTTCATCGCAGCACTCTTCACAATAGTCAAGAGTTGGAACCAGCCCAAATGTCCATCATCAGATGAGTGGATACGGAAAATGTGGTATATCTACACAATGGAATACTACTCTGCCATAAAAAAGAATGAAATACCACCATTCACAGCAACATGGATGGACTTAGAAAAAATTATATTAAGTGAAATAAGTCAGGCACAGAAAGAGAAATACCACATGTTCTCACTTACATGTGGGAGCTAAAAATAAACAAATACACAAACAAACGGGGGGGCAGGGAAAAAGACACAACAATCACAATTCCTTGAACTTGTTAAGACAAGTGAACAGACATGATGTTGACGGGAAGGAGGGGTAGGGGGAAGGGAGAGGGAGGAATCGGCAAAGGGATGCTTCAGTCCTTATTAATTTCATTATCTATTAAACAGAGCCACGTGGTGATAACCTCTAATATACATTACCTTAAAGTACATTGTCTCCTCCTTTCCCCTGGGTAAGTGAGAGGATTATGTAATTTTTATTCACCTGGCCTATTGATAAAGTAGAGAAAACAAGTTTTTCAACTGGAATCAAGATGTCTAAAAAAGTCTGCATCCTTTGGCACTTTTGGGTGAAGTGTCATGAGATGCCATTGTCTCACAAAGAAAAGATAGGAGGGCTCTTCCAAGATTAAAGGTGAAGTTCACACTAGAGAATCAATTTCTCCTGTCATTCCTTATAATGATACTCCATTTTCTACCACATTGTTACAGTACTGAGAAGCCTAAACCCCGGAGGAGTCTTACTTTCTTGTATAAGGCTGGTTTAGGCTTACCATTGCAAAGCCAGGCTGGAGACCTCCATGCTTTAGTGCCCATGGTATCTGGCCAAGAAAAATTATACAGATCTCTCAGATTTCATGAGCCATTTTATCTGTAAGTTTCACAGCACCCTAAGGTGTTCAGCTGTCAAAAATGGAATCCTGGGTCTTTCTCAACTGGTCTATCTCACCAGTTTCTCCTTAATTACTCTTACTCTTCTTGTCTCTACTTTGCCCCCTCCAATCTGTCTTCTACTCTGGCCATCAGAGTGTTTCATCTAAAACCCAGGTCTGATCGATCATGTCACTCCCCTGCTTTAGAATGTATAAGGCTAACTATTGCCTACAGGAGAGCACAGCCAACAGACTGCTATTGTTAAACGAAAGGGAAATTGGAGCCAGGGTACAAAGGCCCATTAATTCAATTCAAAGAATTCTGGCTTTTATCACATAGGCAGTAGGGTGCCACAGAAGGTTTAAAACAAAGAAAGAACAGATTTCATTGTTGTTTTCATGCTATTTTCATTCTGATACTAGTATAAAAGGTACACTTGGGGTGGAAAGATGAGGCAGCAGAAGACTGGAGACAAGAAAACTAGTTAGAAAGCCATTATGATAGTGAAAGTAAGAAATGATGAGGAACTGAGTACTGTGTACTTAACCTTCAAGAAATATTGCTGCCTGCATGGTGGTAGTGATGGTGGTGGTGAAATGAATGAACCAGGCTAGTCATTTTGAAACTATGTAAATCCCAGCTGGTACTATCATTGGGATGATGAAGATATAATAGCCTGGGTCTTCTCTGTGCTCTTGACTGAGATGAGATCATCCAGTGTTGCTCACTGTATTAGCATTTCATAAGCTGTTGGGAGAGTTTGGGCCATGAGCTGAAGCTGAGCTTCCTAAGTCCCCAACATCCAGGATTAAATCAAATGCATCACAGTGATCAGCATGGCCTTTGGGCTTGTCACACTTAACAGCATTTCCTACCTTTCTGTCCTGAGAATTAGATCTTCCCCATGGAGGCAATCATATGCATTTAACACTGGTATGATAAATTCCTTCTTATTTGGTTTTTAAAATTAAGGGAACCGAGTAAGGCAGCAATTTCAGATTGTGTGAGGAAATGTGATAATGATTGGCATTGTGGGCTCTGGATTATTTTCTCCTGCCCCTGACTCCCAATGCAAAGTTCTCTCTATCATGTTATGGGTGAGGTGGTGAGCACCTGAACAGCACAATGGGCAGAAGAAGGTACAGTAAAATGTCCTATGGGGCAATTTTTTTGTTTTATAGTGGTCAAACTCTTAAGAAATTTTGTAGCATAAAATAAATTAAACATTAAAATATTAGCCTTTAAGCAAAAAATATTAAAGCAATTACAAAACACAAGTAAAACATAAAAGAACAAAATATTTAGCACCACCAGAAGAACCCACACCTATAGTATATGCCTATAAAATATTAGACTATCTAAATCAGGTATAGCAAATTCATAGTAAATAATTAGGAATATAACCTGAATAAATCCCATGGCCCCATGTAGTTCATTGTTTGTATTCTATAAACTATTTTAAATTTTGATAGATGTCAAAAAAAGGTGTGCAATTTGATTAAAGTAGAAAATTTTAAAACTTTCCCTCTCCTCAGGACCACCTCTCTCAATGTCCTCCATGTGGAACACAACTGGTCCTCAAACATTTCTTTCCTGCTCTCCACACCCAACCTTCAAACATGCTCGTTGATATCGTGTAACCGATATCTATGATCTATGTCTCTCTTTCAAACTACCATCTCTTTCAGCTCCCTATTATGCTTTCCCTCTAGCTTCTCTGATTCCTTCAATTTAGAAGGATTCTTTGCTTTATTTTTTTACTTGCATTCTGTATGACAAAGAAGAAAATCCTTTCTTCTCAGAAGCAAAAGGCAGCAGAGGAGATTGCAAGAACTGCTACAGTAATCATTTTTGTCCCTCTTACATGTTAATATTTTTGCCCCTATTATAAGAGAAACCAAGAATTTTAGAAAATATATTACTAACTTTGATATCAAAATTAGGCAGTGGTTGGGAACATGAGCTCCAGAGTCAGAAAAACCTGTGTTCAGATTCTAGTCTGCCATTCCACACTTTCCCAGGTTTGGGCATCCACACTTGTAAAATGGCAATAAGGTGTATGAGGATTAAATTGAATGATTTATGTAAAGCATTTAATTGTTCCTGGCAACTTTTGTTATAATTATTCATTCTTATCTTGGGGGAAAATAGTCCATGGGGAACAGGAATTCAGCCCAGAACAATCCTTCCTATTGGCACAAGACATTTAACAATCCAGAAAACAAGTTAACTTCTCCATCTTCTCCCCTAGCAAAGTAAATGCCATTTTCTCCATATGCCATAAACTATTCCTGCCTTCTCTTGTGGTCACATGCTCAGTACAGCTGCTGGCAACTCAATACACATCAATGCATTGATTAATGGACTGGTGAAGCAACGAGTATCTCAGGAACACCAGATACAAATAAGGTAGCAAAAAGCCTGCAAGTATTTCTGGTGACAGAATGAAGTGTGTGCCCCTCTTCAGTCACTCTTGGACCAACTATATCACAGTTTTTGAATGTGGGTAGCCCCCAAGAGTTGTTCTTCCCCATCAATTGGCAAAGTAGGTGCTTCATTCATTCGTTAAACATTTTTTGAGCTCCCATTGTGTGCTAAACATTGTGCACAGAGGAAAGGGCAGGTCCTAACACTAGGGATGTTCTCTTCAGCAGGACAGAGACTATCATAGACCAGTGCTTCTCCAACTAAAATGTGCATACAAATCACCTGGGGGATCTTGTGAAAGAGCAGATTTTGATTCTTCATTTCTAATAGGCTCCCAGGCAATATTCACACTACTCTTTAACTTTGCTGCTCAAAGTTTAAGACTTTGACCAGGAGCATGTGTAGGTCATCAATTTAAGGACTCTGGTGCCTGTTAATCTAGTTGAATTAGCCCCCTTGTATTATTTTGTAGATTCCCAAGCACACATAACTGTGTCCATCTGACGGTGTGGCTGAATCTGAGAGGTATGCATGAGAGATGTAAATGGAGAATGGCCTGTATTGTTGCAAGGGAGGAACCCAAAGGCATCAAGTTTATTTAACTTCCTGAGGAACTTCCTGAAAGCTCAGAAACAGCAAATTCTCAATTTTAAATGTTACCCTGTTACCTCCCAAGCTGCCCTGCCCAGGAAGGCTGGAGGTGGAGGAAGACCATGGAAAGAGCATGAGGATCATACTGTAACTCAGCAGGTCTGGATGCAGAACCAGCCCCCACCTCTTCCTAGCTATGAGACTGGGCACCAGTGAGAAACCTTATGTTTTAGTCGCTAATCTCTGAAATGGGAATGATTATCATACCTAGCTCAGAGGTTTTTCGTATTACATAAGTTGATTTGCAGAAAGCACCTAGCACAGTGCCTGCAGTGATCACTAAATAGTACGTGTCAATATTATAGCTATTACTTAAACTCGGAGTCATGATAAATATTCTTTATCAGTGCTTTGTCAAGGCACACTGGAGAAAGATAAATCTAAATTAGAGCTCGTTCTCTGACTCATGTGGTTTTAAATCAGACCCATAAAATATGAGCACAGGTGTTTTGTAGTTTGGTCTCTGTTAACATGAGGGAAAAAAGGATCAAAAATGAAGAGGGAGAAAAAAACAATCACTATTTGAAAGTGAATGAAGGGTGCCCCCCTCCTTCCCATCCCTTTTTTTTTTTTTTTTTTTCACTTTGACATCTCAGTGTGTTTTTTTCATTTAGCTGTGAGTTCTGGGATAGGTGATAACTGCCAGTAATAGGATTAGCATTGATTTCTTTAGCAAGAACAGAGATGAGGCAGTTCCAGCCATTTCCTGAACTGCCAGCTTTGAAATATCAAAAAAAATAGAGAAAAGAAGAAAAAAGAAAAGAAAGAAAGAAAAAGAAAGAAGTCTGGGGGGGTGGAGGAAATACAGCTTTTAGAGAAAAAGTGTGTGTGAATCTGCCCGTTATGTGTCTTGCGTGGGCACGTGGACACGCATGTGCACATAGAGGGACATAGGAACACTCAGAACACGTGTAGATCATGAGAATGTTTTTGTTGTTTGTGATGAAGGATCAAAAGCGCTGTTTCTGTTCTGCTTCAAAAAAAGGTTTTAACATTCATTTGGCTTGCTTTTTCCTTTTGCCACGAACACATTTTCCAGTTGATCTTTCATAGTTATCCTTGAATCGTGACTTCTTTAACCTTGAAATTCAAACAAAGAAAAGAGTGCCTCAGAGAAAGACTGAGTGGGTCCTGCCATACTCACCCCCCAGAATTCCATTTCTCTGAGACTAGGAGAATAAAATACAGGGTTAAGAACTCCAAATCTCAGCCAGAGTGTCTCCTTACAAACAGCGGGTGGGCCTCCTGAAGGAGGGGACCCCTTTTTTACTTCCAAGCCAGGGGTCTGGGAATCTGCTCTCTTTCCCAAATGTGCCAAACACAAAGTCGAGCAAGGTGTGAGGCACTGCCCAGCAGTTTCTAGAGAAAACTGCTTCTACCCAAAGAGGAGAAAGCACGGAGCAGACAGTGAGCTTCATACAGTGCCTTTGAGCTACTTGGAAAGCAAAACTAGTGTAAAGCGGGCTGTGAGGTCAAGATATCAGGTCAATAACATATGTCAGACCTTGAGGCTCAAAATTTTAGAAATTTTAGGAATTTGCTGGAGGAAAGAAATAGAGGAAAGAGTAGTGAGAGGCTGTTCTCTTGCCTTTGATGTCTCCTTGGGTTAAATGTATATTCAGATCAATACAGTGAATTCAAAAAGAGAAGGAAACAAATCACTTTAAGGAGGAAATCCATTAAACCAGTTGATTGAGGATTTTACGTAGCAAATTATTTTATCAGTTATGACATCACTTATGATGATTATCATTTTTAGCTACTATTAATTGAGTAGGAATTATGCACCAGGAACTATACGAAGTCCTCTGGATGCACCCATTAGCTCTTTTAATCCTCACAATAGGAGACAGATAACATCAACCCCATCTGACAGATCAGGAAACTTAGGCTCAAATAAGTTGTGTCTTGCTCAATATCACACAGCAAAGAAGTAATAAAGACTACAGTTAACCACAATCTGGATAATTCCATTGTCTAGTATCTCTTTAATTACACTGAGTCAGTAGTTAAAATTTTCTCACACCACCCTTCCTATAAAGCTACTACATTTCATTTTCTGAGACACTATCTAACGAAAGCCATTTCTCCATATTTATTTATTCATTCACTCACCATCCAGTCAACATTGTTTGGGAACCTGTTGTATGTCATCAACAGAGCTAGGCCACTGAATTCAAGGATAAATCAATCAAAGTCTCTGAAACAAAGTGCTCAAAGTTACATGGAGCAGACTGACCCAAAGATAGCACAGAGGAGAAAAGAACTTGGACTGGGATTCTATCTAAATTTGTAGATTGACTAGAAATTCATAGAATGTACCTGGCATAGTAAGTAATTTCTTAGTTGGATCTAATCAGCAGCTTCAAAACTTCCAAAGACAAAAATCCTATTGAATTATGTATACTCAACACCTTAGCAACCAATTGAAAAATCAAACATTAATTTAAGCAATTATTTTATCAACACAAGTGAGGTAATTATTTTACTTGTTACTCACTTTCACTGAAATGGTGTTTGACAGTGCATGTTTTTAAATAGTATTCATTTATTTATTTTTGATTGTAAATGTAATGCTTGCTATTTTAAAAAAGAATGGAAAAATTAATATAGGATAATATATATTAATATATACGTGAAAATTTAAATCACTCATAATCCTACTACCTAGAGTTATCCATGGTTAACATCTTAGAGTATATTTCCTTTTAGTATATTTCTATACAATTATCTGTTTTTTCCACAAAATTGGATTTGTAATATGTATATTGCTTTTTAATGTTTTCACCCACATTTCTAACTTTGCAAGGAATCTTTAGATTTACCTGGGTGACTACACATTCTCTGACAGCATAACTTCTAATAACTCCCTAGCATTTCACTGCTCTATGCCCCTTCCCATTTCTCCCCTTTTTCCTTTTTGTGGTTTCCTTTTCATGGTTGTTGTATTGTAAATTACACTGCAAAGAATATCCTTGTATATAGATCCTTGTATGCATGTATAATTATTTTCTAAAGATAAATTCCCATAGGTATTATTACCTCATCAGAAGTTGAAAGCCATTTGAAGTGTTTGGTATGTTTCTAAATGTATCTTCAGAAATACAGAATCAATTTGGCTTCCCACAAGCAGTGTGTAAGGGTGCCCATCTCCCGCATTCTCACTAATACTGGATATTTCCATTTAAACCACTTTAAAAGTATTTCCCAATTGAATAGGCGGAAAATTGTATCTTGTTTTTATTTGCTTATCACTGAATACTGATGAGGTTGGACACTTTTCATACATTTATTATCTACTTGTATTTTTTCTTTTGTCATTTATTCATGTCCTTTGCCCATTTTTCAATTCCTGGGCTTATCTTCTTTCTATTGATTGGTAGGCGTTTCTTATAGATTAAGGATATTAACCCTTTGTCTGTCAGAGGTGCTGACACAGCCTTAAATACTAGCTCAGACATATCATATTTTCCATTCTATGAACTTCAACTCAGACCTCCACAAATCTAAATAAACCAGCCACCTCTGTGCCCTGGCTCCCAAGCACACACCTCCTGTTCTTCCTGCAGCTGTATATGTATATAATTATTTGCATTTTAGATTGCTAATTGTGTCATTTGTGCTAAGCTTGTCCCCATCATACCCCAATTGTCCCAAAACTGCTTTAAAAGACCACTGAAGATAACAAACTATCTAAATCGTCTCTATCTCCTTGCTATCGTCATTATTTCCCAGTCGTTAATTTTTTGTCTTCACACTATTCATTCTCTAGCCGTCATTCCAGAGACTGTGATTTCCAAAAGGTTTTCTAGGAACTTTGTTCTGATTTTTGCTTAATCCACAGTCTTAAAGTAGGATCTTTTGTGAATGTCATCAGGGCCACGAAGATGTAAGAGTGGTCAAAGTGAATGAAGCTGAGCATTCATTTCTTTATTAGCCTAAATTAGATCACCTATGACTGCTTAGAACCACAGAGGCTTTTTATTTTCTGAATCTGTCAACCCCACCCTGGATAAAAGCCCAGTAGACACTGGGAATGTATCCAGGAGATACCTATATCAACTTGCCCTCTGAGGGACATTTAAGAAGGGAATTTGACTGAAGAGTAAGTAGAGACAGAGCCACTTGGAACTTATGCATTGGATCAATTGACAAGTATTAAATGTACAACAATCTCCCCTTCTTAAAGGAAAAAAACTATTAAAAGAAAGAAAAAAGAAAGGAAGATGCAAAAGCAGCATCCTGAAGTTCCAAAGCAAGAGAAGACCATGAAAATGATTTCCTGTAGGACCTAAAATATATTCCTAGAAAATTGCTCAGCATTCTTAATTGAATACAAGAAGATTGGACCTCTATGGAGCAGGAACAGAGAAACCCAGGAGGTGCAAGTGAATCAGGATGAGATAAAAAGGAAGATAGGTAAGGTGAGAAACTATTGAAAAGAGACCAAAAATTAATTAACAGCATTAAAATCTCCTTTGACACAATAAGAAGTAGAACTACTTCTTTAAAAATATTAAACCTTCATGTAGAAGAGAAGAAAAACTTGAGAAGCTCTCTTAGAATATCGGGAAAACAGACAAAAAGGAAAAAGAAAAAGGAAAGAGAAAATGACTATTGCTTTGGAGCCAAAGATAGGACAAACATCATTAGAATTATTAGTGATTTCGGAATTATGGGAACAAATCATATAAAAATAGAGTCGGGGTTCTGGTTTGGGGTCAGATAAGCAAGCTTATTCTACCTTGCCCTCCCATTGAATGCAGATTTAAAATCCATACAAATACACAGAGCAGTTATTTGAAAACTGACAACCAAATAGTAGCAGGCAGACCAGAATTCAAACTATCACGGAAAAAGCAGTGAAGTTACCTTTCTTTTCAGCAATGTCTCCCAACCTGACCTCAATGTAATCCAAAACCTAGAAGTGGTCACCCAGGTACAGAGAAAGTTCAATGAGTAGCTCTCTAGTTCTGGCTCCAGTATTAGGAACGGGAACTACCAATGCTCAAATAGAGTGTGGAAATCCCCTCCTTTTTCTTCTTTTTTTCCATTCTTGAGCATCCCAGCCTCCAAGCAAGCCCATAGTGGCAACAGTGAAGTCAGCAAAAGAAATCCTCAGAAGCCAAAACTCTTTAAGATGGGTAATCTTTCCCTACCAATGGAGCTGCAACCCCCCCAAAATGGGGCAAACTTCCCATCTCTCTCTCTCTCTCTCTCTCTCTCTCTCTCTCTCTCTCTCTCTCTCTCTCTCTCTCTCTTCCCCCTTACCCCCAATCTCTTGTCAGTTGGTCCTAGGCACAGGAGTAGTACCAGAGGCAGGCAGTAGGCAGCTTTCTGGATGGAGTAGGCAGCTTTCTAGATAGAAGTCTAAAACGGGAATCCCCAGAGAACAAAAAAAGTACCAGGAAGATAGCAAAAAGGAGGTAACTTGGAAAAGAAAAATACATATAGTTGTTTATAAACTCCTGGGCTTACCCCTAAGTATACTTGAATCTAACGCTAAACAGCATACCAAAAAGCTTGAGAGCTAGATCGGTAGACAATCACCATACTCTACTTTGGCCACTGGGTGGCACACCCATGGGCCAGATCCAGATAGTATCGCTAAAGGCTTTGAAATTTTAACAAACATTAAAACCACAGCTCAGAGAAGGCAGATTGGAATTAGCAGCCTGAACCTATCCAGATTGCTCGCCTGCTACAACAAAAATATCATCATTCTCCACAGGATTTATCAAGATGTAGGGTCTCTTAATATTCAAAATACCCAGGATTTGATGCAAAATTACTCAGAATATAATAAACAAGAAAAATCTCAGTTTAAATGGGAGAAGACAATCAAAGACACGAACATCAAGATGACACACATGCTGGAATCATCTGACAAAGCCTTTAAAGCAGCTCTTTTATTTATATGTGTGTATGCGTGCATGCACGTGCATGCACGTGTGTGTGTGTATATATATATATATTTTTTAAGACAAAGATCCTCCAAAAAATAATCATAGACACTCTTGAAACAAATGGAAAAATAAAAAGTATCAGCAATGTGTGTGTGTGTATATATATATTTATACATATATATATAATGAAGAATCAAATGGAAATTTTAGTATTTTAAAATAATATAACTGAAATTAAAAACTCCCTTGATGGGCTCAATAACAGAATGGAGATGACAGAGAAAAGACCCACTAAACTTGAAGTAGTTTAATAGAAATTACCCAATAAGAACAACAAAGAGAAAAAATATTGAAAAAATAGAAAAAACTTCAGGATCTTTGGGACAATAACAAAAGGTCCGATATTTATGTCATCTGAGTCCCAGAGGAGAGAAGAAAGAGAGAAGTGTTAATTAAAGAATCAAAGAAAACCTAAATAAATGGAGAGACATACCATATTAATGGATTAGAAGATTCAAATAGCAAAGATGTCAATCCTTTCCCAGAATGATCTACAGATTTAAGACAAATCAAATCAAATCCTAATAGTCATCTTTGTAGATACAGGCAAGCTGATTCTAAAAGGTTTATAGAAAGGCAAATGAATAGGAATAGATTTTAACAATTTTTAAAAGAATAGCAAATTTGGAAAGCTCATACTAGCCATTTTCTAGAGGTACTACAGAGCTACAGAATTCAAGATATTGTTGTATTGGCAAAAGGACAGACACATAGATCAATGGAATAGAATAAAAGGTCCAGAAACACACTCAAACAAATATGGCCAACTGCTCTAATCCTGCCTAACAAATCTCAAAAACAAGACCTCAAAGGAATAAACTATTTACATGTATCTTACCTGAATCTCAGAAAACAATTCAAGACTATATCCAGCACCAAACAAGGTAAAACACATAATGTCTGTAATCAAATCAAAAATTAACATGCATATAAAGGAAAAATAACCATGCATGCAGGAAAATAAAACCCAAATGAGGAGAAAAATCAATGTACACCAACTCATATTGGTCACAGATATTGTAGTTAGCAGTAAAATACTTTAAAACAGTTATTATAACTGTATTCTATACATCAAAAACTTAAGTAGAGACATGGAAGATTTTTTTAAAGGCTCAGATAAGACTTCTTAAGACAAAAACTACATGTCTAAGATCACTCACACACATATACAGAGGGAGGACAGAATCACAGGTGGGGAGAGAGAGAGAGAGGATTAACAGCAGAAGAAAAGATTAAAAGACACAACAATAGAAACTACCCCAGATGAAGTACAGAGAGAAAATAATAATAAAAATTTTGAAAATAGGGCATCAGTGAGCTGAAGGACAAATTTAAGAGCCCATTTATATGTGTAACTGGAGTTTTTGAAGTTGGGGGTGGGAGGAAGAAAAATATGTAAAGATATAATGGCTGAAATTTTTTCCAGATCTGATGAAAACTATAAACCCACAGATACAAAAAGCTTAACAAATCTAAGCACAAGAAACATGTGGAAAACTACACCAAAGCATGTCTTATAAAATTGCTGAAAATCTATGATAAAGAGGAAGTCTTAAAAACAGCCACAAGAAAAAAGACACATTAAGTACAGAGAAATAATGGTAAGAATGACAACAGACATCTCATCAGAAACAATATAAGCAACATGACAGTGAATCAATCTTCAAAGTACTAAAAGAAAAGAAATAAAAATGAAATTTTATACCCAGCAAAACTATCTTTCAAAAAACAGAGTGGATTTGAAAGGGAGAGAAAAGGCAAAACTTTTTTGAGAAAAAGAAAAGCTGAAAGAATCACTAACAGTTTTACAACCTCAAAAAATGTTAAAAGATATCCTTTACAAAGAAGAAAAATGACAGCAGATGAAAATATGGATCTACACAAAGAAATAAGGATCATATGTGCATACAAATACTTGTGTATAAATGTCCATAGTAGATATATTTGTAATAGCTAAGAACTAGAAACAACTCAAATGTCTGTTGGCTGGTAAATGGGTAAAAGCATAATGATATATCCATACAATGAAACGCTAGTCAACAATAAAAAAATGAACATGCAACAACATGCATGAATCTCAAAATAATCATGCAAAGTGAAAGAAGCAATAAAACAGTGAATACATATGATCACATTTTTATATATCACATTTTAGTAAAATTCTAGATAATACAACTAATCTATAGGGATGGAATGCAGATCAGTGATTGGCTAGAGTTTGGGGCATGGTGAGGTAGAGAGGAGTAAAAAGCAGAAATTAAAACTGGCAGAAATAAATATTTGGGGGTGGGGCTGGCCGATTAGCTCAGTTGGTTAGAGCATGGTGTTGTAACACCAAGTTCAAGGGTTTGGATTCCCATGCTGGCCAGCTGCAAAAAAAAAGGGGGGGGGGGTGATGGATATACACATTATGTTGATTGTGGTGATGGTTTCATGAGAATATACATATGTCAAACTTATCAAATTGTAAGCTTTAAATATGTGCACTTCATTGTACATGAATTAAAACTCAATAAAGCCACTTTTAAAAAGAGAGACTTCTGATATTTCCCACTGAGTGGTGGGTTCTTAGTCTTTCCCAGTTAACAAAACACTGACACTGAGATAATCAAAACTGGCATTAAAGACTTAGGCATATCATTACACAAGTTCCCTGATAAAGAAAATGACCGTTCTGTGCAGTCCTGCTTTTTTTAAGGTAAAGGGGGAAAAAACCTTTTTATTCAGTAATTTGGGGGAGTATAGAATCCCAATTGTGCAACTATAGTATTCATTTTTAACAATTCGTTAACTGAAATAGATCACCATATAAATTTTACATAATTATGAAGTATAACAAAAGTCTATATTTATACTCTGGAACAAATTTTTGATTAGGTATTCTACCCATTCTATCTACAGAAAAAATAGAGGCTCAGAGAGGTTGAGTTGGCGTGCTAGCCCAAGATCCCACAGCTAGTAAATGGCAGCATCAGAACACTCATAGAGGCCTCCCATACCCAGAACTATTCTTTCCTAAACAATGAATTGCTGACTCTGCCTATTGGTTAGAATTCTTCCTCCGTAACCTGGGATGACAAGGTTATCACCTACAGCCAGGCATTTAAGTATACTCACCGAAGTTTTATGTTCCTAGTATTCATAGGGGAACAATTAATCCACTACTTCTTACATAGTAGGAGTAGTTGTATACAGCTTGGCTCCACTTCTACAATGTCTCACAAGTCAGTTCTCTTCCCTCTGTCTCCATTATGCCACCCCAGTTCAAGCACAATCATCTCTTGCCTGGATGACTGATCTTTGTCTATGATATGAGTTGCACATATTTTCCTAATTTGTCATTTGTTTTTAAACTTGTTTATATTTGGGGGTTTTATTTCTTTCTTTTCATATACCAGTATTTTATTTTTAAGCAGTCAAATTTATCAATATTTTCTCAGCATCACTAGTCATCAGAGAAGTGCAAATCAAAACCACATTGAGGGCCGGCCCTCTGGCTCACTCGGGAGAGTGCGGCGCTGGCAGCGCCAAGGCCGTGGGTTCGGATCCTATGTAGGGATGGCTGGTGCGCTCACTGGCTGAGCGTGGTGCATATGACACTGAGCCAAGGGTTGTGATCCCCTTACCGGTCAAAAAAAAAAAAAAAAAACACACATTGAGATATCATCTCACCCCAGTTCGACATTCTTTTCCTGGTCCTATTTCCACCACTGACAATTGTACTTTTATTTAAGCTCCTAGCTTCAGGCTATCAAGTCCCAGCCTTCCTCAGTAAGATGGCAAATATGCATGTGTCAAGAGCTCTAAGAATTTGCCAGACACAGGACACATCCCACAGCTGAAACTGCTCTTCTTCCCCCAAAGGCTAGCTAAATTCAGTCTTCAAAGCTCAAACCTTCATTTCCCTTCCAAAAGTCGCCCAAAACTAGGCAAGATGCAATACTTCACTTCCATCCCAGATTCAACCAGTTCCAATGGGTATTTAAATAGAATCTTAGACTTTCATTCTTTTTTATGGCTGAGTAGCATTCCATTGTGAATATATACCACAATTTCCTCAACCAGTCATCCACGATGGACATTTATGTTGGTTTCATTGCCTAGCTATTGTAAATAGGGCTGCAATAAACATGGGAGTGCAGATATCTCTTTGACCTGATGTTTTCCAATCCTCTGGATATATCTCCAGTAGGGGGATTGCTGGATCATATGGAAGTTCTATCTGTAGTTGTTTAAGGAACCTCCATACTGTTCTCCAGAAAATAAATAAAATAAATAAATAATAGTTGTTTGTGGTGATAGATATGCTAATTGGCCTGATTTGATCATCAGACACTGTATACATATACTGAGATATTACTCTGTATCCCATAAATAGATACAATTATTATGTGTCAATTAAAAAAAATAAATTATGGTCTTTCATGATAATAAATAAACAAATAAATAAATAAATAGATCTTAGAATCTTAGCTGCAGGTCAAAACTAAATATCACCCAACATTCATGGGAGGGAAGAGCCATCACCAAATTTTGGGGTATTTATTTTCATTCAAAGGCTACACATCTATATGTTTCAGGTAAGATAGTCTGACTTGATCAAAAGCTACAGTATTATAATAAATGAACACCCATCAGAAGATTTAGCACATCAATAGACACTTAAAAGTTTGATAAATTAATTCATCAAATGTGTTAATTAGTTAGTTAATAGATATTTAGAGTTCACAATAGATTATATTTTACATCAGAAGCTCCAATTCCACCAACACTGTTATACAAATATAACCTGCTTTACAAATACAAAATATGCAAATATGTATGGTCATCCCTCATGAGATCAGCAATACCTCACTCTCTAGTGATAGCATATATCTAAAAACAACTTTATTCATTCATTTCTCCTTCACACACAACAGAGCAGCTACTCCCTACGTTAGGTCGTGTCCCACCCCCATCATATATCTCTTAGCACAGCATCCTGTCTCTGGTAGTACTGAGGACATCCAGCCCCATCAACACAAGCTAGGTAAATAAATGATGTCCAGTTATCTCCAGGAAGCAAGCTCTGGAGTCAGGCTGTCTGGATTAGAATCCTGACTCCAACATGTTCACCTATGCAACCTTAAACAAATAGCTTAATCTTTCTGTACCTTGGGTTTTTTCAACTGTAACATAGGGATGACAATAATAGTAACTACCTTGGAGGGTTGTAGTGAAGACTGAAAGATATTATAATGTGCCAACAGGTATTAAGTGCCCCACAAATGTTATTTATTACCACCTGACTCTAGCATCATGATCGAAGCTTTCTATCCATCTGCTCTGTTATAGTCAATCCATAGAACATCACAGAAGCAATTATTAGTCACCACAGTTCACAGGTAACTGTATCTATCAGGTCCTCTAGTTCCAGTGCAGAGACTGGAAGTCAACCACGACAACACAACATGTTGTCACAGCCCTCCCAGAGGCCCCACACATGATTCATCCATGCCAAGGTCTAAGCACGTGCATCAGACAAACCCACCTGGTGTAGAACAAGGGCAGGACTTGCAATGAGATGATCTGGATTTTGTCCAGTCAGATAGACACTTTGCAGAAAATCACTTTCCCGCATAGAGTCTCTGTTTCTTCATCTGTAAAGTTGAAATTATACTTCACTACAAAGGATTAAATGACATAACCAAGTAAGAATACCTTTCCAATGTAAAATGCTTTATACGCTGGATTGCATTATTCATTTTGTTTCATCAATTTCACTAATTCAAAATATATTAAGTTCATTTCTGCCTGTTCAAGGCACTGTGCAAGCTCCAGGGGCAGGCATGAAAATGAATAACATACAGTAGCCAGAGTTTAATACATAGTATTGTTTAATATATTATTTGTTGGCTTGATGATTGATATTGCTCAAATTATTTGGACTGGAGAACCTAGACCCAATCTGAGAGACATATGAGATGCCGTATCCCATTTCATCATGACACACACTTGGTGTCTCTCCCCCCGTGCCCTCCCAGTGGGTGCTGACCTCTACCATAGTATTGAACACACTCTACGCTAATCATGAGTTTACTGCCTGCAAACTTTCCCCTCTAGACTGTGAGCTCCTTGCAGGTAGACCTTTGGTTGCTTTTTTCCTTTGTAATTTCAGTATTTAGCACAGAGTATTGCATAAAGTAGACCCTTAGTAAAGGTTTGTGGTAGCTAAGAATGACCAACTGCATGTAGGGTGTGGAGAAGAAGCAATGTCACAATTCAGTTAAATCCTTTCAACTAGAAACCTTGCGGACAGAGTTCTCTTTTGTACTAGCATTTGGGTGTATACCACCTCTCTCCGCATACACGAGTATACACATCTGCACATGAGCTAATGGGTCAGCCCTTGCTGACCTATTTGCAGCCCTATATTTCAGAATACTGGGTAGCCATTTAGTAAATGACAACTTCTGATGTCCTAAACTTCCGGGAAGAGTTAGTGTACCTCAAAGAAATAATCAGAGTAAACTTCCAACCAGTAAAATCAAGCCCCTTATATTCTGTTTAATTTCCTAGGAGTTTTTATGTACATATATATGTTCAACACACATAGCCCCTCACACATATACCAGCCCTATATTTTTTTACAACATAGGGTTTTCTAGGATTGAGTAGTTTTAAACAACAGTATTTTATTATTTTAAGCACACACACTGTGGAAACATTCTCGGGGCTCACTGCTTCTGCTATTGGAACATTTGTTTTTTATTCTGAATATTTCAGCACATCTATTTACCTGGCACTATATTTAGTACCACAGTGCCAAGATGGCATATATAAAGATTCAATTGCAATTCCCATCTGATGTCCCTTCCCTCTCCTTTTCACCCCCTTTTTTATGTCCACACTCTGAATTCAGCACAAAGTTGGTGTGTTTAATTTAAAAAGAAGTAAAACGCTCCTGGAGACGCCTCAGACCACTGCAAATCACCTACTTTATAGAGGCAGTAAAATTGTGTATCGGATTAGAAGTGATGCTGATCTGAAATTTATGATAACTTTTAATGGCATTATAATTTTTTTCCCTGTGCGCTCCATAACTGCGTCGTTTCGATGCACAGTGCAGTGAGATGAAATTTGTAAGGGAAGAACATTACCCAGGCAAGCCTGGGGGAAAGAAAAAAAAAGCCAGCAGAATAATGCAGCAGCCCATACAGGCAGATGCAAGCTATTCTTTCCATGCACCATGTACAGGCACAGACTCCAAAAGGACCCTTTGAAATTAGAGTCAACCTAGGTTCCAGAATTTGTTGATAAAACTCGGAAATGTGATAGAAGCAAGCCCTGAAGAAACCTGGTGTAGGTACCTTCCTTATACCGCCCCAACACTTCTGGGACTCTTCACGTCTCTCAGCTGCAAGAAGCCCACGTAGGCATCCTGAAATAGTTTTCTGGGACAAAGCACTCTTCCCAGGCTAAGTCTGTTGCCTAGTTTTCCCTGGGACAACAGTTCAACTCCCCATTAGTCCCAAGAGAGCATGAGGGGGGTATTCTTGGTGTCACAGACTGAAAAGACTTGTAAAGTCTTGAAAAGTTGGCAACTAAAAAAATGATGGTGAAAGAGAGAAAGGAGGAACTTAACAGAGGGAGAGATAAAAAGAGAAGAACTTTTTAAAATTCCAACAATAATGTTCATAGTAAGCTCTAATTTAAAATGTAAGAGAAAACCTCCCCAGGAAAGCCCTGAGTCAAAGAAGACTCCCTCCCAATGCCAGATCCCCTCTTCGACTTGTTTCCTCAGGGATCATCCAGCCTCTGCTTGAATAACTCCAAGGACAAGAGGCTCATTACCAATCAAGGCGGTTCACTGAACAATGTATTAGGCACAGTGCTGTGCTATTGTTGGAATATTTTTGAAAGCTTTTTTTTAAACAACAACATATATCATTCTGTTTTCCAATTAGAGAAAAAATATAGGTTCAGTGTAGAAAATTAAATCTTCAAAATGTACAAAGCATCAGCTGTGAGGTATTCTTGCCAAAAATGTTTAACATGAATCTAATAATGTAGTGGATTGAATTATGTCCCCCCAAAACTCATAGAAGCTTGAATTGCATCCCCAAGTTTTATGTATTAGAAACTTAGCCTCCACAATGACTGTTAAGAGGGTGGGAAATCCTATTATGATAATTGAAAGGTGGAGCCTTGAAGAGGTGATTGGATTGCAGGACTGTGCTGCAGTGAATGGATTAAAAATGGTGGTCAGGGGCGTGGTTCTGAGGGCTTTAAAAGAAGAGGAGAGTCTGTCTTTCTCTCTCTCTGCTCTCTCTGCTTCCACCATCTTGCAATGTGAGACCCCTGGGTCACTGTCGTAACTACCAGATGGACTTTGGACTTCCCAGCCTCAAAAACTGTAAGTAATAAATGTTGTTTTCTTTAAAAAATACCCAGTTTCAAGTATTTTGTTATAAGCAACAGGAATGGACTAACACAAATAATGACTACAAAATTTGAAAATTATTCAAAAAGGACTGGCCTGAATACTCCAAAAATGTCAACATAATGAAAGACAAACAAAAAATGTAGGGGGACTATTTTAGTTTAAAGAATACTAGAGATGACAATAAATTAACACATAAATCAATTCGATTTTGGATCAAAATAAAAAGGTTACACAGGCCATTTGGAGACAATTAAGGAATTTGAATACAACTCTTAGATGATATTATTGAATTAATATAAAACTTTGGCTATGATACTATTAAAATGGCTTTGTAAGGATATGAACTTGTTCTTACAGTACACATGCTGAAATAGTCAGGTCTGCAAATTACTTCCAAAGAATACAGCAAAAACAGATAAAGCCAGCATTGCAAAATGTTAACAATTGGTGAATCTGGTTCACCAATTGTGGGTGAAGGGTTGATAGGGATTTATTACCTTTCAACTTTTTTGTAGCTTAGAATTTTTTTGAAATAAGAAGTTGGGGATAAAATCTAAAAAAATAATGCTGGTTATCTCCAGATGGGGTGTTTTTAATTTTCTTCTTTATCTTTTTCTGTATTCTCCAAATATTTCTGTTATGGGAGAAAGTCTGTGTTTTACATTGGATAAAAATGTGTCTATTCGTGCAATTTCATCCAACTGTGAGCCGGGTGGCAGAAGGTCAGCGTTCCTGTCCAGGCTTCTGCACTGTGTATGGCTTCTTTCCTCATCTGCAAATTCAGCCCACACTGTAGGGTTTTGGCAAGACTCAAAATGAGAAAGAAAAGAAATGGGAGCAAGTTTTCATTTGAAAAGGTGTTTTTCTTAGATTGTTGCACCAATTTTCCCCAGTAATGGGGCAATCCATTTCTTGAACTTTCACTCTACAAAAAATTTTTTTAATGTTTTCTTTTTGTTAAGAAACTTTTTCATGTTGTCCTGAGCATTTTTCCCTGGACCTTTGGGCCAGAATTGAGTTCAGAGTAGCAGATCCCCTCACAATTGTCTCTCCTTACTCAGAGATTAAGTAGCAGATCAAGCCAAGAATTTATCACACTTCCAGTTTCTAGCAGAGGTGGTGAAGCCCCGACCCTGCACTCGCCTGCCTCAGAACCCATATTTCAAGCTTTGCCCTGCAGACTCCCTTTGACCAGCCAACCCGCGGTGTTGGCTATAAAAGCAGCATCTTCTCCTCTCTCCTAAAGAACTTACCTGGAAGTTCCTCTTCGCTTCGCCCTGGATTTCGCGGAGGAGTAGGCTTTCTTTAAAAACTGCAAGGTTCCTTCTTTTCCTTTTCTCCGAAGGCATCTGGTTCTGTCAGCCCTGTCAGTCCAAGCCACAGGTCCCAACTATGCCTAGTGGAATGCCTTTACTCTTCTGTGTTAAATTTCTGTGTGCTTGTTCTCTTGCCCATACCCTACAGAAACTGTTACTCCCGATCCATTTCCCAGAGAATACAAATAAAAGAAAATTAGAACATACCACAGAAAAGAAACTAAATGGTCATCAAATTCAACTTCTTCATTCTACAAACAGTGAAGCAAAACAGAGGCACAGGGAGGGGAAGTCAGTTATCCAAGATCACATAACTAATTCATTGTAAAACCTAAGTTAAAGCCCTATGTCTGACTCCCCGTGACGTACTCCTTCCACCGAACCATGGTGTGGTTTTTTGAGGGGATTATACACATGGTCCTTCCAAGTACCCACCTTCCCAGGCTTGTCTAGGTGTTTCTCTCTCCAACTCAGGCTAAAAGTCTCAGTAGCAAGCTCATGTCTCTGGTCATTACCCATCAGTTCTTCAGTGGGTTGGGAAAGCAAATCCTTCCCTTTAATATCATCCATAATCTCTCCTCACCAACCACAGCCTCCTTTCTTTTAATAGACCAACATGCAAGAAGAAAATTCTCTCTCTACTCCCAAGACTTTCAACTTCTTACCCAGAATTGCAAATCCTTTTAAGGACCCTATTTCTTCTTTTTATCTCCCCAAAATGTCTTTCTCTCTTCCTTGATTCCACCTGATGTTTTTCTTTGTCCTTAAATACAACGTGTTCTGAAGGACTTTACACACAACCCTAAATGGAGCTGACTTCTGGCCCTTCTGAGTCTGAACTGTGGCATTTCTATACCTCCATTTTAGCATCAGGAACAGGCTTCCTTCTTGTTTTACATCCTTTTCCAATTGTTTTATATCTTTTCAACCTTGAGCTCTTGGAGGCAAAGTGACTACCTTATTTAATTCTGTCTCCCTAGATCCTGGCACATGGTAAGTTCGTATTTTGGAATGAAGGCACACACGTTGGCGGAATTGGAAAGTGATGTGCGCTTTCAGAGTCTGGCACATTCTGGGTTTACAGTCCCAGAAGGCAGCCCACTTCTGACTAAACCACATCTGGTTGCACATATCACTGTCCTCACATCTTCCCCAACCTGTAAGAAACACCTCTTTCATGGGGTAGTATCTGGATTCCTGTCACCCCAATGCCTTCCTGGTGTTCCATGTGCCTCTGGAGGGGTCTTTTCAGAAGGGCCAGACTCACCCTTCTGGTGAAGAGCCTCACACTGATGTAGCTCTAATAGTGCAAACTTCTCCTTTCTCTACTGTGTCGTGTGTCACGATCGTTGATATCGATTTCCCATCATCCTTACAGACTCTTTCTAACTTTCTTACTCAGTCGTATTTACCATTCTCTCTAGGAGGTTATCATTCATCCCTTCAATACTCTACTATAGAGAGATGTTCTCTAGCAGTGAGGACAACATGGGCTCACAGCAGATGTGACTGGGGAGGAAAATGCACTTGGACGGGCTTCATCCACCTGCCAACTATGTGACTTTCAACAAGTTCCTTAAATTCTCTGTGCCTCAGTTCTCTTTTCTGAAAAGTGTTTTGTAGGGCTTCCATAAGCATTAGAAAAAGTAATGCATGTAAAATTCTTAGCAGAGTGCCTGGCACATAGTGATGGCAAAATAAGTGTTTGCTCTCATTACCATTACCACTGAACGGGAACGGAGAGGCAGCAAGTGCTCTGCTGATGCCCACAGCTGCTCCTTGTTGCCCTCCTGTTCTAGAGCTCTACATAAATCTTGGATACATTCTTGAAAACCTGTATTTTTCAAGTTAACTCTTTTGTTTTGGGTTTGTTTTTAGTTTTTTTGTCTCCTCCTGTTCACTTGACTGCTGTCAACTACTTACCTGCTGGGAAAACCTTTGCTCAACATAAAGCATCCTTCTGAGTCTGCCCAAGAGGAGAAGTGACATAGTGCAAGGATGAAAACGGGGCCCCAAACTGGAAAAGATGGCTTAAAAGAGAGCAGTCCTGTTGTGATCAGGATTTCTACCACATCAGCCTCCACTTCCCCTCCAAAAGCCCAAGACCTGAGCAGGACTGACCTCCCAGCTGTTCAACATCTTCTTCCAAGCAACACTGCAACCCCAATACTGAAAACCTCAGTGTCCAGGCCCTTAGAGTCTTCCCTGGAGACTTTGGTTAATGATGAGCTGATACCTTCGGTTTACTCTGAATCACTCCTCTTAGCCTGATTATATGCCAAGGGGGAAATTCAATGTATTTGATCAACTCTTGCCAGTATTTTCCTTGTCTAACCCCATTAGTGTCACTAATACTAAGTGTTCCTGAAGCAATTAAGGCAAGTGCTATCCCCTGAAGGCTCTGGGATGAATACACCTTCCCCACTCTTCTCAGAGCCTGGTTATCCCTTATGAATATCACAGGCAGGGCTGTGCAGAGTCCCTCATAGAGTGCCTCAAAGTGCCCTTTGGTGCCAGCAAATTGGAACCTGACCTCAATTCAATTAACAATTCAGAAACTAGGGTATCTCCACTGAGAAATGTGGAGGGAGGGGTGCTATATTCTTGGTAGGATTGTTCTGCACAATTCCCTCTCCCAGATGTTTATTTCACATACTATCTATATTTTATTCAGTCCTGTTACTATCTCTATCCACCTAGAACTCCAATGACCCATGAAATGCCTTCAAAGCCATTGGCTCATTTCAGAAGCCTCCAGGAGCCCGTTAGAAATGTCAGTGCACACTCAACAAGCGGCCAGATCCAAATGCGCTGATGCTTAACCTCATTAAAATATTTCCACGACACAGGGTCAAACTTATCTTGCCACAGACTCCCCTCTTCTCACCAATTGCTGAGAAACCATTTTCTTTCTAATTAATTTCATCTAGATGAAACCTACACAAATGTCAGTGCAACAAATTAAGATGTATTGATTATTGGCTTTTTAAAAATACTTAATGGTTCTTTCCAAAGATGGAATATTTTAGGGACATCAGCAAGATATTTTAGCTTAGGCTGATTTTGGTTCTTTGAACAATGAAAATAATGTCATCAGCTTCTTCCGTAGCCTCATCACTCATTTTTCATCTGAAACTTTATACTTTTTTATAGTCACAAAATATAAATAGCTAGAAAACTGCACCTTAGAATGTGGTGGAAGAGCAAGTGCTGCTCTGGCATTCATATCTCAACACAGTGCTTGGGGGCTTGTCCATTTCTTCTTTACTCTTTTTTCTCTCCCTCCAAACATCAGTAGATGTTAAATTTGTTCATTATGATTGTTGATAGGAAAAGGGGGAGGGGTGATGAAACTCAAGTTCCTTATCAGAAATCTTGCTTGTTCATGCATTTGTTTTAAGGCTGTTGTTGGAAAAGGGTGAATGCCTTGACCTAGCATGAGTTCCTGGCATGCTGGAAATCACTCACCAAGCTTTACTGAATCCTGCTGTGTACGAGGGTAAAAGTCAGAGCAAAATGCCAGACTTGACTGCTACACTCTCAAGAGGATGTAATATAGTTCAGAACAGCTACATACACGTAAAATCCATGCACCACAAAGCTTTCCATACTATACATGTGGTAGAACCACATCCATTACCCCATTTGGTTTATAAACCTTCTGCAAAGTAGCATGGGATCTGTTTACTGGTAGAAAAGCATGGACAAAGGGAAATGAATTGCATCGAAGATAACATTGGCAGGAAATCAAACTTCCAGTTCTAAAATACTTGAACTAGACCTTTTTCTAACATGCTATCCAGCTCATCAAGAGCTTTCATTTTCCCATTTAGGTGCATCCAAATCCTACAAGTAAGGTTTTCTAAAAGAAAGAAAATAAAGCCCATAATCTATACAAGTAATTACATCAGGGAAGAGCTTTATAACAAACCTTTTGTCTTCTTCTATTTTATTCAAATATTTCAATTTGTCAGGGTACATCTGAGTATAATCGCTTCCTATATTCTGAAAGTGTAAATATTCAGTCTTCGTCTATCAGGACAGACTCATGGAAGGGATCACAGAGATCATGTAATCCAGCCCATCGTTTTATAGAAAATACGTGAAGCCCAGAAAAGCTGTTAACTGTGCAAGGTCACATGACTTGAAGGAGTGTGTGTGTGAAGGGATTTCATCCTACTGTTCATACAGATATTTGCTGCCATTGTATCCAGTACCTATGTATCAATTAAAGGTAAGCATGGATGTTTTGGAAAAGGTGCCCAGCTACGTAATGTCAATAGCCAGAGAACCAGCAGACCCAGCATAGGAAGAAGCCTGGGGAAAACTCACCATATTCAGCCCAGGCCTGAGAAGAGTGGAGGGTGTGAGATGCACAAGTAGATGTGCCCCACATCCTGAGACAGCTAGGTCCCCAGCTGAGGTGTACCAAAGTTACAGCAAGACACAGGACACATTATCTCCTGGGCCTGAGGGAAGAATAAGAACTTTTAGTCAGCCCTTCATGGAGGTCTTTCATCTTAAAGGAGATTTTAGAGACGAAGACCTGTGGGCAGAGGTAAAGAATTTGCTGACTCTATCACTGCAACAGGGGACTGGACCAGTTGGTTTTGAAGTCCCAGGCAGCTCTTTGATTGTGTGATTTATTTTTATGTTTGTATTTATGTTCTGTCAACCACCCCATAAGCTCTGGGATTGCTTTAATGAATAAATGATAAGTTTAAAAATGATAATGGTGTCATCAGGAGCAGAAACCAGTGCTGGTTTTATGGCCAGGTCTTAATCTATGCTGCAGAATTGTACACAAAGGACAGGTTCTCTCATTCCGATCTGTCATGACCAGTGAATGTGGGAGCCTCAGCTTCACCTCAGGCAAAGCTGGCTTCATTAGGTGTGTTGGGTCAGATGGCCAAATCTCTTATTTACTTTCTTTTTTTGTCTCCTTTTACAGATTATCTGCATTTTACAAATTGCATGTCTTTTTAGCAAGAGTGGAGTAGGTGCAGGAATGAAATTATTTGCACAAGGAAGGGAGTTGATGCCAAATATCTTGAAACATTCACTATAATTTCTCTAAAATTTTTAAGACCAACATCAAGGTCAAATTGATGTGCAATAGGCAAGTGAGTACTGACAAAAAGACAACAGGTTATCATAAACAAAAATTCATTTAATTTGCAAAGGGTGTGCTCTGGTATGTTGCTAAGCTCAGTTGTACCAACATTTTAGCTAGTCACAACAAAGCCTATTTGTCAGAAAGGTAGTTGCCATTAATTCTCTTCCCTGACCCAATAATTTCATTCCTGCTAAAAAGACATGCAATTTGTAAAATGCAGATAATTTCTAAAAGGAGACAGGAATGTGAATAAGAGATTTGGCAGTTCTGACCCAATACAACTAATCAGTGGCACTGACAAGATATGGCACATAAAAACAATGATAGAGAAATGTGTGTTTCTGGTGCTTAGTTCTCCAAATTGTGCCTAATAGACAACATCCAGGCATGTAAGTAGAAAAGGGAAATTCACTAATTAAACCTGCCATCATGATCTTTGACTTGAAAAAGAGGAGAGAACTACCAAACTAGTGTAAGGGATCTTAAAATGAAGACAAGGTACTGGTGGTGCTTCATGAGGCTTCTCATGGTGGTATGTTCATATCTTGTAAATGTTAACAGGCCAATGGCTATATTTTGTCCCCAGTATAAATAATTTAGGTATTTGTGCTGAATAGAACCAGAATTCTTCTCACTGGAAGCAAGTCAAAGAAGTAGAGTGTGTGCTCTGCACGGTCTTTGGCCCTTCCTATGCAGTCCACCAAAGAACGCTAGCAGAGTTATGCATGTGGGGATGTCAAACAACATATACTGATAGGAGTTGAGAACAAGACGTAGAGAAGAGAAGTCAGAGTATGGTAGAAGCTGGGCAAAACTTACCGCAAAGCCTCACCACCCCCTAAGACTGCATTTTAAGCCAACATTAGATTATATTTGGACTTTATCACTCTAGGTGGTCTGAACCAATGTCCCTTCTACTGGTAAGGAAGAGCATCTGAGAGCTGGCATGAGCCTTATGTGACCAGTCACCTGGCTCCTAAAGCTGTGTGGCATCCCCTTGTGCCAATTACAAGGGTAAGTGGCAGCTGCAGAGGAAGGTGGGGTGAGAGGAGCTGCCCCCATAGCCACAGTTCCTGCAGTAGGGACCTCTCACTTTGCTCACAATTACTGTTCATACCCACACTGCTCATTAGCCAACTGTGACAGATTTCTATTTGTTATTTATCAGGGGTCTGAGGTTTTTTTGTTTGGTTTGGTTTTGGGGGCAGGGGTTTTGTTTCGTTTGGTTTGGTTTGTGGTGACCTGCCTTTTCATTAATTAATATTAAGTACATTGGTTAGGATTCTTTTTGTCACAAGGAACAGAAAACTCAACCCAAATTAACTTTAGCAAGAAGGAAATTTCTTGGCCCAATAACTGAAAAATCTGATTTCAAGTATGTTTTGGTTCTGTGGCTCCAATAGTCACTATGACATTTCTCTCTCTCTCCCTCTTTGGACTCTGTAATTGGGTTCCCTTTCCAGAATGGTTTTTCTCTGTGGTGGCAAAACGGTAACCACAACATCAGCCTTTCCTCCTCTTGGGTTCAAGTCAAGTGGGGAAAATAGCAGACCCAGTAATAGTTTCACTGAGTCTCATTGGTTCTGCTTAGGTCATGTGCCCATCCCTGAACCAATCACTGTGACCAGTGAAAGGCAATGCTCTGATTGGCTGAGGCTGAGCCATAGGTCCACCTGGGACCTGGAGTGGGATTGGCACCATACAAACCTCTTGGACTAAGAGTGGGGCACAGGGAGGAAAACGATACATGGATGTCGAGCTGTAAACAATGGATGCCCGTTATAGCAAGTCTTATCTACTGGATTCCAGGCTCAGTGCAGGTAGAAACCACGTCTTGTATTTCTCTCAGTCACCCCCAATATCCAGATTACAAATAACAGGCATTTAATAAGCATGTGATGGTTGATTAATTGATTAATTTATTCAAATTGGGAAATCTAACATTAGAAATCACTCTGGCTTTTACTCAAATCTCTTCTGCTAACTAGATAATGGCTATTCTTCATCCCAGAAAACTAAAGTTTCCAATGTCATCTTTATTCGTACAACTATCTTTTGTTTGATGAATGAACTATACTGTGACTCTGCACTGTGAAATATTATTAACAATAACAATCCTTGACAGCACCATCCTAGGGTTTTACAAAATATCTCACATAAATCTCAGGACAACCCTGTGGGAAAAGGTTATTATTATCCGTTTTTCACAGATACGGAAAATGAGGCTCAGAAAAGTCAAATGACCTGCCCAAGGTAACACAGCTATTAAATGGCAGAGCTACTGTTTTGACCCAAGTCGGTCTTCCCACTTGATTGAATTAGATCATGCTGTAAAGCCCAGTTTAGTTGCCACCACCTTCTAGAAACACCCAGCTGGAATGAGCTAACCCTTCCACACTACTTGGTGCTTCTCTTATAGCCCTTATTTTGTTCTGACTTGGGTAATTGTTAACATATCTGTCTCTCCCACTCGATTCTTATATTCTCAGTGTCCCTGAGAACATCAGACAGCAGAATGCAGAAGCCAGAAAGATAACATCATGATAGGGAAAAAATAGCCAGATGGGCAGAAGCAGGGGGAGGGGCCCTTCCTGGACACTTGCAGCCCCAGCTCCAGGGCCGCCCACTTCCCTTCTGCTGAGGCAGAGGCAGAATCTTGTCTTGGACCAGGATTCCCAGGTGAGCTGTCCACTGCCAGATCAATCTTCCAAAATGGGCCTTTCATCATGTCATTCTCCAACTCAAACCCTTCAGGTAAAAATTTATTTACAAAAAGTCTGGCTGTAGTTTGTCGATTTGATCTTTTAAAACATTTTACTAAAGTATCATTTATCTTGATTACTGAGTTTTTTGGCACTCCTTTAAATTTTGCACCTGAGGCAGATGCTTCCCTTCCCTTGTCCTGGTTGTGACCCTGTTCAGGATCTACCGATGACCTAGAGAGCAAAGCCTGAAACACTTCACGTGATAGTCCAAGGCCTCCACAACATGACTTCTATTTACCATTCTAGCCTGAGCCTGAGTCTAGACTCCAACAAACTAATAACCTAAGTCATTGTCCCTTTTCTCCCCTCTTTCACGCCTCTGTGAAATGTTTCCCCAAGACAGAAAGCATTAGTCCACCCCTTCCTTCAAAGGCGACCTCCTAAACCTTTGACTCCTTCTCCTTGGACCGGATCCCACATCGCCTCCACATTGACGCAGACATCTCGCAGGCCAGCCCAAATCAATGACTACATTTTAAAGTCCTTAAAACCAAAGGTTATCTTAAAATCGTTCTGTTTCTTCCATTCTCTCTGCCATTCCTCACCCCTACACCTACTATTAGGCAACTGGGTTAAAGCTCAATAAATCAATTCTTTAGTTTGATGTTTCAACAAACTTGAGTTTATTCCCACCTGACAGCCAGGTTATTCCTTGTGCGTGGCAAGTAGAGGCAGCGGTCGGCGCAGGTGAGCCTGGGTCCTCCTCCTGGATTTCACACAGAAGCTCCAGAGTGGATAGGAAGATGGGCTTGGGAGGCGGCAGAAACAGAGGGCACCCCCCTCAGAGCCAGGAGCCTGGGGCTCAGGGCCCCACAGGGAGTGGCAGGGAAGTTACAGGCCTGGAACTTATTCCGATCTTGTCTCTTATATAACCTTGTGTCACAGCAAAGGGAGCTCAGGTAGTCCTGGTTTCAACTCAGTATGGAGAAAGAAAACACTTCTCTGGAAAGACCTGGCTTTGTCAGACTGGAAAATAAAAATTTAATATAATAAATAATTGGGCCTAAAAAGAATTATTCTTTAAATATAGTCATGCAGCACATAACAATGTTTTGGTCAACAACAGACTGCATTTACAATGGTGGTCCCATAAGGTTATAACAGAGCTTAAAACTTCCTATCGCCTAGTGACATTGTAGCCGAGGTAACATAATAGTGCAATTGCTTTATTGTTTAAATGAATTTAGTGTAGCCCATGTGTACAGTGTTTATAAAGTCTACAGCACTGTACAGTAATGTCCTAGGCCTTCACACTCACTTACCACTCCCTCACTGACTTGCCCAGAGCAACTTCCAGTCCTGCAAGCTGCATTCATGGTAGGTGCCCTGTACACGTGTACCACTTTTTATCTTTTAGACTGTATTTTGATTGTACCTTTACTAAGTTTAGATACAAAAATACTAGCCATTGTGTTACAATTGCCTATAGTACTCAGTACAATAACATGTTGTACAGGTTTGTGGCCTAAGAGCAATAGGCTACATACCACACAGCCCAGGTGTGTAGTGAGCCAAACCATCTAGATTTGTGTAAGGACACGCTATGATATTCAGACAACAACAAAATCACTTAATAACGCAGTTCTCAGAACATATCCCTGTCTTTAAGCAATACATGACTGTACTGGTATATATGACTATGGTATTTTTTTTTAATGTGTGACCAGAACTGGAAATGAATATTTTTGAACAGAATATTGGTTGCCAAGTTTAATTCCATTTATTTATTCACTCAGTGAATATTTATTTATTGCCTACTATGGGCTAAGTACTAAGGATAGAGCCATGGCCAACACGGATACAGTTCCTATCCTCTTTGGGCTTTTACCATATATTTTTAAACATGTATGAGAGTTTTTACAAATTACTTTGGAACTCTTTAAGTCAATAAATAATTATTGTGCTCCAAATTAGTTTCTAGTCTAGATGCTTAGCACATATTTGTGAACAAAATAGACAATGATCCTCGGGGAGTTTATAGTATAGCTGGGTGCAACAGACAGTAAATATAATAAATAAGTGCATTATAAGCTAGAAGAAACAAGTGCTATGGAAGAAAGAAAAAGTATAGCAAGATGGAAATGTGCCTGAAGCTTTTGAGGAAACCCAAGGAAGCCAGTGTAGCTGGAGTGGAGTAAGAGGGAGTGGAGACGAAGTGAAAGGATGACAGGGCAGATCATGTTGCCACATGGCCACTGAAAGTCCTTCAAGGACTTGGCCACATGGCCAAGTGAAAAGGGAGCTCCTGATGGTTTTGAACCGAGGGATGATGTGATGTGACTCTGCTATAGAAGCATCTCTCTGCCCGCTGTTCTGAGAACAGGCTGCGCAGAGGGGAGGAGCAGAAGTGGAAGCAGGGAGCCAATTAGAAAACATACTGCAGGATCCAAATGAGAGAAGGTAGTGGCTCGATCCAGCATGCCAGCAGTATAGATGCTAAAGTCAGATTCCGGATGTATTTTGTTGCATATTGAGGATAACAGTACTTTTACCTCCAATATTTGTGTTAGGGATCAAATAAGATTAAATGTGTGAAGAGCTTACCACAGTGCCCAGCACACAGTCAACGCTTCATAAAAAACAATAATAATATTATTACCCATAGACCATTTGCCAATGGTCCTCTGTAGCCCTGGAAGGGAAAATAGCACTCTCATATGCTAATAGTAAGCCTTCAAAATGGGATTTGAATTTGGACGCAAAGTGGGGAAATCCTTTTCTCCTTCCTTTTTCCCACAAGGCCTTTGCTTCAAGGTCAAAGGCAGCCACGACCACCGAATTCTCATTAAGTGCCTTGTCATTATGGGTCCCTCAGTCCACCCTTCCTTGCCTCACAAAGCCCAAGCCCTGGAGTGAGCCCACGCACTCTACTCTCATGTAAGGGAGCACTTGATAGCCCATGCTCCACAGTAGCATGCACCTTTTCATTTGCCTTCGGACCCGGGTGGCAGGGGGTGTGGTGGGGGGGTTCATCTTAGAGGACAATTTGAAGTCCCGGAAGCCCCTTGGGCCTTTGCTAAGGGGTCCACTGGTTTGCCACAGGATTTCTGGGAATCTCCTAGAGAAAGAAACATGGAAAATTGCTCAGCTCACTGTAGCCTGGATGCAGAGTCCTCATCACTCTCAGAAAAGGCTGCACGAGAGAGTGCAGTCAAGTGGAATGGCTGGAGTATACTTTAGAGAAATTTCGCCAAAAGGGAAAGTGGAGACAGTCTCTTTTTTTAATTCCCTACCAAAAAAAAAAAAAAAAAAAATTCTGCAGAACTTAAAACTATTTTAATCAGCTGAAAAACATACATGGGCTTTACAGCTCCAAGACAGCTTGCACAGGCCCCGATAAATGCCTATCGCTCATTTGCATACGCTAACAGCTACACTTTAATCAGCCTCCTAATCCCTGATGGTATTAATGAATTTTTTTATGCTTTTTTTTTTTTTTTTTAGTATCATGTTTGCTAATTCAAAAATGATCAGCGGCTTCTGTGTGCCTTTTTTTATGCAGGAAATAATGGGTGAGCTGGGTACTCCTGTTATCCCACTCTCACAAATAATTAAGACTACAAAGGGTACAAATCAGTCTGAATGCAGTGCACAAAGGCATGGGCTCAGCAAAGGCCTTCCTCTGTTTCTATTTATCCCTCCCCCACCCCCTATTTTTTCCCTTTTTATTTGTTCCTTTCCTTTGACAAGAGGTGGTTTCCAAAGACACGTGGACAGGCAAGGCCCTGGCTGGTCCGAAATATTAATTCCCTGCCTCCTTCCACCCGCATTATCACCACCAAGACCTGCAGAGTGATGCAAGTTTTCATCTCAGAGGGTTTGGATTCCTCTCAAGACTGGTTTTCAAAGCACTAACTGCAGTGGAGGGAAAAAAGAGAGAGAAAACTTTCTGATTGGTGTCTCTCCCATATTTCCCACCCTCCTTCTTTGTCCACCTTCCTAGTAAGAACCCAGTAAGATCAAAGAGATGAGGAAAGAATCTTTCCCTGCCCTAGACCTTGCTCTGAGAACCCTGAGACAGTTTGGCACCCAGCAGGCCAGGCAGCCGGAGACCAGGGAGCCAGGAACAAGATCCCAGTAGTTCATCCAGCTATTTCACCTCCAATATTAGGGCCAAAATTAGACATGTTAGGCCTGATGGAGAAAGAGAAGGAGAGAGACAGAGTCAGCAATTATTTCTCCAAGGAAATGAGAGATGCCAGCACGGACAATGGAAATTCACAAATAATCCAAATAGTTTTAAACAGCACGGCTACGTAATAAAGAACAGAGTTCTTTGGTTAGCATTTTATAATCTTAGCTTGCCTGTTCATAGTCACTAGTGCTGAACAGCTGAGGACCTAAAACCATCAGCCAGAGAAAGAAGAGAAAGGTGCCAGCCCTGGACAACCTGCACCCTGGATGGTAAACTCTCAAACAGTGAATAATTGGCCAAAAATTATAGATACAACTTGTAAGTAAACTAGATGGTAAATTTACTATGTATTTTAATAAGAAAAATAAACTTCTAGATATAAAAACAAAATGTCCAAAGCACCTGAAGATAGTTATTTTTTAAAGGTCAGGAAGGGTCATGCCATTTTATATAGTTGTGTATATATGACTATATATGTATTATAATTTTAAAAATTTTCTTATTCAAGGTTATGCTGGAAGAAGTGATGAGACAACCAAATTTGCAAAGTCCTTTGCACAGCAACAAGGATAAAGCGTTGCATGAATATGTAATGAGCATCAAATCAATGGCCTCCAGTGCTCATGCAGTGGCCAAATTTTATCACGGGCAACCTCTCACTAACCTGTAGTTGGTAGAAAATGGCATGGACTTCCAGACAACTGAAAGTTACCCAAAAGCTTAATTTTGACTTTTGGTCTGTCTTCATCTAATTAAGTTCTTTTCTGTATTCCCAGTGGAACATTCCATAGTAGACAGTAAGCACTCGGTAAGTGTTAAATTGAATTCTCTGTGGTGCCATGACTCTAAAACACTATTGTTGGAAGCTATTGCTGACAATGAACTTACCTAATTGTGTAATATTTGCTTTAATCGTATGAGAAAAGTTTTATCTACAAATATAGTTTGACTTTAAACTTACCAGAAACCTAATAACACATTTTACCAAGATGAAATTATATTCTACTTTTCAATTCATGAGAACTTAGATACCTTTTCCCAAGTATATTTCATTGACCTTGTTTCCCCTTAGCTTGATGCACTCGTTGGCCTTTTTAACTCCCATCAAGCCACTCACCCATCAATTTTTCAACAGATCTGTACTGAGTGTCTGTCGTGCCAGCGCCTTTGACACCTCAACCAGCAGGTAAGTGGAGAGAAGAGAATGCCGGTGATGCCACTGGTTGGCCATTCTGGAGTAAAGTTTGAGATATCAGGGGAACAATGTTTAACATTTGGTCTTTTCCCTCTCTGTCAGCATTATTTACTTAAATTTACCTATGCTGTTGTTTTCAAAAGCAATGCCTGACCCTGGTTGCTCATTAGAATGACCTGAAAAGCTTTTTAAAAAATACCTCTGCCCTGTCTTACCTTCAAAAACGCCGATTTAATTAGTCTAGGGCAGGCCACCTGACACTGGTGGATTTTAAAATCTGACTAGGTGATTCTAACATGCTGCCAACCAGTATTCTACAGCAAGCAAAGCAACAAATCTCTGTGGATTTGTTTTAGTTTATATTCCCAACTCCATTCTCTTTATATTTCCAAGAGTTTGCCCCAAATCATCCCCTTATGCTTGTAAA